>NW_027272492.1:0-608083 GCF_040938485.1 Diadema antillarum | reverse complement strand
CATTTGCCATTCCTTGAACTGACCCTTTGCCAGACAATGATGATATAGCAAAAAACTGACAGCTCTGAAAATTGCTACAATCGCATTAGCCCTATTTCCCAAAGGTGAAAGATTTAGAAAGATTTAGGCGACGAATTTCTCAGTTTAAACCACAAGACGATTTCCCGAATGGGGTAGATGAAAAAAACCACGGTCTAAATCTAGACCATTTTTTATAATTCTCGCATTGTGTCTACTGTATGGTTACATAAGTAATTGAAGCAAACCTTTGGAAAGAAACTGCTGGTGCGTTGCCATACGTCCACCATTTTTTTCAGATTCTCTCCGGTACGTTTTCTTCATAGCCAGGATGGAACTATTCTCGACCACGCGTTGCAAAGACTCTTCCGACAGAGGGCGTCCGATGTGGCTCGCAATGTGTTTGATGTGTTTAATGGGATCCTGATTGTTTGGATGTTAACATGAGAGAACGAGAGAGAAGAAATGTAAGCAAACGGCGCGTTCTAATCATTGTGGATTAAAGGGACTGAGCAGTTACGACGAGGACACGTTTTAATGATTTCAATTTTAAACGTTATATTGTATTACATTTCTGATAGTCCATAGCAGATTTCGTGGGGACACCAAATAGTTTTTATACACTGTTTGCGTGAGGGGTGAAACATCTACTGAATGATTCATGATTCGAACAGAATTATTCAGTTCACTTTACTGATAGTAAAAAAAGCCCTAGAAATATATACAGTGTAAAATGTGACGGCAGTTCACAGAGAAAGCCAAGTGTTTGAGTCAAATGTTAGTACAAATTCGTACAGTAGGCCTACATGCAATTTCTCATACCGATAATAGGTCCTCGTAGAACAAAAACAGCATATTTTGTTCGTCACGAATCTCCCAGAATTCCTTAACGTGTTCCGGCCAGGGACCCCACGCCATTCCTGTCACAAGAATGGGGAAGATGTGAACGAAGAATATCGCGAAGTTACTTGAATCTTGATATTGCGCATCAAAGATTTGCAGCAGATTGCAATTATTTCAACATGGGTAGTATAGTACCCCTGTGAGGAATATGATGGAACAAGAAATGACGATCTGTATTGGTGGAAGTTGTTACTATGATACCGTCTGTCTAGACAATCCTTTTTGAAATTTCTTTTACCGTCTCTTCACCAATGATCACATAGAATTATACGTAAAAAGGTATTAATAACAGTGAGAGATGGGGGGTGGGGGCGGTAGAGGGGATTCCAGGTGTCAAGACGTTACAAGATGTATGATCGAAAAATTACAATCACTTGTAAATTACGCATGCCCAGCAGTTGCACGCACAAAGGCGATTTAATTTAAAATAAACGTAGTAATTCCAAAATGCCATAACTCACAAACTTTGAGAGACCTTGTACATTAATTGTGTTATTTCAATCATTTTCTTCAAAAACCTAGCGTAACTGCCGCGTTTTGTAGAGAAGATCAGCACACGAGATTGTTTTCGCTGCCCTAAAAATGATGATCATATTAAAATCCCAACGCCTCATACACCAGGAAAATGCACCTACCTCCTTCAAGGAATACGCGGAAATTTTCTTCCCAACTTATCGGAAGAGATTTATTGTTGAGTGTCACCATGTTGAACCAGGAGGATGTTACATCTTTTGGGTTTCTGGCAACATAAATGACCTAGGATATGACAACATAAAAGAAACAATTTGATACATATGTATTCATGACCAATCCGTGGCTGTACAAGCGACGATAGTGATACCGATGTATGTAGCAAATTAAAATGGTTTAGTCTTGGTTCAAGGAGATGACCCTTTCTTTCTTCTTCATTTCTGATATGAAATAGTGAACAAAATATTTTTTTTTTAAAAGAAAAGAAACTGCGTTCATACGCTTGACAAAAGCGAATATACATGTATAATCAGTTTAGAAGTATAAAAATCTCCCTCAATGGCATAGAAATACTCGTAAGTGAAACTCCGAGAAAGCAAAAACCGTTGGTTACTGAACATTCATTTTGCATTTGAAAATCAGAAATATCGTAATATATTTAAACTCGAGCTGTTTTGATGTTACCATGGACCTAATATACATGGACTGTTCACGGCAGTCTTTCTTTGATGTAATGATCGTCATCGCCACACGATTATGTATGTGCATCTTAATGAGTACATTCAGGTGTCTGGACAATAACGATTGTGTGATCATGTATTGTATCATCACTAACAAAAGAATCGTTTCCCTCATTTCAGTCTTGTTTCGCTGACGTGCCTTTTTCAGACGGAAATGTCTGTGAATAAATACAGATGATGAGGAGCAGCAAAACCTGAGAACATGACAAATTTTGTGTCAAAAGATGAGTAAGTTGCTGATTCGCACATTTTCGCACACGCATAAGACCTTGCCTCATGGCAAGATATACCTGTTCTCTACCATTACCATCCCTTTTGCTCTGGAATAAGCTGCGGAAAAGGGAAATGTTGAGATCTCAAATGACTATCTTTCTGCCAGAATGTTAGCTTTCTTTTAAAAACTGCCTGCTTCTCCCAAGCGAAATTGTTTGACGCATGATTTCCTAACATACACCACAACTGCACATTCACTTTACTTAATTTTTGTGAGTTATTTTGTTCTGCGCATACATGTAGTTTTAGATTTCTCGAATCTTCGTCTTGTTCTTCTCCCGGCTTGCTGGCGGTGACGATCATGTGGATCAAAGCAGTGAAGCGTATTAAAAATGTCTTTGTGGCGCTTTTGAGATGTACAGGTGCATGAATAATTTAACGATACGATGAATGTCCTTGTATATTAGGTCCTTGATGTTACGAAAGCCCTGGTATAAAGCTCTTAATAGCTTTGGGTTTATTGGAAAGCAATCTATATACATCTATTTGAAAACGAACAAACAAAGAAACAAACTTGTGAAACAAAGCGTCCGATGAGGTGAACATTTCCAGCGTCAATGACCTCATTCTGCCAAGTTTCCATTTTTCTCGTGAAAGGGCAATGAATGACTACATGTATATATAAACCTTGGCTTTCTTCAGCATTATATCTTGAGGAAAGCGATCCCGTCTGAGATGGCTTAAGATAGTTCTCGGTGAGGGCGCTTTACGAATGATGTCGATGAACGGCGTCAACTTTGGAGGATTTTGTTCCTCTTCTTCTCTGGTTTTCGGTAGCTTCTCATCCATGTCGATCATCTCAATGGCCGAGGATAGCAGCGAACGGTCGACCTTCTCCGAGTAGCCGTTGCTGAGTATGAGACCTACAATCTCCGACATCCAGTGGGTTCCTGAAAACGATAGACATGGGAAAAAGGTTGTACGTTGTCGAATCATCGTATTTACAAATAAGGAAAAGAACCATGCAGCCATCGCTTTTTCTGAAGATGGGGAATTCTCAATTGTGTCAATGCTCGTGCCATTATTCTTCTCTTAAATCCAAACGCCGTAGATAAGTGCCCATAGTAATTCCCTCAACTAGCCCGTGAGGGTCTGGATAAGAGTCTCTTTAACCTATATATTGAAGGGAATTTTTCATCTCTTCATTATGCAATCAGAACCTCTGGTCTGAAATTTGAAGACCCACCTTTTTCTTTGAAGTTCGATATAAGATTAGGAAAGTTCAGTAATTTGCAAACTCACGCAAAAATTAAAGAATTCATTTGTATTTTATTTAAAACTGTACTTTATGTGTTTGTTAATTACATTTCTGGCAACTCATTATCCCGTGTGACACATGCCGTTATTACGTGTATTGTTCTATCACCACTCCATTCACTGCCGTTTATTTCGACATTACTGGTGAGCGCTATGTTATACGCGTGGATCGTGACATGGGGTATAGATAACTACGATTTACCAGTATTTTGTCTTTTTTATTGTCTATGTGTGTTCTCTATATCCATCCTTTCTCTATATCATTTTCTTTTCTATCTTGAACTTTGAGTTATTGTGCTGTGTTCATGAGTACTGTAATATTGTATGCAATGGTTGCAGAATAACAACTACGGGCTGACCAAGTTCTCTTAATCACCGCGTTTAGATAAAATTGGAATGAAGTTAATTCATACAAAAAATCTTTGTCTCTACAGGAAATGTTTGTTTCTCTGAAAAGAAAAACACATTTTAACAAGATTTTTTTTAAAATGAAAACTCGTTCCCCGACTGTGTAAAGAATAAATATTAAAAAAAATCACATGGGTCTTGAATTATACGAGTGCATTTTGTGGAGCTAATAATCTCTGGAAAAAAAACCAACAACAACAACAACAACCTGGAAACCATTGTTTGTCTTTTGTTTTTTTTTTACATGTTGTTAGTTTATTAACAGCATGAAAGGTAAACCTATATAGCTGAGCGACATGATAACCACTTCTGCAGCGGAAACGTCAGAGCTATAATAGCCTATATCAAATACTGTTTGGTTCCCATCAGATAGATAATTATCTGTGTTGCCAAATTGCAGGGCTAATGTACATCACGGCAGTTTATTTTGATACCGAACAACAAAACACATTTATTTACATCCCGTTTTTATCCTCAGAAAAATAATCAACTGGTGTATGGGACCTAAACTGTACACGTGATAAAATGGAAAAAAAATACCGTCCTTACCTGATTTTGGGAAAGTGATAATGAAAACATCGTCAGGACGTACTTCCAATGATTTTGTGCCCTCGATGCTAGAATCTAGACATATGTTTGGATATACGATTCCTTGGTAGTTGTGTCTGTAGGACGTTGATGGACCTTCCTTGACGTCAGCCATCGCATAAACTGAGAAAAGAAATGGCAAAATTAAATCGATAGGCATACAAAATGATAAACAGTACTTACACATTTCAATTGTCGATCAAAAGATTGACTAAGACAGCGCCATGATTTGTTGCTTTACATGCAGTAGAATAACTCGCATCTACGCACAGACTCACACATGAAATATATCAGTATATCAATATCATTACAGGTAAAAACATGTAATACACCTACAACGAAATACACCTACATTATATCCATACACCCCTTACACCCTTGCAGTCATACTGATTACACATGCCGAAATGCTGAAATATGCATAGCGTTTTATAAAACTGTAATGACGGAAGCAGTAATGTTTAGAATATCGTCAAACTTAGCCGCGAATATGATAATAGCGTTCTCTGTCAACAGCTACAGGGATTGCGTCAAACTAAGTGCTTCATAGTTACACTGTACAGTGTATCAACCGTCTATTAACACCGGCTGGGATGGTCTGCAGAAAAAAAAATGGCTATATTATGCAAGAGTATCAAACACGACGCAAAGTCATCGAACTGATAGATCAACAAGTAACAAACCTCCCTAGCTGTCAGCTGCTCTGCGATGAGTACTTTGTCAAACTGGGAGCAGCGATTCCACAAAACTGATGAATGTCAACTTGAATGTGTGGATACATTTACAAGCCTTCTCCATGAACGAAGTTAGTACTGTACAGAATGAACGTTATGTACATCATAAATGTTAGCGCCTATCACAGACTGGCGATCTGCATTCAAAGAACACAGAACACGTTTCAGCTCTGACAGTGCAAACAGTCAATCATTGTAAATTCTTGAGTAAATACTTTGGATGATTGCCCCCATCTACTCCTTTGCATAAATCAACATTATATGGCGTGAGATAGAATTGAAGATTTGTTTCGGGGATTTTGAGAAGACTTTACTGAAGGAACTTGTAACTTTCAAGCAGTAGATAGTTTGGTTTAAAACTTGAAAAGTGCTATTCCTATAATCAAGACGAGTTTCCATTTGAACTATTTACTTCATTCTTGTTTTGAGGAATTTAGCTGGGGCCAAACTGACAAAACATGATCATTGTAAAGCACAGACATCACAAGTTGCTCAGTGACATCCCTACATAACAAATTTAACAAGTCAGTTTGTAATAAACATCTGAGTAATCACTGCTATCTTACTACACGTGCATTGTCTGTTTTAAAGCCAGAGTCCTAAACAACAGTCAATAGCTATGATCGTATAAGATCTATTTCGTATATTACAAGACTCTTATACGTCTTTGCAGAGTGAACGTCATTCACATATTCTTCGGAAACAAACTATCTTCTCAATAACTACCTCCTGCTTCAATCTGCTCCGTCAGAAAGGTTATTATGTGAAACATCATCCAAGGTAGAAGTAAAAATTATTTTCCCTATAGTGCCACAATGTTCACTACCCAATGCACCGCGTCATTGACACATGATTGGCAGTTTTCCCCATCTTTTAAGAAAATTAAAGAAGAAGCACTGCTCAACTGCGTCTTACGATATTATGTAAATCAACCGTGAATTGAAATTCTGATATTCTTGATACATCTGCAGTGTATCTATCAGATTGTATAACGTGAAAGGAGCAGGTGTTTTAATGTGGACATTTACGTCATAATAATCATGTTGTATATCGTTAGTCGTATAATCATGTCCTATACACCTTTCAGAAACGTCACACCAGTCACACTCGTGTGACTTCCGACGTCTCCATTTATAAAACCACATTTCAAAACGCATGAAGTCATATCAATAAGACTGACAATACGTACTCTTTCTAATGAAAGATCTTCTTCCCACAAATCTCTACTTCTAGAAATGTACCCCAGCATGTTCAAATTGATTGCATTGCTATTTGTATTATGCAGTGGCGGATCCAGAGGAGGGCGCACCCGGCGCCCCCTTTATTTTTCGTTAAAAACAAAAGAAATAAAAAGAAAAAAATGAAATGAAACCCGGAAGTGGCACCAGAATTCCTGGATCCGCCCCAATCATGTATATTGTTTGCTGGAAATAATGTCACTGCACTGAAAACTGAAACTTATTTGAATATTATACTCATAAACACTGCATCCTTTGAAGGTAAATCGTTTATTTATTCGTCAGTATAGAATGCAATGTTACGCTGTGATGTCAAATGATAAACAAATCATCAAACAAAATAAATCGAACACACCAGATACTTGAAGGGGAATCTACACTTAGCTTTGTGGTGGAGAAATGGAAAAGCACTGTTTTACTAGGAACTCAACGTGGAAAAACTCACCTGCAGTTTGGTCATGAGACTATGTAGGTACAACGTTGATACTTGGAGTAAGTCTTCCTTTTGGGGAAAAGTAGGCAACTAAAAACATCTTGTAAATCACCCAAAGAAATATCGTTTGTCCTAAACCATTGGTATTTACAAACAATTTGTCAAAGGCAAAGCTAATAGCAAACAATCGCGAGATTATATTCCTTAGACTCATGTGTGTTCATGTTCATGTCAACGATGTCATTAGAATGACATATTGTGATATGTGAAATACCATCTAATCCACCACAGTGTTTGTTATAATGGACGTTAAAATAGATATCATAAAACTTGACCATGAGAAATTTTTAAAAATGGAATATCAGTTTCTCCATGAGGTGAGCAGCCCATTTGCATGCTCGATTGTTGTTGGTTTTTTTTTTTATTTTGTTCATGCACGATTAATCATTCTGCTACTCAAAACATTGACAAGTTTTGTTGTTTTTTTATACTTACAGAGAAAGTCTGAACTCATGATATACTGCTGTATTCAGGGTCAATCCTGCAGTTAAGTCATTACAATACATACCACCGTCCTTTCCTGTCAAAAGTGGCAGAACATCTTTTTGCAAAGCTGATGATTAGATGATGATTCACTTGCAATTTCTCCTTATACAAGTAATTAGTGGTAAGTTAGCGCTGTCAAGCCAAAGACATTGTAATTACCAGGGGTTCCTCCATGAGCAGTATGATATACACGCCACGTATTTCAAACTTGAGATTTCCTGTGTGCCTTAGCTGCAACTTGACGATGAAATAGTACATATGCCTTGATATTCAGACATCAGATTTCTGTACGCAAGCCCAACACAGGATGTGAAATTTTTCTTCTGCTTTGTCAGAGCTTGGTAAACAATGCAAAGATGATTTTATTGTTTGAAATTCATAAGTGTCCAGGTAAACTGGTTCATGCATTTGTAGTCATAATATAAGGTAATACTCAATGTCCTCACTTTGATCAATGCCCTCACTTTCACTCTCTCCTTCTTCTGTGTCTTTATTATTTCCAGTGATCAAATGGATATCAGGCATTAATGCCTGAAATTTAGTCCAGTTGTGAGTGAAGCCAATACATGTATCATGCTATTCGTGATTGCAAAGCGTTTAGAGTAAAAATCTTATAGGACTACTCGTATCTGTTGAGTGCAAACACAGTATAGGCCAAGGTGTGTGTGACTGTGTGTTTATCTTCTCAGTAATATGACATAAGAAGGTACAGTAATCTACTCAAGTACTGATACACACAAAATGATGAATTGCAAGAAACTGGCTTTCTTTAAGCTGTCTTTTATCCTCAGAGCTTGTCTGTTTCTTAAGCTCAAGAATGACATGATTTCTAGTCATTTCTTTTTCTCGGCATGTTTTCAGTGATTACTGGAATGTATTTCACGAATTCAGTGTACACACAGTGTGTTTTGGCGGCCTACACAACATGCCATGGACAGTGGCAATTACTGTGTACTCATAATTGACTGTCACGTACCCAGTTTTCTATACTGCAAACACGTCATGATCACAGGATAATACTTCAGCCAAGTTTTTCGAATGCAAGCAAGAAGGCTGACAGACTTATTAAACAACAAAGAACTTGAAATATGGAAATCTTCACGTGTCAAGGATGAAAACTTGACCCCATCTGATGTGATATATGAATACACACTTGCTTGCTTACAATAATATGAACATGACATTCCAAAGTAGTACAAATGGCAAACTTCAAGGTTTCATATAGTCAGGTTTTAATAGATACATGTATATATAAGAGCATTTGCCTGTTCAGCTCCCAAACTATGACATGACTTACTACATGGCTGTAGTACCATTAGGAGGCAGAAAGTCCTCAACAGTAGCAGTACTTAAATCAAGACCCAAGACACATGTTTTTTTTCATTATTGTCAAGCATATCAGAAGCTTTTGCAGCGCAGAAGAATATACCTACATAGGTTTTGCACTTTATAAATTGATGTCATTATTATTATTAGTAGTATTATCATTATTATTGGTATCATCATTATCATTATTATCATTATTATTATTATTATTGTTTGGCTCCAACATTGTTTAAAATTACCACATGACTTGTATGTTGTGGTCACATTTATGCAGTTTGACTTAAACTTCTGCTCAGAGCAAGTGTGAATTCATGATTTTAGCAGTTTAATGTCCTAATTTCGTTTGTCATTCATTGAACTGACCCTTTGCCAGACCTTGTACAGTTTGAAGAGTTTTTGACGCATCATGCTAGGCTCTGACATGATAGAGGTTTGTGTTATCCCCAATCTAGAATGTGAAATTTCATTTCTCTTTTATTCTACAGTATATGAATGACACAAATATCCTGGAATAAAGCGACTTCACGACATTGATGATGAAATCAAACTTATGTACCATCAATTTAAAGATGAAATGAATTACCTACCTTCTATCTAAGACATACATTGTGTGCATACACACATGCTCTATCCATATTATATATTTGTATATATATATACCTTATGTATGTACATGCATAATAATATCATCATGCATGTGATATATATATATATATATACACATATAAAGATATAGATATATGTTTATATACGTACATATACATACATTTATGTGGATCATGTATATTCGATGTATTAATTTCCAAATTTTATCATGCAGTGGTACTCATTTTCAGAATGTAATGTGTGAAACATAATTATATTCACTGACTTTTTTATGGGTAAATGTGTTTAACATCAATTTTTGGTGGCTTCGAACATAGACATATATAATGTAATATATATATATATATATATATATATATATATATATATATTTAATCAAACTTTACTGGAATATCCGTTCCTGCCATCTGCTGTTGATACCATCTGTCAAATGTTTCATTCTGGGCCACAGTGAAGCGTTCTTTCCATCCCCCAGCGATTCCTGTAGGAAAGTCAAGTCACAATGGAGAATTGATATGCATGCAGGTTATTTTTGACTCAACTGCTCAAATGACTGTATAGAAAAAAATAACAGCTCAGCAATCCGAAAAAATTTCTACAGTCGCATCGGCCCTATTTCCCAAAGGTGGTTTAGATTTAGACCACAGATTTTTGAAACCATGGGCTGTGTCATCCATGGTCTACATTTATTAAAGGAGCAAACTTACGAAAGCCTGGTCTAAATCTAGAAAATCTTGGAAATTCCCCCATTGTGTCTACTGTATGGGTACAGAATCAATATGTAACAAACCTTTGGCAAGAAACTTCTGATGCGTTGCCATGCTTCCATCATTTTTCTCAGATTCCCTCTGGTACGTTTTCTTCATAGCCAGGATGGAACTATTCTCGACCACGCGTTGCAAAGCCTTTTCCGACAGAGGGCGTCCGATGTGGCTAGCAATGTGTTTGACGTTTGTAACAGGATCCTGATTGTTTGGATGTAAATTTCGCGATGACACCAAATAGACTCGTTATTTATACAGATTAAAAGAGGATTGAAACATTAATTTAATGATTCATGACTTGAACTGGATTAAAGGCACTGTATACCATAAACAGCAGTACTTGTAATTTTTTAGGGTTATCACATTTAATGCAAATATGTGTAGGTCATCACTTCAGTGTATTACAGAACATCCTATCACATAAATATATCATTATTTGTCTCAATGGACCATAACTGTAGACGGTAAATTATTCTAGAAACAATTCTAATCAAACTATTGTTCATATTGAACAATACTTGACATTGATTACTGTTACTGATCAACCTTTTTAACATTGGTTGTTTCTATCTCTACATACTCACATTTTAGAACTAATTTGATGCACTAAAACTTTTTTTTTGTTTCATCTGCAAATGCCAAATGATGCCTTTAACACTTTCAATTCAAGTAACGTATATTAGCATTGTTTGGTTATAAGGACATTTTGATATAACGAAAGAAAACTGTCTGTCCCGAGGGCTTCGTTACAACGAGAGCGCACTTTACACGTAATTTCTCTTACCAATAAAATGTCCTCGTAGAACAAAAACAGCAGATTTTGTTCTCCGCGAATCTCCCAGAATTCTTGAATGTGCTCCGGCCAGGGACCAAACGACATTCCTGTCACAAGAATGGGGAAGATTTGAACGAAGAGCAACGCGAAGTAACTTGCGAATTAACAACAATTTGAAACAGTTTGCGATGAATTCAACATAGGTGATACCCATGTCCGATAAACATACAAACTGGTGGAAGCTGTTGCTATAATGATACTGTCTGTCTAGACCAATCCTTTTTAAACATTTTTCTTCTTGTTATCTCTTTACCAATGATCACATAATTGTATAAATATAATTATATATATAATATAATCATATGCATGAATGATTTTCTAGATAAACGGTCAAGACATTAAAAGATATATGTTTAATCAGAAAATTACAATCACATTGTATATTACGCATGATGAGCAGTTACTCGCAATTTAAACCGATTTAACCTAAAATAAATGTTTTAAACGTTATAACTCTCCAACTTCGACGGATCCTTGTGTATTGTCTTATTTCAATAATTTTCTTTGAAAACCCATAATAACAGCCGTAGTTTATAAATAAGTTCAACACACGAGATTGTCTTCCCTGCTACAGTGTACTCCCGTTATAACGAAATTCTCGTTACAACGAAATAGAAATTCAGATCCCCAAATTATCACCTACATGTATATGCCTTTACACGTACAATACTGTTCGGTAATAACGAAATTTCGATAAAACGAAAGAAAACTGCCGAGGACTTATGACTTATAACGGAAGTCCTACAAATAATTCCAACGCCCAACGAAAATGTACCTACGTCCTTCAAAGAATTCAAGCACATTTTCTTCCCAAGTTGTAGGAATAAATTTCTTGGAGAGCATGTTGAACCAGGAGGATGTTACGTCTTTAGGGGTTTCTAGCAACATAGATGACCTGTATGATAGGTAAACATGCAAGAAACAATTATGATTCATTACCAATCAGTGGCTGTATACAAGCGACGATGGCGATCTTAGATTTTGAAACTGATGTAGCAAATTTAGATGGTTTAATCTCCGTTCAAGGAGATGAACTTTTCTTCCTCCTTCATTTATGATTTGCAAAAATGACCCCCCCCCCCAAAAAAAAAAAAAAGAAAAGAAAAAGAAACCGTATTCATACGCTAGATTGAAACGAATACAATCAATAATCATACAGCTCTCCCTCGATAACACGATACTGATGTACTGGTAAGTGAAACTCACGCCATCCAAGAAAAAAAAAGACCAAACAAACAAACAAAAAACAAAAAACAAAAACAAAAACAAAAAGGGGAAACAAAAACAAAACTGTTGGTTATTGAACATTAAATTTGCTATTCAAAATCAGAAACTCCATGATACAATATTAAATATACTGGAGTGGTTCTGATGTTACAAAGCCCTTGGTTTAAAAAAAAAGTTCCTTACCATTCAATTCAATCATAGTACAATTTAGTACAATTTCAATCAACAAAAATCAAAACATAGTACAAAGTATACATGTCATGAAATGATATTGTTCAAACATTTGCAAAAGATTCATGTAATATCCGAGATGAATTATGTAACAACATATGTTTATATATATATATATATATATATACAATAATTAGGAGGAACAATACATATATACTTCGTGGACGTGCGGAAAATAGATTCGATTATGGAAAATAGTGATCCACTAAAAAGCAAAGCTTGTGGGACGTGGATCGCTAGATAAATAATGAGTAAATGATATATTATTCAAGGGTTTTTTTATAGCTATTATATTTAATATAGATTATTTAAATCATTTGTAAAAAAATACATATGTAGTTATATTGAGATACGCAGGTCGGGAAAAAAATGAAAATGAAATATCAATGCTAATGCCCGGACACTGTTCACTGAACCACGTGTACCGGGAAAATATGACAAGGACAACACACTCGTACGCACATCACCCACACACATAATCGACGCGAGACAGTACCGAGAGGAGAGAAGACGGTAACAATACAAGTCTACGAAGAACAAAAGACAGGAAAGGAAGAGGAGAGAAGAAAGAAGAGAGGTCTGCATACAGAACACGCAAAGTGCTGCGACATTAGGACAGGTGAAAGCTCAAGCATGAATTAGAACAATTAAATTATCTAAAATTATTAGTAGAGAGTAGATGTTTTCTGAATTTGTATTTAAATGTGACGAATTTGGGGGAATCTTTTAAACTATTATCTAGATTATTCCAAAGTTTGGGTCCGGTATAAAGAAATGTACTTTGGGCATGTGCGGTTCTCATTAATGGAAGATGAAATTCATCGGATCGTCGCGTGGGATGATTATGTACATGACTGTTTCGATGAAATAAGTCATGAAATATTTTAGGTAAATTATTACTGTTATAATTAAACATAAATTGGCCAAGTTGAAACACATACAAATCTTTTATTTTTAGTATTTTATGGTAAAAAAACAAAGCATCTGTATGTTCTCGGGTATGTAGATTAAAAACAATTCTGAGCGCTTTCTTTTGCAATAAAAAAAGTTTATCTAGTAATATCTGATATGTATTACCCCAAGCAAGAATCCCATAGTTTAAATAAGGTAATATCAAACTAAAATAAAGAGTTAATAATGCAGATGAAGGAAGATAATATTTCAATCTGTTCATGACGCCAATATTACGTGAAATAATTTTACATATTATGTTATTGATATGATTCCTCCATGAAAGCTTGTTATCTACACAAACACCAAGAAATTTAAAAACTTCTTCTAGGGGAGTAGTATCAAATGTTATATTGCCTGGGAGGCTCTCTAAAGAGTAACTAAAAAGCATAGATTTTCTTTTTTGAATATTTAGTGACAATTTTTATTTGCGTATATCCATTGTATAACCTTTTTCAATTCTTCATTTACTGTTCTTGTTAAGATATTTGGGTCTGGGTGGGAAAAGGAAAGGTTAGAGTCATCCGCGAATAATATGAGAGATAGTTTCTCCGAGGATCTATGAAACTCATTGTACAAATTGGTCCAATCAGAAGGAAATCAGAAAAAAAAACCATACAAACAAACTCATGAAACAAAACGTCTGACCGTAAGGTGGACAACTCCAGGACCTCCTTATGTCGAGTATCCATTTTTTCCTGAAAGGGCTATAAATGACTATAAACCTTGGCTTTCTTCAGCATGTCTGGAGGAAAGCGATCCCGTCTGAGATGACTTAGGATAGTTCTCGGTGAGGGCGCTTTACGAATGATGTCGATGAACGGCGTCAACTTGGGAGGATTTTGTTCTCTTCTTCTCTGGTTTTCGGCAGCTCCTCATCCATGTCGATCATCTCAATGGAGCCGGAGAACAGCGAACGGTCGACCTTCTCCGAGTAGCCGTCACTGATTATGAGACCGACAATCTCCGCCACCCAGTGGGTTCCTGAAAACGACAGACATGGGAAAGCGTGTGTTATACCATGGACCCTACCACTTATAGGGTCCATGGTAATACGTTGTCGAATCATCCGGTGTAAGAAAAAGGGTGGCAGATACCACACAGTCTTGTCCTTAACATTGTCTAGGGGTACCCCTGGCAATCATCCGGGTGGCAGTTATCCGGAGGGATAACACACACACACACACACACACACACACACACACACGCACGCGCGCACACGCACTCATACACCCACACAGAGGCTGACTGCCTATTCTCGCTGATAAAGCAGAACCTCATTTTAATGATTAATTTGAGAGCATGAAAACCCAGTTGCCACATCAAGTTAGACACAGTCAAAAACAAACAAACAAACAATCGAGCAAACAAACAAAAGAGTCAGGACCAGCAAAATCACCCTATCACAAAAGAATTTTGTATATTCCACCTTACAATGAAGCTCCAGACAGTATACTAGTACACAGAGGAATATCGGCAATCTATGTCGATCTATCTAGTAGATAATGATGAACACAAAAGTTTAAATCTTTAAGAGTGACACTTTCCTTTACATAATTGATGCACAAGATTACTTTGACGAGGATGTGACACGTATTTGTTTGAACTCACACTACCCTATTATATTAAAACCCTACAGACAGGACTAATTTCTACATTAACAATTTTGATTACTGTGATGTAGTGTGGAAAAATTGTGACAAAACGTTTTTTTTTCTGGTGCCACTTCCGGGTTTCATTTCATTATTTTTCTTTTTATTTCTTTTGTTTTTAGCGAAAAATAAAGGGGGGGGGGGACGTGCGCCGGTTGCGCCCCTTCTGGATCCGCCACTGCTCAATAGCATGATTTTCATGATTAGAATTACATCATGAACTAAAATAGGACAAACACATGTATAAAACGTTCATGGAGTTCACCCCAAAGTATGTGAGGGACAATTCCGTTTAAACATGCTATCTTGCAAATTCAGTGTGTGACGCATCATATTGAAATTTTGAAAGTTTGAAATTAATTTCAAACGCAAAAATTTGAGAAAAGAAATTAGAACCGGACCAAGAGTATCAATAATCCAGGCCATAATTCAAAATAATCAGGTATAATAATTAAAACAACATCAGTTGCAGTCCAATGATATATTATTTGGACAAAATATCCGGGAACTATCAGTTGTGTCAGTCTTCTGTCCTTATTTGTATTTTTTACGTTTTCTCTACATAGTCCTTTTTAATACCTTTTCCATCTTGAACGTTGAGTTTATTGTGCTGCATTCATGGTGTACTGTCTATTGATTACAGTACACTCAATTGTGGGCAATGATTGCAAAGTTACAATTGAACAGGCTGAACAAGTTCTCGTAATCACCATGCTGAAATGAAATTAAAATGAAATTGAATGATCACATGAAGAAATCAATGTGTCTTATTGAAGCCATGGGCGTAAATCCCAGGGGGGGGGGGATTGGGGGATATATCCCCCCTGAAATGGAGGAGGGGGGATGGCCTGTACAATCATCCCCCCCCCCCTGAATTTTGAAGAAAAAAAAATGGAGGAAGCAGAAATGTGATTGTATCAATTTTGGCATATTGCATGACGTTTGTACGCCGGCCTTCAGACAGGTAACAGAGCTGAACAGTATTCTATCTTGTAGGAAATCGAATGCATAATTTTCTCAAGCGCTTGCTCGCTTCGCTCGCTCGCGGACATGGACATACACTGTAAGGTATGGCTCAGACGTTGACAACGTCAAATAGTGTAGGCCTACATGTAAACATGCTAAGACGAGAGTAACTTGGGACCATCTGCAAAATATGTACGAAAACAAACAAACAAACAATAACAAAACTATATTGCCATAATTGAACCCCCTCCATTTCCTGAATCATTCATGAGGAACGACAGTGACTGATGACTCAGTCAAGATACATCTATGGGTATACCCAGGGAAGATCAGGGACGTCGAAAATACCTCGGGGGGGGGGGGGGCAAAGGGCATTTGCCCCGCCCCTACGAAAGTGTTTAGGCAGGCAATCATTTATCCCCCAAGCAATTTCTGAGATGAGGACAAATCTCGAACTTTCTTAATGGAATTATTGTCCAAATACTGCCAGAACTATGCACCAAATCGTTGAATTGCAATCATAAACATGCAAAAGCTCCGCTATACTGGATCCCTTTCGATAAGTACACTGTTGAGATTGACGTATATTTCCCTAATTTGTCAAAGAGTGTGCAGCATATCTTTCACTTAACAAAAGCTCCCTCATATGCAGAGGCGTCGATGGGGGGGGGGGATGGTTCCCCCATAAAAGTGGGACAAACAAAATCGCAAAAATATAGCTAAAAACGGCAGTTTTTGGGGTGTAAAATGTCAAAATTTTAAAGCTAGCTCGCTCCGCTCGCTCGCATTTAAGTGCTAAGCCATTCCCCCGATGTTGCTGCCAGTGATTGACAGCAGTTGCAGGTGCGCCCCCGCCCCCCCCCCCCCCCCTAATCTCCAAAGCAAAAAATATAGCTACAAATGGCAGTTTTGGGGACTGTAAGATGTCAAAATTTGTCAAGCTCGCTCGCTTCGCACACTCGCATTTAATCATTATGCCATTCTCATGATGTTGCTGCCATAAATTGCCAGCAGTTTTCGCCCGATTTAAAGCTACAAACGGCAGTTTGGGGACTGTAATAAGTCAAAATTTTGAAGCTCGCTCGCTCCGCTCGCTCGGATTTAATCATTATGCCGTTCTCCTGATGTTGCTGCCAGTAATTGCCAGCAGTTTTCGCCCGGTGTGCCTCCCCTTAATTTCCAAAGCGAAAAAATACAGCTACAAACGACATTTTCTGGGATTGCAAAATGTCAAAATTTTAAGGCTCGCTTGCTCCGCTCGCTCGCATTAATCGCTATGGCATTCTCCTGATGTTGCTGCCAGTGATTGACAGCAATTGTGCCCGGTGCGTCCCCTTTAATTTCCAAAGCGAAAAATATAGCTACAAATGGCAGTTTTGGGGACTGTAAGATGTCAAAATTTTAAAGCTCGCTCGCTTCGCACACTCGCATTTAATCATTATGCCATTGTCATGATGCTGCTGCCAGTAATTGCCAGCAGTTTTCGCCCGGTGCTCTCCCCTTAATCTCCACAGCGAAAAACATAGCTACAAACGGCAGTTTTGGGACTGCAAGATGTCAAAAATTTTGAAGCTCGCTCGCTTCGCTCACTCGCATTTAATCATTATGCCATTCTCCAGATGTTGCTGCCAGTTATTGCCAGCAGTTTTCGCCCGGTGCTCCCCCCCCCCTTAATTTCCAAAGCGAAAAATATAGCTACAAACGGCAGTTTTGGGACTGTAATAAGTCAAAATTTTCAAGCTCGCTCGCTTCGCTCGCTCGCATTTAATTATTATGCCATTCTCCTGATGTTGCTGCCAGTAATTGCCAGCAGTTTTCGCCGGTGCTCCCCCTTAATTTCCAAAGCGAAAAAATACAGCCACAAACGACAGTTTGGGGGACTGTAAAATGTCAAAATTTTCAAGCTCACTCGCTTCGCTCGCTCGCATTTAATCGTTATGCCATTCTCCTGATGTTGCTGCCAGTACGAACTGCCAGCAGTTGCGCCCTGTGCGCCCCCCTTAATTTCCAAAGCGAAAAAATACCGCCCAAAACGGCAGTTTTTTTACTGTAAAATGTCAAAATTTTCAAGCTCGCTCGCTTCGCTCGCTCGCATTTAATTGTTATGCCATTCTCTTGATGTTGCTGTCAGTAATTGCCAGCAGTTTCACCCGGTGCCCCCCCCCCTTAATTTCCAAAGCGGACAAAATACAGTCACAAACTGCAGTTTTGGGACTGTAAAATGTCAAAATTTTCAAGCTCGCTTGTAACAGTTTGTCAGAAATATATCACTCTCCCACTTTATATTTCATGCAAAAGAGTGAGACATCCGATCCCTGTAAAGTGTGTGTGTGTGTGTGTGTGTGTGGGGGGAGGGGGGGGGGGGGGGGGGTTACCAAGCTTCTCTCACCCCCCCCCCCCCCTCCCCCTCAAGGCTGCGCCGGTTTGGTTATGGGCTTGTAATCGTGGTGATGGTGACTATCGCCGATCATCCCCCCCCCCCCCCACTCCTCAGTATGGATTTACGCCGTTGATTGAAGCCATCCATTTTCGCCGAAATAAGCTTTGTTTTAAAGCTGCAGGAATTGTCTGTGTCTCTTAACAAACATTCAACACAAGATTTTTCAGTAAATTGTCCCCTAGCTGATTGTGGAGAAATGAAAACCAAAAACCACTCAGGTATTGTATCGTGGTTGCATTTATGTGAATGGATCTAAGTATCTTTTTTTTTAAACCTCGAAACCATTGTTTGTTTGTTTGTTTGTTTGTTTGTTGTTTATTTATACGTTATATAGTTCATTTACAGTTTGAAAGGTAAGCCTAGCTGAGCGACGGATTATAACCACTTCCGCAGTAGAAACGCCAGAACTATAATATGCTCACTTATAAAGCCTGATCAACTACTTATTGTCACCAGGTTTCTGTATTGCCGAATTGCAGGACTGAAGTAAACTATCGCATTTATATTGATACCGAGCAACAAAACACATTACACCTTACTTTCATCTACAGAAAAAAAAAAATTAAAGAAATCAAGCCTACTGTGGTGTATGGAACCCGGACTGTACACGTGATTAAACTGGGAAAAAAATACCGTTCTCACCTGATTTTGGAAAAGTGATAATAAAAACATCGTCAGGACGTACTTCCAGGAATTTTACACCTTCGATGCTAGAATCTAGACATATATTTGGATATGTGATCCCTTCGTAGATGTGTCTGTAGGACGTTGATGGACCTTCCCGGATGTCAGTCATCTCATAAACTGAAAAAGAAAAAAAAAAGAGAGAAAGAATTACATCGATTAGGCTTTCAAAATGATAGATAGTACCGAATACATTTCAATTATCGATCAAAAGATTGACCAATAAAATACTGACTATCCAGCATTGTGTATGATATAGAAACAAAATCAGTTTTCGCAGAGCTATATATGATCAGTGTTGCTGAACTGTATATTGCAGTAGAATAGCGCAAATTTATAGGCATACAGTGGCGGATCCAGGGAGGACCTCACCGGGCGCACGCCCCTCCCCCTTAATATTTTTCTGTTGAAACAAAAGAAATAAAAAGAAAAAAATGGGGGGGAGGGGTGCGTGCGCCCCCCCCCCTTTAATTTTGTAAGCGCGCCCCCTCTTTACGGAATTCCTGGATCCGCCCCTGGACATATAAACATTGCCTCCCTTCTAAGTGTATCTATATTAAAAAAAAACAAAAAAAAAAACTGGCTAACTGCTCGCAATGAAATAGGTCGCATTACCTACATACTCGTTTATCCATGCACCCCAATACACCCTTTCATCCTCAGTCATATTGATTATGCGTGTCGAAATGCTGAAAATGCATAACGTTTACTAAAGCTGTAAATGACAGAAGCAATAGTGTTTAAATATTCACGTTCTCTGTGATTGCCGAAATCATGCAGCCACAAGGATTACGTGAAACTATAATGCCTCACCGGTATAATTCCGGTCGGTCACCGGCTGTATGTGATGGTCTGCAAAAATGTCTATGCAACATGGCCAAAGAAGACGCAAAGTAATCAAAAAGGATCATGAAGCAACTAACCCATGCAAGCTTCACTGTCAGCTGCCCTGCAGTACTTTTGCCACGTTGACAGCAGCTACTCCACAGAACTGTTGAATGTCAACTTGAATGCGTGGATTTATCATTTACAAGCCGTTTCCATTAACGAAGTGTACTTTGAACGTTTATATAATATTAGCACCTATATTTTATAGACCTTTACATAGTCAGACAATCTGCATTCAAAGTACACAGAACACGGTTCAGCACTGACAATGCAAACAGCTATAATCAGTGTAATGTATATAAAAATCGTTAGTAATTCATATGATAATGGATTGGCCTTAAGGGGGTACATTTATTGCCTGAACTAGAATTGTATTGCAAAAACCAGGGGAATATGTACAATTTCTTGGAGACACAGCTCAGATGTCTGATATGGGTAATAATCCGGATGGTTGCCCCAACCCCTGAATTCCCTTTATATAAATCAACATGGCGCAAGGAGTTGCATGCAGGACAGCATGATCGAAGACACAGTGTTTGTTGTTGGGAATTTTGAGAAGAGAGTAATAAGGGAACTTGTAGTTTTTTGTTATTGTTGTTTTTGTTGTTGTTGTTGTTGTTGTTGTTGTTGTTGTTGTTGTTGATGATTTTTTAAGTCGATGGGTAGTTTGATTCGAAACTTGAAAAGACATAAGCGTATTCTTATCAAGACGAGCTTCCATTTGAATTAAACACGTCGTCCTTATTTCAGGGGGTTAGCTATAAGGCAGTCTTTACTGACGAAATACGATCAGAAGCAGAAAGATCAAAAGATGCCTTGTGACATCAACCATCTCCACGGGATAAATCTAACAAAATCCAATGTGTAATAAGCATCTAATTCATTTCACAATATCGCAATTCATGTACATGATTTTGTTCTAAAGTTAGAGTCGCAAACGTCAGTCATGATCATGAGATCTATTTCGTAATTAAAACTCATATCATTTTCACAGAGTGAACGTCATTTCACATAAAATTATCATTCTTGGAAAGAAGGATATTCTGAGTAATTCCAGTCTGATACTTCGGAAATGTAATCTTATCAAGCATCATCCATGGTGCAAGTCAAATCATTTCCCATAGTTCCATAATTTCGTGTGCAACCCAATGCATCACGTTATACTCTTCACACAGTTGACAGTAATTTTCTATCATCTTAAGAAATGAAAGAAAAATACCACTCACCCCATGTAACCTTTTGTATAAACCATCCTTGAATAAAGATTTCGACATTTTTGATATTCATAATCTTATACACCACTTGAAATGTGAATAATGAGCAGGTATTTTATTTTATCGTAAATGTCCTATAGCTTTTGGACGTGTCGTCAGGTCACAGCAATGTCGCTCTCAATAATGTTGCAGTATTTTGTGTATAACAAATCCACGTTGCAAATAAAGTCATCATCAGTAAGCCTGACGATTACTATGGCCAGCCAGTGAAAGATCTGCTCTAATTTCGTACCCTTGTCCGCTTTTGTCTTGGTAATTGAAAGAAAAAGAACAAAAAAGATGGAACAAGAAGAAGAAGAAGAAGGAAAAAACAAAAGAAGCTAGCATGCGCGTTGACTCTTGTGCGCACATGCATGCTTTCACCCAAATCAGGTGAAGCAGTCATTGGTGTCTGCTGACCGGTACGTCGCGCGGAAAAAAAGAAGGAAAGAAACGCGACGTAATTGCGAGACAGGCGAGGATCTTGTCGACTTTATGTCTGATGTGAGTACTCCTCAAGATAACGCCTAAAAGCTACTACCGGCATCTTACGCAGCGAGGATAGCTATCGTTGGTATCAACTGCTTGCTAGCTTTTAAGAGGAATCTCTCTCTATGTCATCTGACTTAGAGGAAGGTAAGCACTCATTACTGGCCCGTTAAGAATTGCTTTAATCCTTAATCCTTTGCCTGCCAGATTAATCTCTTGTCCATACGTATGTGTTTTTGAATTTGTGCACATCTGACTATTTGGCACAAAAAGGATTAAAGAAAAAATACTAACATTATCTCTTCTCAGCGAAGTTGTGTGAAATCCAGTTTAAAGTACGGTATGAATTTATTTAATCTTAGTCTTTGTCTCTTTCTTTATCCTTGTCCCTGTCTGTGTGTTTTTTTAAAATCTCAATTTATCCTAATTTCGTACATCATCGCATAATTTATCATATCCATTTATGTTAAGGGCACACTCAGGTTTTCTACTTGTACAGATGTGTCCATATATAGCAGCATGTTCAAATCAATCACATTGTTATTGTACTTATGTATATTGTTTGCTGGAAGTAGTGTCATTGAATTGAAAACTGAAACTGATGTGAACAGTCATGAACGCTTGTGTCTTCATCTTTTGAAGGTAGGTCCTAACTTGATTTGAGTTACTTCGTAATGTCAAATAAGAAACAAGCAAACAAACTAAATAAAACAATTACACAATATTTCGAAGGTCAATCTACACTCAGCTTTTGTGTAGAATTAGAAGAAAATTGTGTCAGAAAAACTCACCTGTATAGTTACTTGATCAGGAGACTCGAATATACAGTGTTGGATACTTGACAGAGATTTTTCTTCTGTTCTCCCATTTGGGGAAAAGTTGGCAACTAAAATATAATGTCTTGTAAATCACCCAAAGAAATAGCAATTTTATAAAAACCACTACTATTTACCAACAATTTGACAAAAGTAGATATAACTGATAGCAAACAATCATGAGATTATATTCCTTAGTTTCATTTTTGTGTCTATACGATGTCATTAGAATGACACATTATGAAAAACTACCTATTCTAATTCATAGCCCTCAGTTTTTGTAGTGGAAGTTTAAAAAGAAATGAAACTTTTACTAAGGGAAATTGATATTAAAAGAAATATTAGTTCCTTCAAAGTGTAAGCAGTTCATTTGTATGCTCGACAGTTTGTTTGCTTGTTGTTCTGCTGTTCAAAACAGTGAAAAGTCTTTTTTAAAACTTTTATAGAGAAATTCTGTTCTAGTGACATATGTACTGTTTTCAGGCTCAATCCTGCAGCCAAAAACAAGCCCACAATATTCATCAATATCACAAACAGCTAAAGATACGTCTATGAATACGCCTGTGCATTTGACGCCATATCAGTTGGTTGCATGCTATATGCCACGTCTTTAATTCGTCTTTACTTATATTCAGAGAAGACAAAGTAGGAAACAATACTCTTGATCAATAACAAAAAAAAATCAAGACAGAAAATAATCACAGACATGCAATTGAATGTCGATGACGCAATTGAAGAAAAGGGAGAACAGTGCATAAACTCTTAATATCGTTAAGAGTTCGTCCAATTTGACGTAGGTAGTCGAGAGTTATAAAAGATGGTTTCTATTAATGTCTACCAACCGCGAACACCACTTCACACTCAGTTCTCCCCCAACCATCAGAGGTCGGACAGCCCGTGATGATGCAGCGGTCTACGGGCAAGGCATCCAAGCAGCGACGGGATCAGATCAACACAGAGATTACCCGTCTCCGGGAGCTTCTCCCGCTGCCGTCAGCCATGAAAGGCCGCCTCAGCTACCTCCACGTCATGTCCCTCGCCTGCGCCTTCATCAGAAAGGCAAACTTCTTTACGAAATGTGAGTTTCCTTTAATCATTAATAAGCTGTATGTGCAACAAGGAGAACGTTTTGTAGTTGTTTGTCTGTGATTTCATTTTCCATGGTAGGATAGATTTTGATAAACTGTCTTTGCGTATACATCATTACTAATAACTATAATGCGTGATTGATGATGATTAAGGACATTCATTAATACTACATTATCATTCCTTGGTACGAGGATAATACTTTCTAATCCACTTTCAATAATGCGTGTATATAGATTTCAAATGTTAGGAAAGTGAATATTGTAGTTTATAAATTTTCACAAAATATTTAAGCTCTGACAATCTGAATATGATAATCAAAATGATGTGCATTTTGTTGTTTATTTGTTGTATAGGCCTACAAGGATTTTAAAATACATAACTGTTATGAACACCAAAGATCTCTTTCAGCAATCAAAAAAAGAAAAAGAAAAAGAAAATCAGAGATTCACTTTGTATCAAATTGTCCTATATAACAGCTCTCAAACTCTGTAGTCCTCCAAATGACATGCCTTACTCGAAAAAGCATTATCATCTTATACCCATCTATAATATATTCATGTACCATCAGTTTGAAATCTTTATCATCATTTTGGAAAAGTTGCTTAATGTTTTGCAAACAAGAATAGGCTTTTAAACTTAACGCAATAACCTTCAAACATATTGGGGGGGGGGGGGTAAACATAAGAATACGATAAAACAGGAAATATTCTTATATTGCTTTAAGTATCTGAGAGGTATAGCTTTATGGTATTAAAAATGGAGGGCTCGGGCACAACGTCTATTTGTCTAACGACCGATGTATTCTTCGCTGCACATTTTATTACGAGAGCTGAAAATAACAGAAAAGAGGCACCAAAAAAAGCGACCAATAACAAAAAACAAAAGGTGATGTCATAGACATAACGCATGAAATTGTGTTTAAAGTGGAATCAACTTTAAGATAACGATATTGTTGTAATACCATGATTACATAACAAACTTTAATATAACAGGAAAGCCACGTTGGAATGTTTTGATCCCTTTCGTGCTGAAGTTTAGCCTTTATATAGTGAGTATGTAGAATTAGTTGCAGATTCAGATTCAGATTCAAGTTTATTTCGTTTCTCGACAGTAAAAAAAATAACATAACATACATCACTCTTTCTTCAGTGATAAGAATCGTACCAACAAAAAACAAACAAACAAACAAACAAACAAACAATCAAAGTGAGTTTAACAGAGTAAAACAGTACTTGTATGCTTGCAGTAAAGATACATTTCAATGCCTGAAGTAAATCAAAGTAAAGTAAAGTTGAATATCAACGTACACAAGGCGAAAAACGGAGGGACCCACTGAAAAGACGAAGCTTGTAGAGTGTGGGCCCCTCAGGAGAGAAAGAATCATTGAAATTATTGGTAATAATTATCGGCATCAGGACAGCAACGAAAATATCTGAAGCAACAACAGCGAAAATAGTTGTAACAGCAGAGAAAAAAAAGAGGAAAAAATGTTTAAAAACATTGACAAAATAGAATTAGAAATGGAAGCCCATAAAGAGTCAGACAGAAAAGGAAGAAAAACACAAAATGACAACATTAACATATAAACGAACATAAAACGACACTGGGACATCGACGAGGCTAAAAAACCCGCAAAAGACAGACTACGACAGGAAGTAAGACTAGCACAACGGAGATAACGATACACGAGGGCTGGACGATGGAAAACAAAAACAAGACAGAGACAAGACCGGACGGAAAAAAAAATAACAATCCCTCATTGTATAAGCGTATAGAGTGCAGATCCCGAAGAAAAATCCATCAACTGCATGACTAACTTAACCCAAAACTTTATTCACGAACTTGGCGGTGGTCAGCTAGTACGAGCGACAATGTGTAAGCAATTATGCGGATTTTATGAAAGGGGTATCAAAATGAATAACGTGTAAAACTAATCCGATTCATGACAAATGTTATTGTAAAATCGCAAAAGATAGGCTTTTAATTTTCTTTGAAATGAATACAAAGAGGGAGCTGTTTTTATATCGTGGTTCAGAGAATTCCAATAGTTTGGACCAGTGTAGATAAATGAATTTTTCCCTAAAATTGTTCGGAAAAAAGGTAAATGAAATTCATTTGAACGTCGGGTGGGATAGGAGTGAAATGATTGGTTTTTAAGGAACATTGAATCAAAAATAGATGGAAGTGAACTGTTATTAAACATGTACATAAATTGACCTAAGTTCAATAAAAACAACTCATTTATTTTTAGTAGCTTATTAGACGCAAACAGTAAATTTGTATGTGAACGTGTAGGAGAATGACAAATAATACGGAGGGCTTTTTTCTGCAGTAACAACACTCTATTCAAGAGGGTCTGATGAGTATTACCCCAAGCCAAAATTCCATAATTCAAATAAGGCAGTATCAAAGTGGAGTATAACATGAGTAATGACTTTTGAGGAATATAAAATTTCAATCTGTTCAAAACACCTATATTACGTGAAATAATTTTACATATATGATCAATATGTGTTTTCCAAGACAATTTATTGTCAACAATTATACCAAGAAATTTAAAATCTAATACACTTTCTAAATTAATATCATCTAAAACTATGTTAGAATTTAGTGCTTCGACAGTATTACTGAAAAGCATATATTTTGTTTTTTGAACATTCAATGATAATTTATTAGCCCTGACCCAATTAGTAACTTTTAACAGTTCTGTGTTAACTTTTTGGACTAAAATATCAACATCGTTGTGAGCAAAAATAACAGTGGTATCATCTGCAAAATGAATAAAAGAAAGTATTTCAGAAACAGAAGAAAAGTCATTGATATATACTATGAATAGCAACGGTCCTAATAAACTTCCCTGAGGAACACCACACTTAACATCTCTTATAACTGAATTATTATCTTTAATAGTAACAAACTGTTTTCTATTACCTAAGTAACTCTTAAGCCACTCCAAGGCCTTCCCACGTATTCCATAATGCGATAACTTATAAAGTAAAATGTTATGATTGATTGTATCGAAGGCCTTGGAGAAGTCCAAAAAAATACTAATTAAATGAGCATGGTTGTCAATTGCGTTAACCACGTTATCAACGAAATGAAGAATTGCATGAATAGTGCTATGTTTTTCTCGAAATCCAAACTGAGACTTTGTAAAAATTTTATGCAAATTAAGAAATTTAATAATTCTAATATAAATTATTTTTTCTAATACTTTAGACAATGAAGATAATAAAGAAATTGGGCGATAATTACTGATATCCAGTTTGTCACCCTTCTTATATATTGGTATTACTTTCGCCAATTTCATTTTATCAGGAAATATACCATGAGAAATTGATAAATTAAAGATATGAGTCAAAGGGTCTGCAATTGCAGATATGACTCCTTTAAGAATGCAATTATCAATACCATCATAACCGGAACTGCGCTTATTTTTAACAGAAGAAACTATATCAATAATTTCATACCTATTCGTTGGAATAAAAAAAACAGAATTAGGGTTACGTTGACCTAAAAAGTCAGTAAAGTTTTGTTTAGTGGCCGGGATATCTTGAGCAAGCGATTCACCTATCTGAGAAAAATAAGAATTAAAAACATTGGCAATATCAACAGAATTGTTAATCAAATTATCATCCGATTTAATTTGATCAATCTCTACTTTTTTGCTCTGTATATTCATCGCTCGGTTTAAAACTTTCCAGGTATTTTTAATATCAAACTGAAATTTTGACAACTGTCGTGAGTAATAATTTTTCTTCTCAAAACGTAGAATTCTGATTAGTGTATTTTTATAAGATGTGTATTTCCTTTTCGATTGATCAGTATTTTCCATTTTGTATTTATAATATAAACGATTTTTTCTGTTAATTGAGCGAAGAATTGATTTAGTAATCCACGGTAACCTAGGAGTCTTCTTATAATCCATTCTTTTCTTGTGTTTAGGAATTATATCATCCAGAAAACAATTCAAAATATTCATAAAATTGTCAAAAGACAAATTAACATCGTCACTGTCGTATACTCGTGACCAATCTGCATTATCAAGAGCGGCATCAAGACTGGCCAACTTTTCAGGGGACACTCTACGTTTAAATAAAGAAAATGAAGATTTGGAGTCATTAACAAGCGTTCTCAAAGTAAAGGAAGTCATTATTGGAAAATGATCCGTTATATCTGAAAGAATTATAAAAGAGTCAGGGAGGGGTAAAACATTACAAAACATATTATCAATGAGAGTAGCCGAATGATCTGTAACCCGAGTTGGTTTGGAAATGAGGGGCAGAAAGGAAGAAGACAAAAGCGTTTCGAGAAACTCACTTGAAGAATGATCATTTCCTGATTTCAACAAATCAATGTTATAATCGCCAAGTAAGAAACAGTCCTTGTTTCGAATTGCTGGATTTTTTGCCAAATCTGAAATATAAGTTAAAAAATCTACAATATTTGAATTGGGAGGTCTATATATAATTCCAACTACCACATTCTTACATGCTGGAATACTAAGTTCAATGAAAAGAGATTCAACGGTACTATCCATTCTGGAGATATCGCTGTGAACAACACATTTAAACGAACTTGAGACATAAAATGCAACGCCACCTCCACTCCTGTCAGATCTATTATTAACATACATATTATATCCGTCGATAGCAAAAGAGTTTTCAGACGACGCGGTTAGCCAAGTTTCACTCAGACCAATGACAGAGCATGATTGAGTGTGATCAGATTCTAATAAAAACTGTAACTCATCAAAATGCTTATTTAAACTCCTTATGTTTAGATGCAGCAAAGAAAACGTGTCTTTAGAAAAACTATGATACATATCTTTACATTCATTAACAGTTATATAATTACATAGCGGGTTCTGAATTGAATCATCAAAATCATAAGTAAATTCAGGAGCTGATGAATTCAAATTATCGGCTGCGAAATTATCATAGGGAGTTGCATGTGTAACTGGTACTCCATCAACTAAATCAGATTCGGATGTTGTGTGTCTAAATAATTCAAAGAAATCATCATTCGACATAGAATGAAAGGGTGCATTTACGAAATCAGCCATAGTAAATAATGATATGGTCTGGAATAGAGTTCTGAGTTTCCAGCAAAAGTGTGAAGAGGAAGCGTGCGATAGAAAAGGAAAGCGGCCAGCAGGCAACGTGTAACAAAGCACGTGAACAATTCGATACACGTAGGAATGTGCAATGCTGGCGTAGGAGTCTTGATGTAGGGATGATCGCTTCGAGGAAGGTGTAGTGGGAGTAAGAAAAAGCAGAATGGGTTGAACGAGAGAGACCAATAATGGCGAGGGAGACAAACACAGAACAAATAGAACAAGTAAACGAAGATACATGTACAACGAGTGTCTGGGTGGGCATCCAAACTGAAAGCAAAAGACATATATATAGAAAAAGTTGGGCTGAAAATAAAGAAAGAAAAGGAAGCAAATAACAAAACTCAACTGTTGGAGTGAAAGAACATATCCGCCTGGACATCTTTATCAGGTATAACATGTACAATACAATTACAGAGCCGAGCTAAACTGTTGCTGTCTTGTTCTTACAAGAGGAGTTGCTGTGAGCTCTCCCCTTCTCACTTTCATTAAATGGTTTCCATAAAATTAAAAAACTCTAATGATTGTGTGCAAAACATTATTCAAGCTTTCTTCTACATCCCTGTGTTTATGGTACATGGTATCGTTACTATGACTTAAAGCAGAGAAGGTGGCTGCCTAGCCTCGACTACGGGTATTTCTTTCATGGCACATTACACAAGGGCCTAACATGGAATACCCTGTCTGCTGTATACATTAAAAAAAACATTGGCTGAAAATTCCACAGTTATACATCACCATGCAGTTTCTGGCAGCATTTGCTTTACAAATTTTGTACCTGGCTCTTTGCATCTTATTGACTCATGGCACGGCGTGCCCCACTCCATACTCATTGCGCATAATCTTAACAGTAGCCACGCCCCACACAGTGACTTATCAATTCCAAAATGCAAATTTTAAAACCCAGATTCAAAAACTACACTTAACACAAAAACGACCAAACAAACAGTTCCTTCCGCGCCCCCAAACCGTTCATTCTATTGTGTAAGAGTCCCGGTGTGAGAAGATTCTATAACAATTGTGTCTTATTTTTAATGCGAGCCTGTGTTGCATGACTTAAAGTGTCTGACAGTACGTTATGCATGTATGTCATAAATCACAACAGTGTCGCGTGACCAAAAATTCTTAACCCACAATCAGGGCTGTACATTTGCATACTACATTTGTAACTAATGACGAGACATGACCCAACCTAGAGCAGTGCTAATGATGCACATTGCTCGCCACACCCCATGTAAGCGATTGGGCCACCTGACTTTGATCAAGTGACTTCTTAGTATTCAGACAGGTGGTTACAAAAATCTTCCATGATACCTTTCATTAATGACACCCCTCCCCCTCATCTTTGCTTATATATGTTTGAACCGTAATCGACATTATTGTGGCTACTGATGCTTAACAAAGAAATACTTTGCCTGTAGTGTACCACATCTTGCATCTACTGACATTTGCAGGACACGACCCACGACCGACTTTTTGACACAAAAGTATCTTACACGACACCTTACATCCATGACACGCCCCCTCGTCTTTGCTGACATGTGCTTAAACCGTCATCTACATTTATATGGCTATTAATGCGTAACAAAGAAAAAAAAAGTGTACTCTGTCAGTAGTGTACCATATATCCTACATCTACTGACATTTGCAAAAACCCTGCCCACCTTTATTCATTGCGCATGCCATGAAACAGCAACACATATTAAACATTTTACTATATTTTGGTAGTTGCATGTAGTCACATTCATGTCTTTATACTGGGTTGCATGTATCGTTGGGTGCAATTATTTATATAGGACATTGATATTATCAAGGGGCCACTGCACATAGATAAATCATCACTGTGGTACTCTATACCAAATCGTAGGGATATTCAGCAAAAATGATAATGTTATTTTTTTTTTTCAATTAGTAAGGGAAGACTCCAAAACAGATGACTATATCTACCCACTTTTTTCATATAATCCCTAAGAAAAAAAAAAAAAAAAAAAAAATACTACTCCATCAATTACTACTCCATTAAAATTCCCTGTCTATTGCGTACATTAAGAAACAGTGACAGAAAATCCCAAAATTATACATTACCATGCAGTTCCTCGCAGCTCTTGCTATACAATTTTGTACCTGGCTCTTTCCCAAGTGACTCTTGGCAAGGCGTGACCGGTCCCCTGACCGGCACCGTATTCATTGCACATGATCTTAACAGAAGCCACGCCCCACAGAGTGACTTGTCGGTTGCAGCCTTGCAAGGTGCATTTTCCAAACACACACACACACACACACACACACACACACACAAAAACCAAAAAGAGGGAGAAAAAAGACTAAACTCAAAAACAAGGGCAAAACAGCCAACCAATCATTTCTTGCATGCCTAAAAAAATCACTCTTTCTATTGTGTTAATGTCCTTGTTTCCGAGGATTCTATATCTATCATTTCATTTACTGTTAGAATGTGTTGCGTGACTTAGTGTCTGGCAATACATGTTGTATGCCTTAAATAACAACTGTCACGTGATAAAAAAAAAAAAATCTTATTACAATCCAGTGGTATACATTTGCATATATTTCTTTTATCTTACATTACTAATAACGAAACTTGGACCAACTTAAGCAGTGCGCTAATGATCCACATAGCCACACCCCATATTGGCGATTGGGCCACCTGACATTGACGCAGGTCTTCTTAATAAACAAACATTGGTTACAAAGTAACTTCCACGACATCTTTCATCAATAGACACACCCCCTCGTCTTTGCTTAAATGTGTTTTGGCCGTAATGTACATTACTATGGCTACTGATGCGTGACAACAAATACTCTGCCTGTGGTGTACCCCATCAAGACACGGCCCACGACCTGACTTTTGACACAAGTGTATCTTACACAGCACCTCACATTTATGTCACGCCCCCTCGTCTTTGCTCACGTGTGCTTGGACCAAATGTCCCCATGTCCTCCTCCATGACAGCATGCACGGAAGACACGCCCTCTGCCGTTTGTTACAAATATGTGTGAGCCATACTTTTCAATGAGTGGGCCATTGTTGCGTGACAGAAAAAATGAAAAATAAAAAATCCGCCAATCGTGTACAGACTGTGTGTCGCGCGGCAGAGAATTCAGATTCAACAAGACACTGTATATTTAAGACAGTGGTCACGTGACAAGAAATTCCGGTTTCACAAACAGCACTGTGTACATTTAAAAGGCGAGTGCGTCTTGAGGCATAAAATTCCAATTTCACAAAGCACTGAGTACGTCTAAAAGAAATGTGTCGCGTGGCACAAAATTCCTATTTCCACAAAGCACACCACTTGGATGCCATGAAAAAAAAAAAACTTTATCTTGCAAAATGACAGGATGCGACCATATCTTTATTGCGCATGGTCCTTAGCACGAGCCACGCCCCATGTAGTGATTACGTTGACTTTGGGGACTTTGTAACATAAGTTGCATTTTCCTATATCCGCTTAAAGGTCGAAATATAAACTCAAAAAACACTACGAGCAATAATATAACAAAATGAATTTACAAAATGTCGTATATTCTACGCCCTTCATGACCGACCTTGATATGTGCGCGAGTAACCCAATCGAAACCCGTAATATACTGTTACCTATCAGGCACGTGTAAAGGCTCTTAACAAAGCAATACTGAGCTTCCATGACGGAAGGAAAAAAAAATCGATTATATAATTGGTTGTTTTTAAGGACAATACAATTTATCCCGTATACAACTATCCAGTATACAACAAATTTGAAGGCACAGGAGAACATTGAGGAGTAGTGATAGAAAATAAATAAAAAAGTCTATTGCAGGGATTTATGCACCTTGTCATGTACATGTATGTATGAGTCTAAGACAACCCAGGTAGCCAACAAAAAGAGATAAAACCGGAGGGACATGGGCCATTCATATTTGATTAAGCCATGCGAAAGGATAAAAAAAAACAGTAACTGTTGATTAACCACGTGGCCTATAGCGCACTTGGTAAATCAATTCATCCGTGTATATATCATGCTTTATCGCATTACGTCGTGTCTTTAAACATTTCATCTGGTGAAGGATAGTGAGTGTTAGCCCTTCACCCTCGAATAAACACAACATACTGTATAGTCAAAAATTCGCGACCTTTCTTTCTTTTTTTTAAGTAGAGCACCATAATTAATCTTTCCCCCTTAGTGAAAGGAGAACGACCTTCCCGTGCACCATAAGATATAACTTTCCCATGCATTGCTCTCAGAATTTTCATCCATGAATTTAAAGTCGTGCATCTCAAAATTCGATTTATTCCCCCCTTTTTTTTTTTACAGCGATGTCATGAATTCCATTACTTCAATCAATTCTATAACATGTTAGCGCTCTTTGGTCACCTCCTCAGCGAAGACCAAAAACTAATTTTTGCCACTGTAACACATTAGAGTCATTCGCATATGAACAGCGTGGCAAAACTCAAAACTCACATCACTTAAACTTTATAATGTATAATTTTTAACATTCAAAAAAGATTTTATTTACCCTTCATAACCTTTGTGGAAAAAAAAAAAAAAAAGGCTATTCCAATATTACCGTGAAATTTAAAATTCTACCCTTTTAACGACATAACGACATATCAGAATTTCAAATCCCATATCACTTATACTTTATAATACATTAAATTTTGAACATTAAAAAATTTTATTTACCCTGACTGTGTGCAATAAGGATAAACCTCGATTTGAAGCTTTTAAAACAAACGACTTTGAGCTTTATAGCATATCCTCGAAAAGGGGAATCATGCTATAATTTACATGAACATCAATTCCATGCCAATCTGAACTGTCATCTACTGTCTATATTGACTCGAAACTAATATTCGCTCATTTGACATCAATACTATACGTTAATCTATTTTTTGTACCTTCTCCCTTCTTAAATTTCCTTTCACATGTATTCTGAGCTCAGTCTTGGTAGGTTTTCCACACTGTGGTGCCTTTCTCACGAAACTCCAAAATAACCGAAGTTCCGCTTACCGATATTTTCGTTGAGAGACCTCTTTCCTTTCGAAGTTTGTAGGCCTGGTTGGCCAAGAAACCTCTGCGTCTCCTCATAGCTGGAGGCAGGTCGGTGCGAACCGAGATACGGTTCGATGGGGGGTTCCTCGACGTGTCGGCTGAACTGTTGCTGGCCTGCGGTCGGTTTCGGGAGCTTTCCACGAACGCTGCGAGTATGTCGTTCCTATCCTTCATGTGGCAGAATCGCGCGATGATCGGGGCGGGGCCTTGCTGTGGGGGTTGGGTTCCGGTTCCTCGTCGTGGTAGTCGATGGGCGTTGGCCAACATTATTCCCTCAGCGGTCGTCTCGTTGATTCCCAGCGTCACAAAAGTGTCTTTCAAGACGTTTTCCACATTTTCTCCCCTCGTTTCGCGGATTCCGTAAAAAAGCAAATTGGCCTTCCTGTCGTGGATTTCCATTAGTGTTATTGTTTTCTCAAGAGCCTCAATTTTTTGTTGCAGAGATTCTTTAACCCTAGGAATGGTTTCCTTTTCAATCTCTAGAATTTTGTCGGAGTTGAACTTTACGCTGGTTTCAATTTCCTCAAATCTGTTGTTAATAGCCGAGACGTCTTGGGAAATTTTGTCCAACTTCCCGTCCACTGAGGTCTTGAAATCTATCAGGCTGTTCTGTAAGTCCCTTAGAGTGGGTTGGGCTTCTTCAGCCTCGCTTCTCGAAATTCCGGCTGTTGGCACGGCCGGGGGAGAGGCGGTCCCCGGTGCTGGGGGTGTGGCAGGCGTAGCTTTAGGCCTTGCGGCAATTGCACTCCCGTGGCGAGTTACTCTAGTAGACATGGTCAAAACGCATTAATGTTCACACGTATATAATTAGCGAGAAGGGGAGGAGCTCACAAAATGCAGAGAGCTCACGCTGCCATACGTCTGCTCTCGACGATGTCTCTCGACGATTAAATTGTTCTCAATATTCATTGCTCATCTCAAATTTAAAAAAAGGAAAGTATACCATGCATTGCCATCCGGTTGCTTAAACATCTGTACATATTTTGTAAATCTCTCAAATAAATTATAGTCATGTTAAAGTTATACAGCAAATACAGAAACAGCTGTTTCCAAGGATTTGATTCTTTGGGATGTATGTTTACTGCAAAAGACCAAATACATGAAATATGACAGTATATTTTCTACGTTTGATATCGAGCAAACTAAATGGGAACAATACCCCCATTCATACACAAACACACACACATACACACATAAAAAAGAAGAAAACAGAATCAAAGGGAAGAAGAATGGCGATGTTTCATTAACCAATAATTAGTATTCTCTATACACTGCGCATTCTCTACACTGCGCTAATCAGTTTCCCCTTCCCTGCACAGTGCTCGTGTCGGACGTCGAGGTACCAACTGTCGCCAAGTCATTGACCAAAGGGCTTCTTTCCCTCACCGCTCTCGAGATCACCCAGGTAATAAAACAGTCAACATCAAATTACCGGACAATGCTCTCTGGAGGGATGATATTTTGATTAATACACGCCCCTCGAGCCAGTTATGATTCTTGATTATAGGGATTTGCCTGGGCGAGAGTATCAAACCCCCATGTCTATACCTATATCGTTCCCCCACATCCTCCTCCGCATTCCCGCCTTTCCTCAACTCATCCACTGGATCTGTCCATGGAAACAAGTGTGGCGTCTTGTCGATTATTGCATGAAAATGTGATACCACATTCCACAAACTTGAGACTAATACCACATGTTCGAAATTGGCAAAAGAGGCACTTGTAAGAGGACCTTTCTTTATGTTTTTAACTGCTTGTATACAGTTGTGTGCATCATTTGTATCTCAGCACGTGAAAATGTGACGATTCATGTAAGATTTTGTGTGTGTGTGTGTGTGTGTGTGTGTGTGTGTGCGTGTTTTTGTGCGTGTATGCAGTCTCACACTACATACATTTAAGTTCATAAAGGTGTGTTGTTTTGATTTTATTTGGAAAGGAACAATTTTTACGATAAGAATAAAAATGTATCAAGATATTGGAAGAGGATGTCTCTGTACAAAAGTGTGGAATTTTGATTTACTTGTTGAAACTCAGCTGGAAATGACCGTGGCGTAAGAGACTTCTCAAGGGAGAAAAAAATGGTTCGGAGAAAACATTTAATATAATTATATTCTCAGATTAGCAGGTGATTTTTGTTCACTTCAATGTAATTATGATATAAAAATATATGTTAAGGTACCACCTATTTAGCTAGAGATATTACAGTGAGGTGGGGATTAGTCTGTGCATGTGTGAATTGGGTGGGATGGATGGTGGTGAAGAGTTTGACTGGTACTGATATCATTATTTAGATAATTATCCTAATTGGGTCTATATGTTGTAAATCTGTTTTCAAATTAATGATAATATGTTTTATTATACACTCAAGTGAATGTATGATTTCTGCAGTAATTATGTATTGAATGAAATTAAAGGGATATAAGTGAAAACATGCAGGGAAGTGAAGCTCACTTTCTTATTTCTTGGTGTGTGTGTGTGTGTGAGTGTGTGTGTGTGTGTGTATGGGCTGTGTGTGTGTGTGACTGGTTTCTATACTTTTGTATGAGGAGAGCGGGATTTAGAGTGCAATTCACCGAGCTCTATTCATGAAAATAGACCGTAGCGACACGGGTACTTTACAGTGAAACTCCTTGGAAGAGTGAGGAATTTATGAACGCGATAAATGCCCCATACGATGTGATTTAGGGGGCTCGGGATGAAAATGTCTCCACGTTTTCTCGGACAGAGCATTGCTATCATAGCGCCATTGCCGAGGGAGAGATCAGCGGTGCGCGGCAGGGGCAGTGCCCGCTAATCTCTTCGACGGGGATCGCCCATACCATGATACACCCAAGGAAGCTTTCTCGCTCTATTTTCCCTTGCGCTGCTTGTCATTAAAGTTTGAGCCATCGGAATAGAACCGCGTGTTTTTGTTACATTTGCAACGCATTTCTTTTCTCGTATCTCGTTGGATTATATCGTTTCATGCCAGGTAAATCGCTGTGATATCCTATCAAATTTGTTCTAACCATATGAAGATTCCCAATAATTGAAAATAAACTGACGAGAAAATGGGTCTTTGCAGTAACTTTTGCGCCAGATCTTTATATCCATAATCACGACTGTTGAGATTTTTTTTTTCCTTTGGCAAACCAATACATAGCTACAAATTCCCATGATTATTCCCATTTAAGGCACTCTTTTCAAACGTGTTGTTTTGGATAGAGAGATTGGCAGATAATTTCATCTTTTTGAAAGTTTCTTTTTAGTTGACCCAAAATCATTTTTGATAGTTTATTGGTTAACTTTTCAGCCTGTCTATTATAGATTCAAAGTTCTGTCAGATCTATCGAATCATTGGTGTATTGTTGCAATAATCTCGGAACAGTAATGTAAGATGCTATATAATGATTTTTGCATTGTGGGTCTCCAGGTCTGAAGGGACCATTATAACCACTCCACATAGGGCCTACACTGCAAAAAGTCCGGTGTTAAATAGTGAACACCGAGCTGGTGTTAAATTTTCGGTGCTCATTTATGGTGTTAAATTAACACCTCCGGGTGTCATTTCCAAATTTTAAACTGTTTTTTTGAAGAGTTTCTTAGTAACTGCACTTCTTGTTGATTTTTAATTTAAACAAGACGATCAAGAATTTTACATTAAAATACTAGATTTTTGAAAAAATGTGAAAATGAATTTACACCAAAGTAACATCAGCTGGTGTGGTCTCTTATTGAAGCTGGACGGGTGTTAAACCATTGATATTAACACCAACAAATATCAAGTCAACACCATGTGGTGTCATTTTTGAATTAACACCAGTACAGCTAGTGTCAAAATAACACCAGGTACAGTGTCAAATTAACACCACGAAGTGTCAGGTGAACACTTTTCAACACCATCACAGTGCATTTTTAACACCTGTGGGTGTGGTCCTTTATTGAAGTTTGATCGGTGTTAGATTTAACACCCGTGGTGTTAAATCTAACACCGATGTTTTTACGGTGTACTATCAGCAATTCGGCATGGAATCTTGGGAAAAGTTTTTATACATTATAAATTAGATGTGAGCAGGACATTTAATCTAATGATTTCAGTTTAATTTCGCCCTGTCACTCCTTTCCAAAACGTCAGGCTTTACCGGGATTTCTGCTTGCTGTTGAATCGTCTGGGAAAATTCTCTACATATCCGAAAATGTCATCGAGTACCTTGGTCATTCAATGGTAAATACTAGTACATGAATAAACTAAGCGGTGTCTTCGTAATCAAATACTTGTATTTCACATTATGTATTGCATGTCATCGTTTCGTCTCAATGAATGGGAAGATCAAGGCAAAACAGTTGGTGTAATATTATGTTTTCACGGAAAACTTAATCACGACCAGGATGTTTATTTAGATATATTATACTGTCACTCAAAATTTTACTTAACCTATAGTTAAAAATCTTAAATCAGAGCCAATTTGAACACATTGAAACAATGATACAACGGACATAGTACTTAATATCTTGGTTTTGCATATAACAAAAAATAGAGAACTTTTTGAGGTGGCATTAAAAGAAACAATCAGAGAATTACAAGTGAAAATGTATAAAGTCAGTACTGTCTGTCTGTCTGTCTGTCTGTCTGTCTCTTTAAATGGGTTCGTCATTAAAACTGCATGGATGAGAAGATTTTATTATTGCTGATAATGATATCTCGACATCACTTGCCAGAAAGTTATAGCATGCAGTCATTTAAGATATTTTCCATCACTTCAAAATGAAACATTTCTCATTTCCACTCCAAGATACAGGAAATGTTACTATATTATGGGATCAGAGCCATCTTCTCCCCGTGAACATTGACGCTAAATACTTTGAATTTACTACTTAAAATCATTACGAACTAAATTTGCTTTGCGTATTTACAAATTTCGAGAAAGAATTCATACCTCATTACAATTTTGTTGTTGATTTTTGTGCAGGTGGAAATTCTGTCGAATGGGGGCAGCATCTACGACTTCATAGACCCGGCAGACCACGACCTTCTCAAGATCCGCCTTGAGCAGCAAGCAGAAAATCTACGACGTAAGTCTTTATTCCACTGCACTGCCACTGAATGCCGTTCAACATCTCAGGGTCAGGCATGCATGACTATCGTTTTAGGACCTGCCTGATGTGATGGTCAAGTGGCTTAGCCATTGTGCTTTTTACACAAGGGTCATAGGTTTAATCCCTCGAACTCTTGTCTTGGAACAAGACAATTTATGTTTATTCATAACGCTCCTCTTCGCTCAGGTTAGTTAAGAAATTGGTAAAAAGTGAGATATCGAATATCATTTGATATTATTGATGCTTTGATGTTCTGTCAGGGAGGTGGCTTCCTGGTTCTGCTGTGCAATCCCTCCTGTAGAATGATGTGGGGCTGTGTTTTACTCCGCATAATTTGTCCGCATGTCTAACAAGATGTTGACAGAGTGATGTCGCCTGGATGTGGAGACTTGATTCCAATGGACGTGGTATAGCTTGCTCCCTCCTTATTGTATAAAGTCTACGGTCTGCCATTGTTGTTTTATGATATTTGCATACCATAGATTTGAGGTAAATAATCTTTAACAATAGAAGGTGTTTGCGATGATGTTTGCGTTGCTGTTCCTTTACAGAATAGTGTAAGAAACTTCAACGTTGTAAATGCTGCGTTTATCTCCCAAATGGTCTAATAATCTTTCCTTCCCCTGCGGCTCTTTCCTATCGATCTGGGGGGGGGGGTGAAAAAACAAACAAACTTTGAATGATCGATACATTAATTTGAGGTCATCCATCTTTATGTTATATAATAGGTGACTCGAAGCAGACTTTTGTTTGTAACATGGTTACTTCTCGAGGCCTGCGACGGAGACTATCACATTCGCGTAACGACAGTCTGGTAAGGAGGCTAAGCCAACTTTTGTTTGTGTGTTTAACTTCTTCTTCCTCCTCTGATGTTCCCCCTCTTAGTATTTGGAAATGAGCTTCACCTATCTAATCTACATCAAGGCATGCTTGTCGAATGTGGCGACGGCGCCTTTCCCATCTTTTCTGTCTTTTCTATCCACGCCAAGCAGAGAGCAAAGTACTTCCAGTTAACATAATCATGAGTTAGTTTTGACGAGGAATTGCTCGCTAAGTTATGGAATCATATTCTGCCGTAAATCACTTCCATTTCGTACTTTTCACGATTGATTACTACCATGAATTCATCTAACTTCTATCGGAACGAATTTAAGACACTCCTGAATTCTACGGATGTATGCTCTCTATAGGAGGATCAAAACTTCAAGCCATGGAATGTTATTACAATGTACTGTCTTGATTTGCACGGGGGTCTAACAGATATCCTATAGAGACTTCGTTGCTATACTCTGAAGTTGTAAATTTTTCAATTTCAATTTATTTTCATGCTTCTCAATGAAGGAATGTATATCAAATATAATAAAAACATAGTGAATCATAATATCCGGCTTGGATGTACAGTAAATTAATGTAAGAATATAAAACATATAGTGGTCAATCATCGTACGTTTGGTTCTATGTATAACGCTAAAGAAATATGACGGAACCTAATTAAAAGCGAGCTTGTTTAATCGAATATGCTGGTCGACAGTTTAAAAAGTAACATCGACAAAGTCTGTCTCGAACTGCTCTCATTTTTCACTTTTTATATCCAAAGGCAATTCATATTCAGGGTCATTTTCAAACGACTTCGGAAGGGCGTTCTCATCATGAGGGTGTCGACCGAGCTCTCTTCGCTCTCTGTGCTCCAGTTGACATGGATCTCAGCCCCATCATGCAAGGGGTGATGGACTCCACGAAACAAGCAGACTCCACGGCAGTGTTCACGACAACACACAGCCTCGATATGCGCATCACACAAGCATGCGACAGGTAACTTTCCATACCTCACTATTCTTCACAAATATCATAATGTAATGAAACATCATCACACTATTAGATTTCTTATCCAGCTTTAAATACGGTTGATGATGTTAAAACTCTTATCCAGTCACTTTGATAGCATTTATCGTGAAGATATAAAAGCAATCCTCTTCCCCGTAATATATCGCGTCCAACGCGCGTACACGACTATGAATTAAAAAAAAAACTAAAGTAAAAAACAAGAAGTTGTTGATTTTAGAATTACTCGTCCAAATCGCGTTAAAGGATGGAAGTATTTCTTGGCACATCTGAGAGTCGGTAGTTTGATAATGGTGTCTTCCGATGAATTTGTTTTCCTCAAAACTGTTGTATATTAACTCAGTAGTAAATGTAGTTAAAACGTCAACACACTAAGGTTGAATATCGTCATTTTGTCATTTTTACCTGACGTTTTGCCATTGTTAATTTTTGGTATGAGTGAAAAGAAAAGTGTTTCTTTTCTTTCAGAATTTTGTTGTTACTAGGTTTTTCCCCTCGCGACGTAACAGGTCACTCTTGGTATGAACTGATTTGTCCAAGTCACGTGGATCAAGCAAGACAATTCCATCGAAACGGTGAGCTCGAAGTCTCAAATAACAATTCCTTCCTCAAGCTTTGATACTTTTATGTCGTAACTAAATCATTACCTCCTGTATGTATATCTGATCTTGGAATTTGCATCATCTTTGAGTGCACTAAATAATTAATGTGAAGAAGGCCTATAGGCCTACATGAATGTGCCGAAGTTCAACTGGCAGTGATAAATCGTTGCTCTGGCTTTTGGAACTTGTGTATTACGGTACATATGGTAAACGTATACATCGAGAAGCTGTCTCTCAAAGTTGACAAATTTAGATTCAAAAGAAATGTACGTATATAGACATCCCGTTTATGATCGTTAGATAAAATACTACCGTTTTGTTGTTTGAAATATTTCCCTCCAATTGCATGAACTTTGGTAAAAGCAGTTAACATACTCTCCCTTATAAGCAACATTACTACCCCTCCCCAAAACAACAACAACAACAACAACAACAACAACTACAACAACAACAACAAAGAGAATACATTGACCCAACAGTAGATATCACACAATTTCAAGAACGAACAAATTTGAAAGCCTCACAACGAATTTTTCATTTGATTCCGGGCAGTTCTGATAAATGGTGGCGGAAGATGCCAACCCTGCACGGCGGTCCTTCGGCTTGTCACCAAGAGCCAGAGCATCGTAACGACGCGCGTCACGGCACAGGTGTGCCTGGAGGAACCGGCGGGAAAAGCACAGAGACACGTCATTGTCTGCAGGTATCACATTATCAGGTGAGTTCCATGTGGTTGTAAAAACTTAAGGTATTAGTTAAATCTTTGTCTGTGAGAAACTCTTTCAGAAAGATTGCAGACATATTTCGTAGGTGAAATTAGGTATTTCATGAACTCTGAAGCACCTGAACGGATAATGATGATCAATCGATGGTCAACTGCCATCTGGTAGACAAACACTGTGTGTATACATAAACTATGTATCTTCTTTGGTGCTGTCTACTGTAATTGTCTTTGTCAAATTTATTTCAACTTTATTTTATCGATCGGTGGGTAAATCGTTGCCATCACAACTTGTCGGCGTTGCGATACAGGGCTTCATGACTCATTTTGTGTCGAGCGTTGATAACTTTATAAAAAAAGATCTAAGATTATGAACCGTGCTTAGCTCGGCATAATATTAGTATTCTACTGTTACATCAGAAACTTCGTATTTTTCTTTCTTTCTTTCTTTCATTCTTTCTTCCTTCCTTTCTTTCTTTCTTATACTTCAGTAGGGATGTTGCTCACGTGTATAACACCAGAGCAGCCTCTATCCTCAATGCACGTAGAGACATCGCGAGGAGTCGCAGTGGTTGCAAACTTGGCAAAGTTCCGACAACGTACGAAGGAATCGCGGAAGGAACATTCGGTGGTTGTTCATCAAACTCCTTCGCCCAGGAAGATCATCCTCCGGAATGGAAGCTCGGCATTGAAGCGTCGGGACATCATCAGTACGATCCCGAACAGTGGTCTCAGTATTGTGGAAATGGTCCGGTCAATTCCGAAGGTATTCGAGATCCTTACGTAACGCGGCATGGTGGTTGTCGCCGATTGTACCCACAGGATCGACTAAACAACAGTTTCGGCTGCGGAAGACTCTGTAATGGCAGCCGTTCAATTTCCCCAAGGATGAAACATGTTTTGCGACACCAGTCGCTCGCTCATCATCAGGGTCGCATTAAGAAGAAGGAGATGCTGATACACTCAGGAGCTCGTCTAGAGAGAATTAAGAGAATTGTGGACTGGACGTACGTCTGTAGAGACCAGGACAGCACCAGAGGCAATGTGAACATTCGTCTGCTATCCTCCATGTGTTCTCTATCTCAGTTAGGAGGTGACTCTGGGGAAGCCATGTCGCTGGCAGCCAATCCCACCTCCAGCGGAGATCAATGCCATGGTAACACCCGGGCTTGTTCTCCCATCTTCCCTGCCAGTTCTTGTATGCTCGCCGATCTGAGCAGATGGTCCTCAGAATGGTCCTCAGAAGCCAACCCGAACGACTCAAATTCTTGGCAATCGACAACAGTCAACGGCGTCCATGACGCAACCACGAAAGCCTCTTGTAAATTCAGCAATACTGACCAGACTGTCCCTAACATTGGCAATGATGAACATTGGATTGAGGACGTCGGAGACGCTCATTTGCAATCAACAGAAGAGGCTTGGCAACCCACAACAACACCTCAGAACTCTGAAGAGGCAAAACTCTGCTACGTTCAAGATCCAGCAGGATTAGCTCTCAGACAACACCATCGATTTTACGACTGCGATGGGGAGAGACGGTTCTCCTGCTCGTCGAGTAAGATGCCTGTCGAAGTCAGCGTCGAGGCCATGCTGGCCTGCCTTTCGAGTGACGAGATGAAGATGTTGGATCAGGCCGCGTCCTGCTTGTTCGACACATCTCCGCATTCAAATCATGCCATTTATTGAATGTGTTATGTCTTCGCTAATAAACAGATAATCTGTCTGTATACCATGGGCGCATAAACATTTTGTTTGTAAGGAATGTCTATTTATAGATTAAAGGATTATTTAACGTAAGGTTAGTACTCTGTGAATTCTCTTCACATTCTCTCCCTATCTTTTCCAAACAAATACTCATGTGAACACACACACACACACACACACACAATCTCTCTCTCTCTCTCTCCGTCTCTCTCACCCCTTTCTTTTCCAAATATGTCCCATTTTACTCACTCTTCAATATACCATAATTTACATTGATGTGTATAGTGTATCATAAGGTTTGCTACTCTGTTTGTGTGAGCATAATTTTGAGAGAGTATTTTACGAACTATAATTGGTATAAATGTGATTTGAAAATTTCCATTTGGTTCTTAAAGGACAAGTTCACCTTCATAGACATGTGGGTTGAGTGAATGCAGCAATATTAGTAGAACACATCAATGAGAGTTTGAGGAAATCGGACAATCTGTTCAAAAGTTATGAATTTTTGAAGTTTCTGCTCAGTCACGGCTGGATGAGAAGACTATAGCTTGTGATGTCATATGAGTACAACTATATAAAGAAAGTATAAAGAAAATTCAAGATATTCTCACTTTTCTCACATAATAAAAGAACACTCGACTTCTCTCTTTCAGAAGTCAGGGGGAATAATATTACCCCTAACATAAGTCAGTAACAAGTCGAAGAAATGTGCACTTTATTCAGAAAGTCAAGTTTTTTTTTGAAATTCTCTTTTTATTTGCCTTATATCGTTGTACGCATGTGACGTCGTACTCTGAAGTAGTCTTCTCCTCCAGCAGTGATTGCACAGATATTTTAAAAATTCATAACTTTTGAACGGATTGTCGGATTTTCCCCAAACTTTCACCGATGTGTTCTACTAATATTGTTGCCTTCACTCAATCAACATGTATATGAAGGTGAACTTGTCCTTTAATTTACATAGGATTTCTCGCTGTAGAAAATGTTTTGCAATAGCAGTCTTTCTTACAGTGTAATATAGCATTTGATTATTCATCTTGATCAAGTATTAAATCGAATATGTCCCAAGCGGCATATTTCATATCCATTGCTGAATGTGTGTGGGAATCAAAAGCGAAATCTCTCTGTTTAGGACCATTTATAGTACCATCCTCATTCTCAAAAACAGACATCTTCCGTGTATGTCTGATCATCATTAGAATTATCATTTGATCATAAATTGAACGATTTGTATGTCAGCGTTGTAACCTTAAAAAAAAAAACCAACAGTTTATACTGTATGCAATGAAAGACAACGTGAATATCTGTTAACAATGTTAGTTTCCTAATAAATTAACATCAACTTTGTCTCTAACCTGGAATGGTTTGATACCAAGTAAGTTATTAGTTATCAAGGACTGCATGTGACTCATTTAATTAAACGACGTTACTACAAGAGAGCTTGGATTCCAATCTCCTCTTGACCTTTAATTTTACTAGTATGTTATGGTAGAATGTAAAATGCGTATCCCATAAGTAGCTGTAGCAATCAATAATTTTTGCTAACATTATCCCTTGCTAACTGAATGAGAGTGCATTTTGTGCCTCACTTTCTAATCTATTTTCTTCATATTGCTCAAACATTCTTCATGTATTAATTCAACTTCCCTATACCTGAGTTGATCTGTTTCTCCATAATTCTACGAATAATCCTAATGCCTATCTCTCTATATATGAATTTATTCCATTCATCCGGCAGAAATTTCATGTGTCTATCATTTTTCCTATCATCTCTCATAGATGCATATAATAGATAAAACACATTTTCATTTCATTCATTTCATTCATGGTACTCATTCACTTGAGTACCATTAACTATCCATCCATCTTTCTTTCTTTCTTTCTTTCTTTCTTTCTTTCTTTCTTTTTATCGGGAATTTATCTGTTTGAATAAATCAAGTTTGAATCAAGTTTGAATCAAGATACATGACTTTCTTCTAATCTATCTGGGAGTTCTCATTATGTACTTAACTCAAACGATCATCCAACTGCTCATGTGCAGTGTTCATACTATTCCTTGTTATAACGGGAGTGTCAATATCTTCAGACTTCCCAGCTCGGGCTCGTTTCTTGCAGTAACATTAATCGTCGATTAATAGGTTCGCGTCATCCTTAATGAGAAGTCGTTAATGTCATGAAATCGGAAATGGTGATGAACAGCAGGCCCGTAATCATATCAAGTAATTACGGTTCGAGTGGAGTGGGTAAGGGACAAAGTGTGTGTGTCAACGTGCGGCGCCATAGGATAATTTTAGTAATCGTATAGTATTGTATACACTGGAGTAAGTGTTTACGTACATGTTTGAATATGATGTATGTTTGATACGTTTAGTGTGGAATGTGCCCGAAGGATAATAACGCAAATAAGAAAGGCGAATGTAAGTATGTGTGTGCTTGTATTCTTGCATTGTTTTTGCGAGTATTTCGTACAAGGTAATGTCGCTCAAATCAAAGAAACTATAATGATCATCATGTTTTTATGGTTTGCATTCTTGAATAAAGCTATGCTCGTAATGAAATCACCCATTTACTCCCAATTCATGTTGTTTGTAAAGTTATATTCCTGGTAGAGATATTCTTTTTTATGTTGGTTTGTATAGTTTTGGTATTGATTTATGGTGTAAATATCATGAAACCTGCCCTTTCTATCGATGCTGACATTTTTTTCGTCTTGTCAGAGAGCTTTAATGGTGTTTGAAGGAAAGGGACTGTCAAACATATTTCAAAGTTAAATCAGGGAACATTCCACGAAGGGGACTCAAATCTCATTAGAACAGATCCCTAAGACTAACTATATTATGTTCGTGATTCTGTGTTACTTAATGGCTTTTCGTAAAATTTTACACACGGTTCCATGAATGTTTCTAGAAAAGATGCATTTCAAAGATGATTAAATTGAGTGGGACGGTCATGCACTCGTCATTACCTTTTGAAAATGAGTTCAACCCTTATCGAGTTATCATTTTGTCATGGATATTCCATAAAACAAAACAGACCAACAGACACGACAAAATTCTTTGATGTTGTATAATCTCGATCTTTTTTACCGACATTACAGTTCTATGATCTAATTTTGGGGTATAAATAAATGTTTAATAGGCACGTTTGTTTGTGATGATGATGGATACTGAAATGATGATAACGATTAAACGAATTAACAAGTACTGTTCATCGATTTATTTTGTATAGCCCGTATAACTATTCTGAAATTCGAAATCTGAAACTTATGGACTGAAACTCCGCTCAAGGATATCTGGAAACTGATGTTGCCTTTCTATTACGTAAAGCTTCATGAGACTTTGTAGTGCGTCAATAGTTTGATGTTCAATATTGCTCGTAGAATCTAAAAATCCCGCAAAAAAGCTCATTTCATCTTAATTTCGCGTCAGTGGACAAATAATCTAAAACACGGCTTTACAGCAACATATTGATTGAAACTATACTTTTCACTTGTATGCAGTGATACTTTGCCAACATATATTTGCCCCCCCCCCAAAAAAAAAAAAGAGAGACTATTTCAAAATAATGGCCTATAGTTGCTCATGTCTTCATGCCCAAAGTCTTAAAGCTATTCGGCTGTGAGATATTTTGATGCCTTTGACTTTGTTATAGTCCTACTTTGTTTAGTTAGACGGACTTAACCTGAGTGTGAGAGATTTTGGAAGGGATCGGAGCGCAAATCTACGATGAATGTGTGTGCATGGGGAACAAAATCACCGTGGTGCCAATCTGAGAGGATAGATGAGATTGATAAAGGGCATCTAGCAATCCTTAGAGAAGTCTATTCAACTTCTTGACGTGCTTGAGGGCACCTTATGGCCTGATGCGGATGACTTTATGGGATGCGATCTCCTCGAGTGGTATGTACACAGTACTCATATTTCCAATTATATATTCGCTGTTCTATTCTCAGGAAGGCTTGCGCCTTGCGTCGACCTAATCAAATTTTAACAATGTTTGAGATATACTTCATTTTGTTGACCTACTCATGTTGAGAAAGCACCGCATTGCATCGAACACAGTGAGCGAGACATTTTACGAAAACGTCGTCTTGTTTGACTTTGTCCCTTTGTTTTACGACCATTTCTTGTTGGCGATAATTATTATGGTCGGATCGTACTTGTGCGATGTTGATTGTCATTGATATGACTCCACCTTATACGGAATGATACACACAGACTCTTTCTAACGAAGATGCAGTTATTTAAATGTCAATCTTTTAATCTCTCGTCCATCATCTCATAATATTCTTCCTCTATATCCTTTATCTTTGTATACCTACCCTTCATATTCCTTGATATCGGCACCGTTTAGTCAACAATCTTACGACCATGATGCTAGAAAATTCAAGCAACTTGCACTTCAAGCTCCTTAATCATCGAGCGTACATTGTAAAATGCGTCTGAAAAGGAAAGAACCTCCGTTTGATTAGGATACTTTATGCAGAATGTTCTATCCTGTTAATCTACATAATAAATGAACTGCCAAATCAAGAGGTCGATGATTAAACCCTTTTCCGAGAGCACTTGCGATAAAAGTCTCAGACGGATGCCAAAGGGAATAAAAGAAAATGAAAAAAAAGTCGCCACAGCAATCCCCTTTTACGCAGGTTCTCTGTTTTCGCCCTTTATACACATTCATGTCGATATTGCATGGAAATAATGATTTATGATATGTAGGGCATATGCATGTATATCATGTCAACCTATTCTACGCTGTCATTTTGGAATATCTTCCTTTTTTCGAACATGAATCTATAAAATAAGGATGAACGAACGGAGAGAGCAACGTCTCAGTGGCATTACTGTGTAGGCCCTAGGCCTTCTTCTGCTCCTTGTGTTTGCTCTATACCAATGCCGCCATCTTCGAGTTATTGAATACACACTACGAAATTCGTGCATATTTCATGTTGCCATACACAACATGTTATTCATATCCTTCTTTTGGCAAACCCGCCAAAGTTCTACAATACTTTATTTGCAAATGTCAATAGGAGTTATAGATTTTAGCTTTTCTGTAACCATACATGAACAAGGACATATACTAATAGCTTATATATATGTATTGAATTACTCACGGAAGAAGAAAATTGATGAAAACAAAGACCTTTGAATTTGGGTCATTATGTTCTCAGCCTTTTATCGTTTTGCAGTTCTTAGTTATTACTATTTAAAACAGTATAGATTACCGGTATAGTATACCGGTAGTTTAAAAATGCGTACAAATCTGTCATGGACATTGACACGATCATCATTTTGGTTTGCAATGTCATTTTGAGTGTCCGTGTTTAGCAAACAGAGTATATGGGTAATCGATTTTGTCAACGATGCCGAAAACACACGCAGCAGACTCCATCTTACTACAACTGTAACAGAACATCACGACATAATAGAAAAAAAAATGAACAACAAACATCGATCTTCCAGTAGACACTGCAGCTATAATTATGTGAATCACTGAGTATATTGTTGAGGAGTCTATACTTCAAACACCTGTCATAGACAAAAGAGTAGACTGCTGCTTACGGAGATCATTTTGTATCGTATAGTGCAAGGCAACAGGGGATTTAAATTATTTCAGCACTAAACAAAAGAAGAAAACTCGTGCCGTCATCTTTGTTCAACAACACAACAACGATGACGACAACATCGTTAACAAATTAATCCTGGTAAGATATTAAGGCGGAAGTGAAACATTTACCATGCAGTATTCAACAACAATAATAACAACGCCAACAACAGCAACAACAAAAATTTACTTCATTCATAGTAAAACCGGAAGTCTCCATTGCTGTAACAATGAGAATGGAGTTGACTAAAGAACCGGAGAGTTCTGTGGAGTTGACTCACCGTACAGTGTCGTAGATGGCGTTGTGATGAGCCACAGTTCAGAGCTTTTAGAAGGCTCTGCCACAGTCACCACAGTCATCATTGCTCTTGATCGTAGTACAATTATTGTATACGGTTTAGGTTTGGTTGAGATGAGAATTTAGCTTCTGAGCTTTCTGCAAGATATTTAGGTACTACTATGTAAAATGTTAAAATGCGTACAATTCTAAGAGGAATCCTACGTTTATTTGATGAATATCAGTTTTTGGAATGGCTGAGATATAAAAAACAAAACAAAAACAAAAACAGTGTGAAATAAAGTGACCCTAATAAAAGGTTGGTCCCATCCTTTATTAGGATTTCCTTGGTTTGGCTATTTCAGTCATTTTAAAAAACAATTTTCATCAAATGACCTTTCAATTTCTCTAAGAATTATATGAACTTTTTTGCATTGTCTCACAAAAAGTTGGAAAACTGAAGCCCCATCTCAATGCCGGAACCACCCATCCATTTAAATAATTACCTATTCTTAATCTACACTTTGATTACTTTTTCAAGAAATTATTAAAGGCTTACGAGTAGTTCAGGTTCACTATAGGTTTGAAAGTAATAGGCCCTTGTACGCTATCCGTCAAAATGATTGTCCTTCGAATTTCTTCAACTGAGGGTAAACCCATAAAGATATTAAACTGAACAGATGGAAAAGAGGGTGTTAATGACTTTTGATTTGCTGGATTGTGGTGGAGTGTAAGATATCCGATTCTTTCTACTAATTAAGGGCTGATGACATTCTGCACGTGCTTGTACTTGCAATTATTCTTTTTTTTTAAATATCAATCAATTCAGATTGATAAAAAGCTACATAGTTATTGTCGTCTCAATAATCCTCTGATACGAACTGATTCATCCATTTTATTGTGTTCATGAGCGTTCATTCAACTTGTCGCACGTTTTGCATAAAAAAGGCTGTCTTTGTATTTTGATCATGGTAATCCCCTCCCCCACCCCCTTTGTCTCCCGTTGGAAAGGATTTCTAACTTATTTCTATTGTATGTTGAAAAAATAAGCCTTAGATAGCACCAGAGAGCATCTAGAACCCGGGGAATTTCGCGCTTCGCAGACATCAAGTTGGAGTCTCCCGTTTCCTAAGGGTTTCAGGCGGGAGAATCTCCAGATCAGAAGGTGCTTGGGGTTGGAGTCTCTGCACCCCCCCCCCCCCCCCACACACACACACACACATGTACACACAGCACTACACAAGCTCCATGACTACACGCATGAATGCATCTCTCACACACGCACACACACACGTACCGACCGTACCGCTAGAGCGCTGCGCTAGCGCTAATGCTGACGACACACATATAGAGGAGCATTTTGTTGATATTTTGGTTATGGAACAAACGGCTGGTTGCTTGCAAGACAAAGACATCATCAGGACTAAGGAGGACATTAAGGAAAGGAGAGCGAGTGGAGAAGCAGATGGATGCACTCTTCTACATGAATATTAAATGCCACATTTTGTGTATTGGCCACTAAAGAGTGATATACACTGCGTGAAGATTTTCAAGAGACAAACCTGGAACACATGATCGTCAGTCCCGTGTACGTATATACATGTAAGTACCTGTTGTAGACCGCACCGCAAGTTTTAATCATAATCTTACCTTCAACTACAAGCTTCACCTTTTAATTTACTGAAGATAAATTACTGGAAGATTGCTGTGTGCCTGTGTAGCAGCAGTCAGACTTCCAGGTCTATCCTCTTCAGAGTAATCTCTATCATCCCCAGTAATTGGTGGTTGGTATACAAGGCAAGGCAGACTGAGCTGAGCTGAGCTGAGACAGGCTGTTTAAATTTTAAATGTTTGTAGGTTCTTATTAGACCCTAGTCTTTAGGCAGCCTTGTAAATTACTGCTCATCACATTAACAGGTCAGAGTTGATATTGCGTAAATTTATGTTTAAATTCAGGTAGATTTTATAATGTAAACTTAGTACTTCTACAGTCTTAGCATATAAATAAATTATAAACGATGATATAGTCTAGCGACAGGGTGATGCCTGTTCATTGACCAAAGCTTTCAAGTTAACCATGATACAACAGATAAATAAAAAGTTGTCTTTGATCAGCAGTGACATATTTACATGGTTGAGTATACGTTGTATGTCGATGTCTACGAGATACTTACCGCTTGTCACTTCCTTCTAGTGCAGTGACTGGAGTGAAAACAAACAGCTTGCCTGTAGATTTTAAAACATGTATGGAGCATGGTGAGTTTAAACTGTTGACCAGTGTTCTGAATTCTTCAATCCTTGATCTACTATTCTTTTCCATAACTTGTCAATTAGGCAACTATTTTGTGGCTATCAGAAATGTTGAGATGTTTAAGACCAGTTTTGATAGTTTTATGTAATTTCAAAGCCAGTTACAATTACAGAAGAAAAGTAGATAATTTTGGCCCAAAGTGCACATACCGATTGGCTGCATGGCTTTGTTTTTCACTCCAGCCACTGCCCTCTGTGACCCCACGTCACATACTGTATACGCCCAATATTTCGCGAGGTTTTTATTTTCACGAATTTTGCGAGTCAGGTGCTATTCGCGAAATTAAAGACACGCGAAAATGTTGACTCTGGTCCCGATTTGAATGTGATGTACGCGTGTACACTTCTCTGTTCAGTTCAGGACTCCATGATCGCGAATTTAACCACTCGTGAAATCATCAGGAATTCCCAAATTCGCAAAAATGTAGATTCATGAAATATATGGTGTTACAGTATTCAACTGTAGATCTACAATATTCTAGATACCCAGATGTCGAACCGTGTAAATTAATTTTGTTGACAGTGAACCACAGATAAAAGAATAAAAGAATACCAAATATTCAGTATCTTGGCACTGGATTAACATTTCCAGCCATGATGATCCATGGCCAGGCCTAATTCCAAGACGCGCCACTGTTTACACTGGGGGCTTACATTGTAATAGATTGATCAAATCAGCAAAAGTCATGAATTTGAATAGTAAAGAGCTATTTGAGGCATCAAATTTTACCCATATGGTGAGTTATTGATGATTGAACATCTACACTATACGTATTTGGATTATGTTTCTGTTGATAGCTTAATTTCATTCCAAAATACGTGTACCACCAATTCAGATATTCTAAATGCAAACCTAGACTAGGTTTTGTCATGATCATGTGATGTCTAGTAGTCTACTATTGCAATTAGTAGACTCTAGATCTATTCTTGCTTATTGAGGACTCTGCTTTTGTGTAAGAAAGTTGAAAAACTGGGATCTATGCTGGATTTGGGGGTCCAGGTGTTAGCAAAGTGGGATTAGGGTTATCTATTAAAGGGTGTTAGGGATAAAGAAGGAAGTCCTTTCGGTGATTTATTAAAGAGTGAATAGAAGGATGAGTGTAAGTGTTAACTATCCAGGAAGTGGACATGTACAGAACCTAGGGGTAGGTCTGGATGTCAGTAACATTACCCTCTACTTGAATGGGAAAAGGCTTGGAGTACCTGGAATGGACATGGTATTATTAGTACCCTTACAAGAATGTAGAACCAGCCTTTTACCACAATGGAATGTACTCTACGTACTAGCATGTACTAGAAATACAGTGTACTACACATAAAAAACCCATCGTTATTCTATCGAATGAGTACTAAAAGTCTTTTGAGCTGTGTGTAGTCTGCTTAGTGTTCTTCCTGCACCTCTACTTTGGGACATCCATAATGTTATCCTTCCTTGGAAAGAGCTCCATATGAACCCCCTGACCTCAAACCAACCTTTTCATGACCCACTCCAATATTCTAAGACATTTGAGGAATGAAGATTGATTTGGACCACTACATCTAGCAGATCTTGTACTTGAGAGTCGTACAACCCTTCAAACTGTACCATTTGTAACAAACACCTTACCCTAGTTTTAACCACAACCTGTAGGCTAACAATTCTTTTGCTAGGCACAGATTACTGCTGTAGGAATTTGTCACAAACAAGTCTTGAAAGTATAGAATCCAATGGAACTGATATGGACCTTTTCTTACTGGTGTTATTTTAGACTGCTTTATCCAAATGTGTAACAAAATACAAGATAATAATTCTATCTTATAAGATTTTAATTGTTCAAGTATAATGGACCATGCAATATTTCTAGATGTGCATGCGATGTCATGTGACATCTGTCTTCATTTGTACTTTGATTTTGCTGTAGAATGGGCTATTTGTGTATATTGATGGCATTGTGATAAAGGCCATGTTGCCGTCCATGTAAACATTTCTGTTTTTTCCACTGAGGATCCAATCAGCAGAATCCACAGAAACATATAAAAAGCATCTATGTTTGCATCTTGTTTTGGTTTAAAGATATTTGTTGGATTTGTTTTCGCTCCCCTGTCCTTTTCACTGTACAACTGTATGAAATTTTGCTTTAAACATGTCCCCCTGTGCCTCAGTATACTTGTAGGTCACTAGATTAATGGCAGAAGTTGCAAATGCTATTTATTATCATTATCATGCCTTTAACTCCTTAGCCACTGATAATGCCAGTGCTACCTAAATGTACCGGTTCATAATGCTCTAGTGCATGTAGAGGTCAGGGGCTGTGGATTTTTTTTTTTTTTTTTTTTTTTTTTTTTTGGGGGGGGGAACACTTCTGGCCAGGGTATCGAGGGTCAATGGACCCCCCCCCCCCCCCCCCCACCACACACATGAAGCAACACACAGAATTAATGCATGTAATTAGTACCGTCTAAATGCCATCAAATTAATTTTTGGTTTTCTCCTCACAGAAGTGATAGTTGTACAATACATACATTCACTGGCATGTCTTTGAACTTGATCCTTCCAGGAAGTGGGTGTGTGCTAGGTCCCCATAGCATGAACTCAAGTAGATGAGAAGCAGGTAAACCTGATTCCCAAAATATACAAGGAGTCTGAGTGTCTGCATCCATGGCCTAAATTCATGTTTATTTGTTTTATACTGAGTAGACATGTTACTTTTACAGAAAGAATTGGAGGTTTCTTCTATCAAAAATTCTGTCTCAGAATTGCACGTACATGTATTTTTACGTGATTTACCTTTTCTATTAAAAACATAGTTGTGCTTGTACACGTATTGCTGCAAAACTTGCATGGAGACATTATACTTAGCATTCAAAGCCAGGAGCTCACTAGTTTGCTGACCCCATATCCTTATAGTGCACACTCTATTCGTATCTTACTTTCGATTGATAATCTACATTGTTCGATGGCACGTGCTGTTGACTATAGAAAGCGTATACGGTGTTTAATGGCGCATGCTGTTGACTGTAGAAAGGGAATACGGCACACTGCTTGACTCCTTTCACACACGTGGATTACCAACCTGTCTGTTCTTGTTGGTGGGGAAAAAGGACCTTGTTTCGGGGCATTGAAGGTTCTTGGAGAATAGCAGAACAGCTTTAAAAATGCAATAAACAGATAGACATCAGTCGTCCTTTAAGTTTTGCAAGTGGGCCATATATTTTACAATATGGACATTTTCTGCTACAGATAGTGAACAATCTAGTCAGTGCACCAGGTTATTCAGCAGATGTGTTGTAACTGAGATTTTGCCACACTAATTCCATTGTACTATGCATTTAAGAAAAAAAGGTCTAAGGTACGGCGCAGTTATAGTTTTGGATAGCCTGTCTTAACCCTAATCAGGCTGGGCTTTTTTGGCTATGCTATATCGGGGGGTGGGGGGGGGGGGGGGGGGGAGGGGGGGGGGGGGCGGATTCCGCCCCCCCCCTTCAGATCTCGCCTATGGAACGCGTGATCGTGCCGAAAATCGGCACACGCGACGCCCGCGACATATACTATCAAAATGTATGGTTGCTTTCTCCGAAAAAATTTTTCTTATATTTTATATTAATTAATTATTGCAATTTATGCATAAAATCAGTTTTGGGGCTCTAAATCACTTATTAATGCTCTAATTAAGCTAATTTCTTTTTAAAATGTTTCTTGTATCATTCTCCTGAAACATAAGATAAAAAAATCTGTATCGAAATTAATTTCTTATGTATTTGATTGTTTTTTTGAATTTCTTATGTATTTCCTTGTTTTTCGACCTTTTTGTTTTTGTTTTTGTTTTTTGGCCAAAATTTGTCACAGACATTTTTTCGAAGCTTTATTATGCTAAAATAAATTAATTTCGTCCATGTCTAAGTCAAGATATGAATTTTTGTGTGAATAATTGAAAAAACACAATTTGCATTGGATTTGTACACAAAATCATGTTTTGGAGCAATTTTGGGGTTGACAAATTTTTTTTCGAATGGGCGTCGCGTCAAAACGGTACATGCGGGCGCAACAATTTTGGTCTCAAAAGTTGCGCGATACTTGAAAGAAAAAAGTCATGAAACATCGCGGCGGGAGCTTATCGCGCTGCGAAGATATTGCACGAAACGTCAAGGGGGGGCGGATTCCGCTCCCCCCCCCCCCCCCCCCCAGCCTGATTAGGGTTAAGGCATCCATACTGTCAAAGCATATTGTAAACGGAGTACAGTATATTCAGGAATATACAATTGCAAATCGAGGATGTACTTGCTTAGTCATATTTCAATGAATTGCACAAGAAATATTGGAGCCCTTTGATGTTTATACCACGTATAGTGTATTGTCAAAGACTAAAAGCCTGAATGCTTGCTTGGTGCTTACTTCCCAAGATCTAGTCTTTTTCTCTCTTTTTTTTCTGTGAACGATGCCTACGTACTTCATGTTGTACCTCATAACCCTCTCCAGTTCACAGACTTTGTTCTGACCCATTCTGCACCTGTAGAGTCACAGATGTTTGCAAGTTTGTGTGCTTAGTGTAGGTACAAAAATATAAAACTTGCTTCTGTGCAGGCTTCAGATTTGTGCAGTCTATAATCTTTCATGTACACGTAACTTGGGTCACTGATTTTGGATACAAATATGTCAGCCACAAGCTTAAAGCTCACCTGACCGAGGCTCAAGTGAGCTTTTGCAAATGATTCATCGTCCAGTGTTCTCTTAAACCAGAAGTGATAGAATGTAGCATATTTTTAAGTACATTGGTGACCATAGTTTCAAGTTTGTACATGGGTAATTCCGTAAAGTTTGGGCACAAAGTGTGACATTTTAGCATAACTCAATACTAATTATGCTATACATATATTGTTTATAGGCTTTACATTTGTATTGAGACCATGCATTTTCCTGGAAATTTTATGCCATTCAGACTCAATTTTGATGAAGTTATTAAACCGATATGTAACAGTGTCCTGTAGCATCGTGACGTGTCCATGTAGCATTGTGATAGTTAAAATCTGGTCCTGAAAGACAAATTATGGCAATTAGCTTGACCAAAATTTGTATGCATAATTACTAGATTAGTCAGATAGCTAAATATCTTAACTCTCCTTTCCACAGTTTTACTTTTACAAGAAAATTACACAATGTGTCACTATGCTATGCGGTGTCCACCAAATGTACCAAAAAAGGACACCACATAGCATCGTGATACATTTTGTAATTTTTTTTTTAAATTAAAACTGTGTACAAGAAATTTGAGATATTTAGCTATCTCATTCATATCTTGTATATGCATATTGCATCAAATTTTGGTCAAGCTAATTGCCATAATTTGTCTCTTAGGACCAAATTTTAAAATATCACGATGCTACATGGACACGTCATGATGCTACAGGACACTGTTACATATTGTTTAATAACTTCATCAAAATTGAGTCTGAATGGCACAAAATTTCCTGGAAAATGTGTGGCCTCAATGCAAATGTAAAGCCTACAAACAATAAATGTATAGCATAATTAATATTGAGTTATGCTGAAATGTATTTTTTAAATATTACGATGCTACATGGACACTGCCCCAACTTCATGGAATTACCCACATGGAGCATCCTGGGGAGACCAACTTGGCACCCAATTTTCACATTTTGAAAATCCTTGCTAGACCAAGAAGTGTTAAACTTACGGTAAGTTAGTACATTTTGAGTATTAAAGAGATTGTGTAGTTTTAGTTCAGATCTAACTTCAGGTTTCCAATATTTTTTGGTGAGATAATGAGAAACTTCATATGAAATAGGAAAGAGTGCATAATTCTAAGAGGGATTCAATGTTTATTTGATGAAAATTGGTTGTAAAATGGTTGAGACATCCAAAAGAGAGCAATCATAATGAAAGGTGGGACCCACCTTTTATTAGGATCGCTTTGTTTTACTTTGTTTTTTGATGTCTCAGTTATTCCAAAACCAATATTCATCTAATAAAATTTCATTTTTTTTTTTTTTTGGTAGAATGGTGTGCTCTGTATCATTTCATAAGTTGTTGCTTGGTATCTTGCAAAAAAGTTAAAAGCTCAATCCTTATCTCCACCAATACTGTACCATCCCTTTAAAGTACATCGGTGACAGTAGTTTCAAGTTTGCTCATGGCAGATCCGGGGATGCCCCCTTGGCCCCCCTTACACAAGTTGCGGCGACTAATTGATGGTGGCAGTCGCGGTAAAGTCTCCTGCAGTGCTACATGTAGGCCCTTAAATCCTGTGGTCTACCGGATTGAATACCAGAAACCACATTTCAGTGGTTTGGTGTTCTATCTTACTGTATTCTAATGGTAGCATTTCACTAGGTACACACTGTAGTGAGAATTTTTTTTCTCATAATGTTGATCCTTTGGTTATCCCTGTGTGTAATTGTTTCTTTTGGTTGCAGAAGTTTCAAAATCCTCATTATTGCTAAATTCATAAATAAATCTTAGATGTATTTCAAAAGATTATAAGTTTTTAACTGTTCCTCTCTGAAACTGGCAAATTTTTGGAAATTCAATTCAGATTTTGTGCAGATTTGATTAATTCTTTAGCTTCAGTACTCTATCTCCCATGTGTGCAGTGAAATTCAGAGGTGCATATTTAATGATGACTAAGATAATAATGTCTGCAACAAATTTTTTCCAGGACTGTAAGTGTACCATTCTAACTAATGTTGGAATCCACTTCTATAGGGTGCTCATTGTTTGTTATTAAGATAACTATGCATATTTTCATTGCAGTCAGTCTTTCGTACGATTTGCCCTGCAATACCTAGGCCAAATGCAAGAATCTCTAAGCGTGTAACAGTGTCAATCATGCTTTTTTGCTTGTGTATTATTTAAACCAGGTTGATGCATTGATGACCGAGTGGAGCAGGAATAAATGTTTGCATGAAATTGCTGTACTGTACACAGCTGAGCCTCGGAAGGAGTGAGATGTCAGTGGTACAACCTGTAATTCCACTCTCACACCAGATTTTCACTCCCCAGAAGTTTACCAAAGGGCATCCTGGAAATGTCCCATTCTCAAAACCTCATGCCCCATTATCTGCTTGATCTATGTGTGAAGATAAGGCTCATTAAATCAATTCTAGATTACTGGGTTGGTACATCAAATTTGTCCTGTAACTTCTCAAAGCAATTTTGTAAGTCACAACAAATACCGTCGCTGGGGCGATAAGACCTCGTATAATGTCAAATGTTCAGGAGAGCCAAAGAACATGGCAGCCAAAGCACTGTGGCGAATGGGATAGCCTTTCCTTTGACATGCCGTGGTGGCTTCATTTTTGGAGTAAGACAGTTGGGATTTGGACAGGACATCACTTAATACAATACACATTATAGAACACAGTGCCACCCCATGTTCAAGATAACTTTAGTTGAGTAAACAGTTACAACTGTACCTTTAAGGAACTACTGTAGGGGCTGTAGTTTCAGAGCTATGGACCAACACATGACTTTCTATGCCATATGGTATGTGTACAGATGATGGATGTAATGTTTAGGAAAATTGTGATTTGATATTATTGCTTCATCTCATTTGCATTTTGCATCTGTGTGTCGCTGCTACCCGTAGGTAAAGTACATATGATTGGACAGTACATGTAATACCATGACATGTTTTCAAAGGTGCCATTCTTTTGATACTGAAATTTGATGCTAGAAGTGATGGGAAAATTAGCAGATCGATAAGTTTTAAATATATGACAACTAACAAGACAATTGACCTCATTTTGGATGTCAAGATAGACAAATGGCATAACATTTTATGAGCATCTCACTCAGCCATCAGCCATTTCTGTTATGTTATTGTGCTTGAGTCATTTGTTGAGAGTACTACTCTTTCATTCTTTGCATAAATTTTGACTGATTTACATTCAGGTACACATCCAACTGTTTCCAAACCTTTTCTTAAACTATACAGCTGTATCAAGACTGTTACCCTCTTTCTAATAATACTCTCCAATAAAGAGGAATGCTCATCCTGTAGATAACAAAATGGAAGCATTTGCAGTTCCAGCATGTCACTGAGTAACCAAAGAAGAATTCTAAAACAAATGATATCATGTTAACATGACATTGTAGGGAGCTGCAAATCATGTCTGTTCACGTTTTCTGTTTCACCAATCATCTTCCAAGTGGTGAGATTGACTTGTTTGGCTCAAAATTTCATTAATCTGCTGTTCTTGCTCAACTCTGCACATTCAAAGCGACCTTTTTTTTTATCTTTGATTAAAAAAAAAATCTGTGGGCGATCATTCTTTGTGTAGAACCAGCCATGGATGAACGTTGTCACATAGATTTGCACGAGAAGTCACAGATCCTTTCATTAAGTTTACTGTGGGATTCATATTTTTTAATTTAACCTACTCGGACGGAACAATGTATGCATTCTTTTTAAAAGACAATGCCAGGGAAAGAGACAGTTTGTTTATAAGTAGCAATTTAATTGCTTTTTCATGGTTAGCAGAAATTGTCAATCTTGAGAATGTCAATATGATTGACTGTGTCATGACAACAATTTGTAAAATTATATCAATCAAGCATCTAGAATAGATTTGGTAAAAACAGTGACAAATTCTACATGATTTTGTCATTCTGCTCAGAAAGATAATACCTACAAGTGTTGCAATGTGTCTGTACTTTACTAAAGCACGGAGGCAACCAAACACCCATCCAAGTTTCAATATCAGACAATGAAATGGAGCAGTTTGTGTTTGATTTTGAGTGCTCTGGGAAACAAACAAAGATGTTGACATTTAAGAAATTGACATTTTGACCGATGCAAACACACAGTTTTCTTCCAACTTGTGGGAAAAACAATTCTGCAGCTAGTGGTGTTTTGACCAAAGTTTGTATTTTTCAAGGGAAGCTGCAGTATTATTCTCTCTCTCTATCTTGCCATCACAGCAACTCAAAATAAAGAGTGTGACGGGGCCAAGAAACTGTACACAACTTCCTCTGCTGATGATTGCGTTTGTCACCAGGGAAGTGACTAACGCCTGTTGAACTTAGCAATCTGTTTTCTGCTTGGACTTTCTCGTCATACTTGTGTGCATGCAAAGTGTGTATTCCAGATATCCAGGGTGTCACTGTATTTCAGATCTCCACTGCATGATACCTTCCAGGAGGTGATGTCATTTGATTAGCAAATTGTCAGAGTTGGTGGAAGTGTCTGGTCACAGCGGCAAGTGCTGAAATCACTGAAGAGGGTTTGGAAGGAATTAGTTAGGTAAGACAGGTTGTGTGGAGGCATCTTCTCAAGTTGAATCACTTCCTTTAACATAGAAAAAAAAACTAAATTTGCTTTGCTCTAAAAGTTATGGTCACGCCATATCGATTGTTCTTGAAATCAGAGACTTCCATTCATTATAGAAGTAGCGTTCTTGAACTATTCAAATTGCTTTGTTAATGATCATCACTTTGGTTTAGTTTAGCCAGTATTTCATGCATATATGCAACCTGTTTTCATGTCTTATGAATGGTTGTAAAAGTGCTGAAGCAAAGAGGGGAGTTGACCAGAGGAGAGAACACTTCTGTGATAAGCGTGCATTGTGCTCCAGCGAACGTCTTTGAATGGGGAAAGTTTTCTTCATTGGCTCTATCTCTGGTCTCTAGTGCCAAGGGGGAGAAAATGGAGATACTGCCTTATCACAGTGTGCTATTGCTTTCCTTCACTTTACAGGGTGCGTATGTGTGGATCTCTCCAAGACTGATTGCCCAGTCTCTCGATAATGGCTCACTGGATCGCACATCTGGACGGCGGACCGAGAAGGGTCAACCATGCTGCGGTCAGCGTCGGTGACCACATCTACTCATTTGGGGGCTACTGCACTGGGGGGAACTACGAGCAGTTGGATCCCATCGATGCCTTTGTCTTCAGTATTGGTGAGTTTCAGTATCATCTGCTATAGAGTATTAGAATACTACTTAACCCATTGACGAATTGATCTTGCTGTTTGATAGCATGCATTTCGCTCATAGACAACTGCCTTTAATAGAATACTTGGGACTTATCTTCAATGGGTTTTAACAGTTACGCCCGAGATCGAGTACTCAATGCCATGCCAAATACATCTGTCCATCATTGGTATCTGCATGTGCGGCTATTTCATTCCCAATTTCTTGTGCAATGCAATCAATGTAGTTCAGAGGTCTTCTGTATGGGCAGAGTAGTCACAAGGAATTTACATCAGATGTAATTTGTTCCTTAGCATGGAAACATTGACCGGTGGATTGTATTCTACGACTAGCTACTTGTATAATAGGAGAAATGGGTGGAATACATGTATCTCCATAGATCTCCTCTTTTGGTTTTGTGCTCTCACCAGCTGTTATAAGACTGCGCTCTCATAAGAAGCTATGAATATTTGTTGGTGTCATGGTTTTTATCACATCGCTAGAGCGGGTTTCAAGGTTATGAATGAAGAAATTGTCTCTATTGTTTTATGAATATGACAGATGATGTTGAACTAAGCTTGGTATCATTAGGGTCATGTCCTTCCCATCAGGTTTAAATGCTCAGTTTGGCTGTCAAAAGGCGCTTGTAAAAAGCCCTGCTGCCATGATAAAAATACATGATTAACTTGTGACGTTTATTCACAGAGTTTCAATTTGTTAAAAGCACTAGTGTTTATTTGCAACTTTGATGTTTCCATAACTTTGCATTCAGTACCATAAAACTAAGATTTTTCTAAACTGGAACTGTTGCTGAGCAGTTCCAGTTCACCAGTACACCAGGGCCCTGTTTCGTAAAAGATGTTAGGATGACAACTCTTGCTGGAATGACAACTTCCAATTACAAAAGCCAATCAGGAAGCTGGATTCTTGTCATTACCATGACAATTGCCATTCCAGCAAGAGTTGCTATCGCATCGACCTTTTATGAAATGGGGCCCAGCTGTTTTGTTTGTCTCACACTAATTAACACATACTGATTGATATGAGAATTCGTGAGAAGATTTAAATGATTTGTCACAGTGAGTATTACGTGTCTAATAAAAGTGCTTGTTAATTTGTTGTTCAATTTTTTTTTCTCACATATATACTGTAAGCTCGTGAAATACTATCTTGTCATGAGGATGATCCCATTAGGCTACATTATTCGGTCACTCACTGCTATTTAAAGCAACAAAGTTGTTTTTTTGACTGTTGATTGTGATCGTGCAGAAGAATCGCCTACTACCAAGTTATTTCTTTGCTGTTATGTCTGTGAAAACACTTCAGAGAACCACCCACAATAATCCTACTGCATGCCTCTGCCCTGCCTGACGTAGCAACAGCCACTATTTGCATTGTACATTGCAGTGAAATCACATCATTAATTCGAAGTCTTTCCTCATTATATTAGCTCTGATGTGGACTATTACTAGTTATTCAGGCTTTTAAAGTGAGCCACTGTTGATTTTGAATACATTATAATTGTATTAACCCCTGTGCTGCTGGACTCCAATCTTATTTGTTTTCACAGGGAGGTCTAAATGGTCACCCATTACGTATGGCAACCAGCCCAGTGAATGCCCCAGGCACCTGCCTTTCCAAAGATACGGACACTCCGTGGTCGCTGAGAAGGACAAGATATACCTGTGGGGCGGGAGAAATGATACTTCAGGGGCTGACAACAAACTCTATGCCTTTGATACCAGTGAGTAGAACAGGGAGAAGTTCAAAACAACCAATTATCTCTCTTTCTTTTTTCTGTATTACATGCAAGTATGTATATGATAATATATGACAGATGCCCAGGTGGAAATCAAATTTTTGCATATGAATAATGATAGCTACTGTAAAAGTGATTATTTTCACATTCCATTTTACACACTTTGCTGAGTAAGATGAATTTTGTGTATTTTTAATTCCATGGAATCAAGATATTTATCAGTGGAACATATGACATGCAAAAATATTTCCTTGTTTTTTATTTTCGTGCTGGTTTCTGGTTGCATGAAGTGCGTGAAGATTTCCACACAGCAAAAATTTCCACTTTTACAGCAATACCAAGAACTGCTGACACATATTAGGCCAACTATGAATACATGCTGGTTTTCTATGATTAAAAGAAGAATAGAGTGAAGCAGCAAACAGCAATCTTTTGAACCGTTGGGCAATATCATGTAAAATAGTGTTTTTGAAGATTTTTTTTTTTTTGCAGTGGTATGAGTTTAGGTTAACAATATGCTTAGATGGAGGAGAGTTTTCCTCTTAACCCGTTGAGGACGAGTCCCGAGTGTACTCGGGCAGGGGTCTATGGGAAATGCGTGTTGTAGCAAAGTCAGCCCGTCCTTAACGGGTTAAGGATGTAAGAGAACAGGGCAAACACATTTTATCTGGCTACCCATTTTTATTTTTGTTTTTTCCTTATATGTACTAAATGAGATATATATCTTTCTTGGAAAAACATTCAAGTGTATGAGTGCACACTGTAACAAAAGAGTATGACTGACATGCTCTCATGGAGATGTTACATGACACACACTAAATATCAGTACATCTGTCCCACAATCCTCTGGTTGAAAACCATTTCTTGTGCATTGAGAAAGTCGACCAGTTGCTATGAGGAATCTAAATGCATTGCATTACATACACATGCATTGCTGTTGTTAGTGCTAGAGGTCATAACAACTCCCCGTCTGATTCAGAGGACAGCATCATAGATTGCTTGATTGCATAAGTGTAAATCTGTTCTTTCCTTTTCTTTGTTCTACATGAATTCACTACTTTTCACAAGACTACACATGAGTGAACACAACAGGAAGTGACTTTGATTGTGCACAAGAGATATCCTGAGTTTTGAAAACAAAGCTAAACAAAAGCAAATCGACATCTCTGAGGCACACACACACACACACACACACACACACAAGTTACTGTGTATTTTTCCAATAAATATGGTATGTTTTAAAGAACGCATGCTAGGTGTTTGATTTTGTTTTGTGTGATAATTTGTCTATGACATAAGAGTAGTTTATGACATGAAAGGAAGTTAGGTCAACTGTGCTGAAGCTGTAGCTGCCCACCTATTACAGTGTTTTGCAGCCAAATTCCCTGTCTAAATGATGGGCTTTTCAGCTGTGTGATTTGTGCTGTACAAGTGTAACTGTTTCAAAGAAATAATGATGAATCTAAACAACTATGACAGGGCTTAGATTAATCCAAAGTTACCCATTTACCCCCTCCCCCCCCCCCCCTCCCCTCCCCCTTCTAAGTAGCGTTAATGCCCCTCTAAGATATCAATGTATGGCTTTCTGGATACTTCTTTATGAATGCTGTCTTGAAAAACAGTTGCCTTTTTACAGAAAAAGGGCTATGCCTTTAAAACTGCATGTGTACAGTGGTTAAATGCAAAGTATGGAGTTGGAGCAAAAAAAGAAAATGCAGCAAAGAAAACCCTTTTTTTCCTCAATTGTCTAGATTATTGTTGTGACCAAACAAACAAGGTGGCAACCAGAACTGTGAATTGTGTTTCATTCAAGCCTGTTTTGGCAAGAAGGAGGTAGTGAGAAGCTACATATGTCATCCATAAAAAGCACAACACGCACTGTCACAAAAATGAAAACGCAAACACACACAGACACACACACCACACAGACAGACAGACGGACACACACACATACACAATACAAACATGAGTTTAGTGTTTTTTATAAGATGTATGCAGGCCTGATGTTTGTTTGTGAGTGATGTTGTGAATTGATGACCAAGAGTGAGTACCCTCCTCCCGTGAGAGTGGTTTTTAGCCGGTCCTTCCTCCTAGCTGGTCTGTGGCAGTGTTACAGTGTGGAAGGATGCTGTCTGTGAGTCAGCGGGCTGATGAAGGCAGCATTGGGCCAATCAGTTATGATATCCAAAGGATCAACTTTTGAAGCACACGAGGGATAAGATCAAGATAACCTTTGACATAACACTCATGGAAGACTGCTACAAGTGAGTGTCATCAGCGTCATACTTGATAGACAAGCAAAAGAAAAATGAGTAGAAGCAAACAAAAACAAAAAGGCAAAATTGACAGGAGAACTAAAAGGAAGAAGGACAAAAGGAAGTTTACCTAGTGAACGCGATTATCTATAATATCCATCGGAATGAAGAAGAAGAAAGTAGAATTATCGGAGACAGCTGCCATCAGTTATGTCTTGAAACCAGATTTGACAGCCAGTTTGAGATGAGAGTGACATGCGCTGCCTAAAGTGAACAGCACATTGAGAACTTTGGGCAGCTGTAAAGATATTGAGAAGACAGCAGAGGCAAAAGTCTTGAAGTGCGGTTACATGTTCGTGATACGTGTGAAGATCCCCGGCAAGTGATGGTATCTTTCAAGAGACGCCTCGCCCGGAAATGTTAACATGACTTGAGGAATGTGTGTCACTTGTTCTGATGACACACATAAACATACACACACACACACACACACACACACACACACACACTTTAATAGTGGAATGTATGTGACACCATTCTCTTTTGAGCCTTCTCAGATCCGGACTGACAGTGCGCTTTTGAGATGCAGACCGCACAAACCGGCATACAAGTTCCTTGAACCTTTACATTTTTGTGTGACATTGCCCCTTCATCTCTCACATCTTTCACTCCCATGAGGAAAGGACGATTAAAAGGACTCTTGTGATCGATGTTGGTGAATTTCAAGCAAAACAACACAAAAACCTGTGGAAGAAAATTGGAGTATTGATGAGAATGAATCAACTGTTGAAATGTCTGGGATCTATCATGCATTGCGTCATCACAGGTCAGCCCTGATACCTGACATCTGTATTGGTCGCTCAGTTATGATGACACTTTGAAAGGTCCCCTTATTTGTGTCATACAACGAAAGACTTTATACAAGCCCATTTCCCTTCCTTCTTTTTTCTTGCATATGATATGTATCAGAATCTGCTTCCTCTGTTTCATGATTTATTCCAAAGAATGTCATATTCTTGACTCATCTGGAGTGGACTAGTAAAGAATGTGTTCCCTTTGAGAAAAAAAAAAGAGTGTGATATTAATAACATCGTGTACACGCCAAATCTCAAAGAAGCACAATGTCTGCAATGCCTTGAATACACAGCCAGGAAAACATACTATTACGTGGAAATGTTCCAAGAATTCTGTGAGGAAGTTTTGTAGTTGTGCTTTTATGAGCCCTCTAATTTGGTTAACATTGTAACCATGACCTTTATGATGTTTGGAGACCCTGCCATTGTTTGATGTGAGCTGTCTCTCTGAGGCAAAAATTTCCTTCCAATGATGATACAGAGCATGTTTGCGTCATAGCATACACATCGGGAAGCTTCCAGCCCCCCTTTTGTGCCCACAAGTTTGCACTTGGAAGGTGGAAAGTCATCCTTACTGATGTCTCCCAGGGTTAAGTTGCAACAGGTGTCAATCATAGCTGTTCTGAATGACTCCGGCACTGTGGTGGACGTGACTAGCATACTTGCGGTGACCCCTTTTTGCCCTCCTTGGGCTGTCACACGAGATCCATGAGATACTGCTTGATGTGATGGGCCCCGCGGCAGAAATTCCATTTGAGTACATCATACCACTCAGAAAATCTTCAAAGTGAAAAGGCTTAATTGACATTTGTCAAGGTGTGGGAGCACAGAAGTATTTTCTTGTGTTCCAAGAGTTCTCTTTCAGCAAAGTCCCTAATGATATGCAGTCATAATACGCTTCATTTATTATTTTTTATGCCTCCTTACTTTCGCTGCGTTTGATCTGATGCAAGTTGCAGATAAAAAGCCACATATCTTATTGCAACTGATTGACAAACCGCCTTTCATCAACTGGAATTAGCCAATCAGTGTACAGTTGAAACAACTCAACACAAGAATTCATTAATTTGAATATATTTCTTTTTCCCACCCTTGTTTGTGACTTGTGAGCATGCTGATATACACAAACCTCTGTTTTCCTGAGCAGTTTCTATGAATGCTTGTTAAAATATAGTACTTTTTTTTCTAAGAAAGCTGTAGAAACATATCAACCCAAACAAATTTTATGAAGGAGTCAAGATACTTGTAATTGACTGCATGCTTTTGATTGCCCCTCCCCTTCTCACCCTACCACTACTAGAGACGAGCCGTTGGATGCTGGAGTCACCGAGGGGACACCTGCCGGACGCCACCGATGGCCACACGGCATGTGTCATCGGTAACCGGATGTATGTCTTTGGGGGATTTATTGACCTGGTAAGTGTTTACCTTTGACCTCTCCAGATCAACCCTTGTATAGAAACGTCTTGAGACTTTCTACAACTGTAAAGCAAGATATTTTTGCAGCAAGAAATTTTCGCAAATTGGAGCCAGCGGCCTTCTTTGCGGCCCGATATTTTTCTACGAATTGCCGCTGGCATTCAATGCGTATTGTATGGACAAGAACTTTCTTGTGCAGTCTAATTTTTCGAATTTAAAAATGCACGGAAACATTTCTAGTTTACAGTGTGCAAAGATGATTGATATAACTGATATAACGTCATGTACCGTATGTTAGTCGGGTATGGAATGTGCTTAGCCACCTGAAACTACAATTGTACATGTATTTCAGGAACTTGTATTATGAACGTACATCTGTGATAGTACCAAATCTGTGGAGCTGATTTTCAGTATAGAGGATAAACTGTTCCCATGACTGAGGATAAAAATGTTAATGCAGTGAAGTGGCTAAGTAGTACTGACTTTGGAGAAATGGGGTAAGTAATTAAAAAAGTTGAAACCATTAGGTAGATCGATCACCTTCCTGTGACCTTTGTTGGGTGATGTAAAAGAGTTGTAGTGTTAATGTGGCTATAGTGTCTCTTTTGAAAGCAATGAAACAAATACAACTGTAAGATATAATAGCCTGGCATACTTTGCTCTCTGTGAAGGATGAGAAATTGGATATGACATCAACATTTTGTGTGGTGTTCTGACAGTACCAGTGATATTTGGCTGTGTAGCAATTAATCTCAAGTCCAAAGTTTTCCAATACTGTATAAGCTGAATACTCCTAGCAGCACAATTTATCATCAGTCACAAAGCATGGATTAGTTAAACTACTCTTAACCTGTTGCAGATGGGCTAATTTTGCTACAACACGCATTTCCCATAGACACTTACGTACCCAAGTATACTCGGGACTCGTCCTCAACAGGTTAATACATTTACCTTCAACTTGTCATATGATATGTGCTGAGAGTGCTTGAAAGCAATTATTGGTGATCTGGTTTTGAGCATTACATGAAATGTGAAATTTATTTTGTTTCTTGTACAGAAAGTATCCATTTCTTTGTTGTTGTATGTGGTATCATTTGCCCCCTTTTTTTTCCTTCTTGAAAATTTGCCAATATTCGATGATTGTGCATTGTATCCAATCAATTGCTGATTATATGCCTGCAATGCAATGCAATGCAATGTGAAGCGGTAACATTATATCTGTACTTGAAAATGATCCACTTACATATAAATTATGTTTATATGTTCAGTTCACTGGTATTGAACTACTGGTAATGGATATTAGGTACATGTATTATTATCAATTAGGCACAAGCCTTCTTTTTACCTCATTTTCATTTCCTTCATTTTCCTTATCCCATGTTCAGATGCAGAGCTATTCAAATTTAACATACGCTCTGGACTTCAGGGAAATGAAATGGACACTACTGCAGCCAAAGGTTAGTCTTGGTTCAAGTTGGTTTTTATCAGAATCTGTGTGAGTGAGAGTGCACGAAGGAGAGTGCTAGGTTGAGCAAGATGTTTGTGAGCATGATAGAGGTGTGTGAGATAGTAATCATCCGTCTCTTTTACACAGTATGTTATTCTCTGCTGTTCACGTCTAAAGGCAGCACGAGTCAAACTTGAAATAATGCATCTCTTTGTTTGTTTGTTTGTTTGTGTAGGTGAGAATGTCCTCCAGAGACTAAAAATGCATGTGTGTAGCTGTTTTATTATGTTGATGGGGTTTGCAGTCTTTTTTAACAATTTCCAAATACTGTAAAAGTGGTTTCTTTTGCAGTGGTTTTATTTTCGCACTTTTTGCGCTTTGAGGTTGAACCGCGAATTTAACATCACGTGAAAATGTTTTGAAAAGTCATGCAAAATTAACCACGCAAGGAAATGTTTTGAACTCGCCACTTGTTATAATGCTATCGAGCACATGCACGCACAAAGATTCCGCGCATTGAGTGTATTGATGGTCAACACACACACACAGCGATACTGCGCAATGTAGGTACAAGCATGTTATAAAGTACTTGAGAGACAGGATTTCAAGTAGCCTGCATTTAATTCTAATTTCTATTTAATAAATAAAAGAATAATTGGATTATAGTTTGTGTTTTCATGTGCAAAATAAAACAGTTTTTGCCGACTGTGAATTCACAGATTTTTCCGACCGCGAATTTAAACACACGCGAAAAAGTCGGCACCGATGGAAACTACGAAAGTATCTGTACGCGAAAGAAACCACTTTTACAGTACCATTCCTTGACCTTAAATATCATGTAGCTGTTCTGCCATATATTTCCAATGCAAGAGAATATGTGGACAGTGAAAGCAGAAAAGAGGAGGAGGTCAAAATCTTGTCATTTCTTTCCCTCCATTTCATCCACAGGGTGGCGAGGTTCCACACTGGAGAGACTTCCACACCGCCACACCCTTCGGTGACCACATGTACGTGTTTGGTGGTCGGTCAGATGTCTCGGGACCGTGGTACACCGGCCGGGAGTTCTACTGCAATAGGCTGAAGATGTTCGACACCAGGAACTCGCAGTGGCTGACGCCCAGGGCAACAGGGGACGAACCCATCGGGAGAAGAAGTCATTCAGCAGGTGAATTAAAGCTCCGAGAAGACCCCAGATTATTTTGAAAGAGCTGAAAGGTGCATGGTCTGGGTCCCGTCGCATAAAACTTTTTTAGCAACCTTAAAAATTCAGGTTGGGATTTGCCCAACCTGAATTTTTAAAGGTTGCTAACCAAAGTATGTAAAATCTGTTGCATAAAAACTCTGGTTGAGAGCTTCCAACCGGAATTTTGTGCTTTCAACCGGAAAAAAATCCGGTTGGAGTTTTATGCAACGGGCCCCCGCTGGTGTTTTGGTCAAATGCGTACGCGGGCGCACGGCGCAAGTTTCCTGTAGAGACCTACGCTATCGACTCCTCTCTAGCGCCTACGTTTTGGCCCACTTCCCCGAGTCCAAAGAAGTCCGATTCACTGTAGTCAGTGGTCGGATCACAGTTCAGCTCGTGATTCGGGTGAGGGGGAAGACAGCTTTAGTAAAGTTCTTTTGTGATGTCGTAATAACAAGCACATATGCACGCACCATGGCATTACTACAGACTGCGCAATGCGCAGAGAAGACAACGTAGGCAACGTTACTTAGCAACAACTACGCACTTTACTCTTGATGACAGCTCAACTTCGGTAATCTTTGTATCAATGCTAACGGTGATCGGCAGTATCATCAACAGTGCCCTCTACACTACCGGGACTATGCCCCTTTAAGAGTGGAAGAGAGATAGAAATGTTGTACATCAGACAGAATGAGGACATGCTGGATCAGGCTTCCCAATTATGAATTTGACTGCATGTGATTGAATGTGTGGTGTACACAAAACATGTTTTTGCGGTGTCTGTAATTTTACAAGTCGACTGATATTCTCAAAATGAAAAGTCACAAAAATATTGCCTCATACAATGCAAAATGGGCAGTACATCATATGTGACCCTGCATCACCAAACCAACAAAAAGTTGCCAGACATTGACTTTTAGTTAAGAACAGATTATGAAAGAGCAGACTTCAAGCTTTAAAATGATGTATAACTCAATTCATGTGGACTTTCCCAACATATCTAAATGTTGGAAAGAAAGCACACACTCTTGAAAGTGTGAGCTGAGAAAAAAGGCTGTGAAGTACAGGGTCTATTCAAGCGCTTTATTTGCCAAGCTGTGCTAGCTGTGTGATGAATGGAACAAAAAACAGGATGTTAACCACTGGAGCAACAACAATGAAGGAATTATCAGATTAAGTAGAAATTAAGCATGCTGTATTAACACATTCTGTAGATGACTACCCCCATGGTAATGCCAACTTTCAAAGCAGTAGCATCATCCTTTTCAAAGTTATTAGAGTTCAAAGTGAAGAGTATGGACAGGGTTTGAAAGGAATGAAAAGGGGACTCTATAACACATGCCTAATCACACTATTCTACCATGAAGTGTTTGAGGAAAACTGTGAAAAACACAATTTCCTGTTTCTTTTATGATCTCAAACTTTGGGATAATGTAGGAAAAGACTTGCTCTTTCAGAAAATGTAAAAGCTCAAGACTCAAGATTTGCTGGGTTGACCCATTTCACCTATTTTCAGTCCTTACACAAAATCAATGCATGCAACTTTTTGTTTGTTTTGTGATGCGTGGTCACATATTGAAGGTTGTAAATCACAAAGTGAAGAAAGATAATACGGGTATCTATTCGCATTCCTTTACTGTGCTTCTTTACTATGAATTTACCCACTTGCGCAGTTGTATCATTTGTTCAGATTCATTAAACATTATATTTGCAGAATATAAGGCATTCACAGGAATCAGTTCCCAAATGTAATTACACACACCTTTGGTAACTGTGAAATTACCATACTGTCTTTGGAGAAGGGGAGGGGGAAATTCACCTGGAATATAAGTGCCATTAGCTTTGCTGAAAGAAAAGTGCAAAGTAGTTTCCTTACATATGGAGGGAAAAGTGTAAAAAATAATGCATTGAAAATATTGTCCTTGGCTTCTGAAGAAAGATGGGGACTGGAACAGATATGGACATACATGTAGCAGTCCATAGATTTAAAAGGAAAGTGTTCTAATGTGCCAGCGTAGCAGTGACAGAGAGATCCTTTTAAACGATCCTGAGCCATTTTCTAACCCTTTTCAACCCTTCTTATTTGCATGAGTCATAAGATGGCCCCTAGAAAACTGTCAGTAAGAGAGATTGCCTCTTAGCCCCAGCAAAAAACAAAAAATGTTACCATGGTAATAAGGATAGGTATGCAGTGCACAAAGTATATTTGTCCTAAAAAAACAAATCTTGAATCTAAGTTGTCACTACTGAAATAACACATTTGAGAGATTCAAGTCATTTTTACGTCATGAAGTATATGCTGTGTTCACTCTGCTTATAAATAAGCTCCTGAGCAATCAGATTAAAAGAAGTATCTAAAGGAAATATGTTTTGTTCCCAACAGTACTGTATGATAATCACCTGTGTGTGTTTGGAGGCTTCAACCACACCATCGACACCCACTTCAACGACCTCCACAAGCTTGACCTGTCCTCGATGGAGTGGAAGAAGGTGGAGTGCAAGGGAAAGATTCCGTGCAAGAGACGTCGACAATGCTGCATTGTACATCGCGACAGGATGATCATGTTTGGAGGGACAAGGTGTGTATTTGGACAAGACTATCTAACAAAATTCCCTCCACTAGTTCAATGACATCCCAATTATATCTCTGATACTTCTTTTGGTTTATCACGTTATTGAGGGAACAGCTCCTGATTGCAATGTTTGTTTGTTTCGTCAGTATCAACCTCCACAATCTCTTCGATTCTCAACTTCAGGTCTCTTACATATTCCGTTTTCTAAGAAATCTTGGGGGGAACAAGCTTTCGCTCACGCTGGACCAATACTGTGGAATTCACTTCCTCGTGAGCTGAAAAACTCAAGTTCCATAACATCTTTTACAAGTAATTTAAAATCCTATTTGTTTAGCAGTGCATTCTGAAGACCAGTCCCTTTTGAAGACAGACTTTCATGTCCTTTTTTTCTGCTTCTTCATCTTCTTCTATTACGGTGTTGTACTTGCATCTTCAGTCTTTTTGCTTCGATTTAAAGCGCCTTGAGCATTTAATTAAAGTGGAGAATGGCGCTATAGAAATTGTATGTATTATTATTATCATTATTATAATGTGATACTTAATGTGACCAGACATTGTTTTGGCGCTGAACATAAGAACATTTTTTTTTGGGGGGGGGGGGGCAGCATTGCAACATTCAATGAGGTAATTTAAAAAGTCAATCACATTATAGCTGACATTTCTGTCAGTGACAAGCATTGCAAAAAATACCTGTAGAAAATTGATTTTGTGTATTGTAATTTACCACTTAGGGATGTTTGATCAGATAAATGGATAGATAGAGTTATAGAGGGATTGATGTATATTTGTGTAGTATTATAGAGAAATACTTTGTTTACCCATGACTATTACTTGATTAAAGCCTTCTTCCCATGATAGTTCTAGCTTAAATTTTGGAGTGTAAAGGTTGTGATTGTGATCCTGAAAATGGATTATCCTATTTTAGTTCTCAATACATTGTTGGATTTCTGCATTGGCTCTTTGTTTTCGCTTCATTCTGATCATTCCTCTCATGTTTTACTTACAAATTTTTTATTTGTGGGCGCGGCTGGATTGTTTTGTTGTCTCTGTGAAACAGAAGTTTGAGGCCGTGGTAACAAAGTCAAGAGCTTTTCTCACAGTGCATACTATCTTGTTGTCTCTGCCACAGCCCAAGGGAAAAGTACATCCCTGGAGGAAGTCCCGGGGAGAACCTGATTGACCTAGCAGATCTACACATCCTGGACTTTGGTAAGTGGGGAGCTATTTCAAAAGGGCTGCATACATTGTCTGGATAATTTGGGATGTTCAATTGCTGTGACTACCCTCTTCCAATTATCACAGAATGTTGTTGTTTGTTTACTTGCTTGTTTGTTTTTGAAGTACAATAAATTTTGTCTGGCTAATTGTAGAAAGAATGGTAATTGACCTTATCTGTACAGTTAGCCAAGAGCAATGAAATCTATTTGATGTCTTGGATGGACGAAGTGTTGTATGAAAAAAAGGGGGTTATCATACCAGGTACCTATACAGATGAGCACTCAAGGAGAAGATACAAAATATGTTCACAAGAATTTACTGAGCAAACACTGCATGACAGTGAAAGGTTCGTGTCGTGTTTGGTATATCCATTATCTCTAGGTGATCCTAGTACTGAGTATTTCCCCAGACATTGTACCAAATATAGTTCTACGGAAATTGTAGGATGAGTGGGGCTGTGCGAGGGGTGAATTAACCCTATTTTAACTGGGCTATTTGAGACCAAGTTTTTATTGGGGGGGGGGGGGGAGTCAATTTTACCCCCCCCCCCCCCCCCCCCCCCCCCCCCCCCCTTCAGATCTCGGCCACCAATCGCGCGATCGCTGCGAAATTTTGCCTAAAGATAGAGCCAGATGTCAACTACAAGATTACATGGTCATACAATAGAAAAATATTGCCTTTCTATTTCTAATAAATTGCTTATGCAACTTTATGCATGAAATCATATTTTCCCCTATAACTCCATTAAAAAGACTAGGATTGCTACATTTTTGCGTCAGAATTCCTCAAGACACATCAAACGATTTTGTTGTAAAAAAATAGCACAATCAAAATCGATTTCTTGTGTTTTTTATTTTTTTGTTAATTTCTTATGTATTTTATTGTTTTTTCGACCTTTTGTTTTCTATTGTTTTTTGTTAAAATTTGTTGCAGGCACTTTTTCAAGCTTATCTACATTAAAATTGATTAATTTCAATGGGTAAAAGTTGAAATAATCTAATTTATATCAATCTAACCAAAAACACAATTTGCATTAGATTTGCACACGATATCATGAATTTGAGCTGTTTTCGGGTTGACATGCATATGCAAAACATTACGTAACTTCAGAATGGTGTACCAGGACGTCGCAAATTTGGTCTCAAAATATGCGGGAGACTTCAATGAAAAAAGTCATGAAACGACACGGCGAAATCTTTGCGCGTTGCAGAATCGTGGTGGAAACGTCGAGGGGGGGTCAATTTGACCCCCTCCCCAGTTAAAATAGGGTTAAAGCCCCAGACGATGCTGTCTGAAACACAGTGCCTATATTTCACACCCTGTAAGCCCCCTAAACCCAGTTCCCAACACATTCGAGTGGTCACAACCACATTCAACAGTGATAGTAAACCACCATTATGCATTATGGTAGAAAAGAGGAAGATAGAAAGCTGAATCCATGCCATGCTCAAGCTGTCTTTGATTTATGAGTAGCATGAGCGCCAGCAGGCAGAATGGCGTAAATTGAATTCAGATGAGAAAGATCTGTTGTATTGAAGTCGTGCATATTTTCATGAAGCAGGGATGTTGGTAGAAACCACCTATTCAATCTGTGACAGGCAATGGTGTCATCATTTGTCCACTCTCACAGTGGTGTGTACACATACCTCGGGGTATTCACTTTAGAAAGCATGTGTTCTTTTGAAAGTTTGCACGCTGATATAAATGAGGAAGAGTGGTTTGCGGTTACACCATGTGTATGTAGTCCTCGACAGGACTGTTGTTTAGTGAATGAGGACCCTGGAAAGAGGAGAGTGGAGGAGGGAAGTGACATAGATTGTATGGTAGGCAAAAAGTGACAATTGAGGAGCAGCAGTGAGCTGGAAGTTGAAGATGGGAAAAGAGGAGACAGGGACAGTTGTAAGGAAGAATAGAGCATGTATTTGGTCAATAATTGAGCTGCTGCAGCCCACCCATCCTCAAAATTGATCTTTTCCGAATCATATGTGAAAGATCCCCATGATTTATTAAAGAAAGACAGAAAAAAAAGGAAATTATGTGAAGGGTTTTTTTTAAAGACTGAGGTTAGTGTGAGACTTGGGGGACAAGTACTTTGATTATCACCTCACACATGTGGTTGCAACCTGTATAATTGTTTTCATGAAAACACAATCACATAAAACTTGAAATCATATAACTTTGTCACTTCATGCCTAAGGGCCAAATCTAAATAAACTTTAACATTTCATTAATCAAACTTTACTATTTTCATTAAAGTTAACTTGATTGTGGAGTGGCATTGATTGTGCTCTAATGATGCTGGTTTGATTGATTTGGGATGTTTCAATCTTTATTTTTTTTCCAGAGCCATCTCTGAAGACCATGTGCCAGATGACAATTATCAATGAGAAGATTGACCCGTCCTGTCTGCCAAAGACACTGAGGTAAGATATCTTGGTGTCTCATCACATCCTGCAGTGATAATAAAAGCAGTGGGCCATTAAACTGGACCAACTGCCAACAATAGTGTTTGCATTTTCCGTTTTCAATGCAGGTGGCATGTCAATTGCATTGTTGTTTTTTATCCATAGTTATAGTTATCCACTCTCTAGATGAAACTGATCGCCAGTATATTTTTTTATTTCAGAAAATATCTCAAATTTTGCTAGCACACATTTTTTTTTTTGAAGTGTTTGCACACATGGTATACTCTGCGTACAAACACTTCAAAAAAGCTCATGATAATCAAGATACATGTACTGCCAAATAAGAAATAAATAAGAGGCTTTTATGTGTATATAATAACATCTGTTTCATAGATCTATTAGACTCTTGGAATATGTATTTTATGTTTTATAGAGGGCAATGCCTAGGTGATTTCCAATGTCTTGCCACATGTGCTTCACATGCAGGTTTTATCGCTAAAATTTCTTACATAGCAAAACATTAACAGCAGATTAACTCGTTCCACACTGAATTCTGAAATCCCCATAGACTTAATACACAGGCCACCAGGTTCCCGTATGGAACGGGTTAACAGCAGAGGCAGTTTGCCTCTCTGTCTGTGTCTGTCTGTCTGTTTGTCTGTCTGTCTGTCTATCTCTTATCTTTCTTTCTATGTGTCTTTCTTTGTCATTGCGTCTCGAAGGTGGGAAATTGCTGCCATGACAACGAACAGTGACATCAGCCAGCCGTGTGAGGCCACGCAGCAGGGATGACCTCCAGCCGTGTTGTGGAAATAGCTGTCAGGAAGTGGGGGAGCTTCTTGCTGCTTCTCTTGCCAGCATCTTGCATGCCAGTCTGTTATTATGCTCTCCAGTGGATGAAAAACAAACCGTAAAATCGCCAGAATATGTCTGAGAAAAGGCATGGATAGTATGGAAGAAAAAAACAATGAAACAGCAGCTTCCTCTTACACCAGGTTTTTCTGGAGCTGACTTCACTGTACTGTGCCTGGCATGTCTGGATGACAGTGTCACTGTTCTCTGATTATTCTCAGGAGGTGAAGATGACGCGCACATCTTACAATCATCATCTTCAAACTCTATCGAGGCTTGTCTCTTGAAAGTTCTTGCCATTGTGATCAGCTGCGTACTCGTATGCAGCACTCTTATTTTGATGACTGCAGTACTTCCAGCCTGTGATTTGTGCTAAGAGAACTTCAGAAATAGGATGTGCAGAGTGCTAACTTGGGGAATATCACTCTCTCATCCGTACATCTATTTCACTGACAGTATTTTACCATCAAACTTTTTCCTTATCAACCGCCTTTCAGAAAATGGAAGCAGGGTATTTTTAATGAAGAAGACAAATAATTTTTTTTTTTTTACAGAAAAATTTTAAAGCACCAACAAAGGAATGAATCGGCAAAGAAATCTGACAGAATGACAGTGCAACCAAAAGATTGACAATTCAAATATATTATGTTGAATTGACTTTATACCAAATGCTCGTGGGTTCAAAACTCGCTTTTGCACCAAGCCAGGTGTGCATTCATCCAATCTTGTTAATATGTGTGCTTTTGACTAGATTATTTTGTTCTTTTTCCATCCAACATCCCAAGTGTGTGCGCAATGGACGTGAACACTAAGACAGTTGCTGTGTATATACACGTATTTTGTGTGTGTAGCCAAAATTGAAAGTTTCAGTTGAACCAAGTTTTGTGCTTCTGCTGTTCTGTTCAAAAATGTTGTCTTACACGTTGTAAACCTTGTGCATAGCTGCCATGTATTCAGAGCAGCAGTCATGGGTGGTTATCCTGATGTCATAGTATTTCTTCTGCCATTATGTCATCTGAACTCATCCCTCTGTGGGTAAGAGATGCAAGAGCCAAGAGTCAACCCTTATCATATTCAGAACCATTTTTGAAATGTATGAACTTCAATGAAGTGTAGGAAAAATGTGCAATGAAGTTTTTTTATGGGGAATTTCTCTCTTCACAGGTCCGAGCCACTGAGCAATTTATTTCACTTGTCAAAGACTTTATATGTGTCCACCAAAGATAATAGCAAAAAAGGCAAGTTTTTGATGAGCTAATGTTTGAGTTTTTATGAAGTTGTGCAGTTTTGCGAGTGTGATGTGATTTTATTTCTCTATAGCTATATGCCATACGTTATATGGCAACTTTTTTTTTTCTTTTTTTTTTTTTCTACTGATATCCCTGTGAGCTAATATTTTAGTTGTCCAGCATGTTAACCCCGGGGATGGCATAGTTTAGAGAAGAAATGACAGAAACATTTTAGAAAATGGGTAAAAGTGAACCCAATAGTAGTCAATTTTACACTGTCATTATGGCACCAAATTACAGAACAAAAAGAGGGGGCGAGATTGCTTGGTCTTTAGTGATCTGCATACAAAATACAATGCAGAGATGATTCATGTTTTCCTGACAGTGCTTTAGTGAAATTCACAATGCCTGTGCATAATTTTTAGTACCTAAGATTGTTTGTGCTTTTGCTCTTTGTTTTTAAAGGGAAGATATCAAATCTCCCTTTCATAGGCTGTTTTGAATGCTCATGATTAAAGGACAGAACTGGTCCATTGTGTTACCAACATTGCATCAGTATATTTTCTAGACAGTTTGTGAGGAGAGTTGGTATGTTTCCTTTCATGTAAGTAGTCCGACAAGAAGACCGATGAACTTGATAACTCATTCCCACAAACACGTGTGATGTTGCTAAACAGCAATTAGCCCAGCACAGTTTCAGACTTTTACCATTATTTGAATGTCAGAGATGGAAATCAAGACAGTGTTGAGGTTATGAGCAGTGAAATTTACATTTCAGCAAGTTTTTGACACTGTGCATGATATATTCTTTGAAACCTATAAAATTTGATAACGACTATTAAATTGTTGGGTTGTTTTTTAGGTTTTTTTTTGTTCTTCTGATTTTTGATTTTTTTTTTTTTACTTATTTCCCTGCCCCTAAAGGGTGCCAGAGGCATTATGTATTGGAGGTGTCCATCCGTCCATATGTCTATCCATCTATACATCCATTCTTCAGTCCCAGATCTTGTTACTGCCATTGATGAAAAACTGTTTTTTTTTCTTTGTACCTGGTCCTAGTATGCTACATGGTCATAAGGTGTAGATGTGCTGATTGGATTATATCTCAAGGTCAAAGGTCCCTTAACTTTTGCTGAAAAGGCACGTTCCAGCTGTAAATTTTTATAAGTCCAATAATTATGTTGTTTGATGCAGTGGATAGAAATAATTGTAGATATAACTTTGTGCAGAGAGGGTTAAAGGTCAATCCTCAGTCAGAGGTCAAAGGTCATTGACCTTCATAAAAGTGTACATATGAAAAGCCATGTACTTATAATGGCAGATACAGTGATTGCACTAGAAGGTGCCCGCATCCCAGATGACTGTAGGCAGGATTTCACTGTGAAAATGGATTGAAACACACCATAGGGCCTACAGTCTGGGTGTAATCACAGTGCCTGCCTGCTGACTGTGAGGAGGCTGAAATGAGATCCAGTGTTTGTTATTCAGAATAGAAAGACCATTAGCAGGAAAAAAACTTTTAAACTGTTTAACATGTGGTTATGGACCAAGGTCTGTCATGACTGTGAATAGACAGGCATTTTTAGTAAGTTACAATAATCGTAGCTGTGACAGCAACATCAAAGATATTCACGGCTGATTGGTTGTTTTGTAAATGCTGCCATGACAATCTTTTATTGATGTTGTTCTACAGGAGGAGAAAAAAAAGCGAGGCTGTGAAAACCACACAGAAAAAAAGCATATCTAAAATTGATCTTTTCCATTTCGCACAAAACATTACTTTGGTCTGATGATTTTGTTGTCCTTTCTTTGCAATAGTGCAGGAATGCATACACATCTATATGTAAATATGTTTGGGGCTTTTCCCGTCTGTGTTTGTGTTTAGTTTTAAGAAGCCCTGTTTTGCACGTTTTCTCAATTAGCACAAATTTTAGCCATACGTGTTCTTGAAAATTGGCTTCAAAATGACCAATGCGTAATCTCAAGATCACCCAACATGGTTTTGCTGTTTTCGAAAATGTTCTTTGGATTATATCCATTTTGTTATACTGAAAAGCATTTTTCAGTAATTGTAACACAGAGTTTGTCATTCCCTGTGATCAGGTAATCTATATGACCATGTCTGTTATGTTATATACCGCTGAGAGAAGTCATCATTTATAGATTGATGAGCTTGGACCTTCAAAAGGCAGTAAGGTTTTACATCAGGACTCACTATGTATGCTGAATACAAACTCACAGGCTTTAATCGGGAAGTGAACTACAGGCAGTTTTGTGTGGCATGACAGTGGCTAAGAGAGCTCGGCATTGGTTACATGACAAACTTTGCCACGTTTCAGCACCATGCGTTCAAATTGAACAAATTTCAAATAGATTTGCTTGGGTTTCGAAACTTACCTTAGTTTGCAGTCACATTGGCAAAACATACGAGAACTTGACTAAAACTTTGAGTTTTGCCAGTGTGACCATGGCTCTTGAGAAGGTCGAGGATTCAAGCCCCATCATAAAACTTGCATCCTTGCACAAGACTCTGCACCTCACAATGCATTTTTCTACTTAGGAGGGTATATTGCAGTGGCGGATCCAGAGGGGAGCGCCCTGGGGCGCACCCCCTCTTTATTTTTGGTTAAAACAAAAAAAATTAAATAAAAATGGGGGGTGCATACACCCCCCTTTAGTTTTGCAAAGCTCCCCCCCCCCCCTTTATGGAATTCCTGGATCCGCCGCTGTATTGGTATGTAGAGGGAAGCTGAATGTTCTTTGTTTGAATTAAGCCTGAAAGATATGGACAGATGAGTTGACATACACAAAGTGATGTCAATTTGTTTCAAATATCTGGGGCAGTGATACATCGTGGTTAAGCATTTTAAGCTCCATTATGTTTTGTTCTTGAGAATAACAAAAGACTGTTGTTGAGGCAATCATCTTTGTACCATCCTTGTTTGTTTGTACCACCATGTGAGTGGTTTGGGGACAGGGTAATGTTACTCCTTTTCTTCCCCCATAGATTGAGTTCTGTTCTGTAGTGTATATGAGCCGTAGAACATCAGTGTTACTCCGTAATTGTTTTATTACAATATTTTGTTGTGTAACGCTTGCCTTGCAGTCCATAGATTTATTCTGTAAACATTCTCTTCTAATGTCTTTCACGTGTTGCCACATTTACGCTGTAAAAAAGCGTACCAAAATGAGTGAATTTTTGGTGACGTTACCCATATTCTGTCAATATGACACTGCTTTTTACTTATCAAGATGTTTTGTGATTCTTAACCACTAATTTTAATATATTTTCTACAATAATCTTATCTTTATTATTATCGTTATTTTTTTTTGTACACACACACAGTTTTGTGTTGTGTGTGCTGAAAGATAAAAAAGAATGAGGTGTGAGGCTGCAGTTATTGCTAGAACAATTCCTCAAAGGAATTATGAGCTACCCAGTGCCACCCATGAGCCTGATAAAGTTCATGAACAATGATTTTTTAACTTGGTAGTGATAACTTCTGCAGACCATTGGCTTACCAGTTATATAAATTTTTGTCTCGCTGTATTTCCAAAAATATATATACATAAATAGACCAACAGACAAACAGTAAGAAGGCATGAGGGAGATTGGTCATTAAAGGCATAATTTACCATTTGCAGATGAAACAAAAACCCAGCATTAGTGCTTTAAAATAATTCTAAAATGTGAGTTAGGGATAGAAACAACCACTGAAAAAAATTGAATCCGTATAATCGTGTGAACAGTTCTGGTTGAGGTGTGGATTTAGCTTTTAACGTTTTGCGAGATACAGGAAACCACTCTATGAGATGTCAAAGAGCATGCAATTCTGAGGGGTATCAAAAGTTTATTTGATGAAAATCGGTTTTGAAATGGCTGAGATATCCAAAAAGAAGGTGAAACAAAGAGATCCTAATAAAAGGTGTGACCTGTCGCCTTTTATTATTATCAGTTTTTTGGATATCTCAGCCATTTGAAAACCAATTTTCATCAACTAAACGTTGAATTCTTAGAATTACATGCTCTTTCATATTTCATAAGAGGTTTCTCATTATCTCACTTAGGAATGTTCAAAACATGAATCCCCACCTCAACCAGTACTGTACAGTCCCTTTAAGTGTTGTTAAATACACAAAATGTGAACAATAGTTATGATAAGAATGTTTCCAGACTAAACCATCTACAGTTACGGTTTATTGGGAAAAACACTGATATCTCCTTATATTTTAGGCTTTATTGCGAAAATTTTATATGTAGGATGTTTTGTGATAGAACAGACTTACACATATGCATCAAATGTATTATCTTGAACATTTTAGAAATCACTGCTCCCAAAGGTGAACTCTACCTTTAAACTCTGGTCAGATTCAAACATCATTGTAATGTGCCTCATGAAAACCAAAAGATCACCGTAGATCACCTGCTGTCCGAAATATCAGCAAGAACCCAGTGATACTACTGATCTGCTGCTATGTAATTCAGGGTGGACTATTCTTGAATTTTTGAAATACATGTATTGTGTACCTGATATGTGGAAAATTGGATTTGTTGGTGTTCATTTCTTGTCCAGTCAGTATATGTGTACATCCAGATTTCATACAGTCTGCTGCATTGTTCCATTTTAATGGTAACTACAGTACTGATTATCAAGGCTGGTAACTTTTTAGAATACCCAAGTGAAGAAAGTGACTTCTGGTGTTTATTTTTTTTTTTTTTGGTTTTTTTTTTTTTTTTGGTTTTTTTTTTTTTTTTGCATGTTCATTGTTTTTAAATAGATATCACACTAAGATGTAGTGTACTTTGTAGTTTTTATGCACAGATTTCATTTATCATTTTACTTTTTCATTATTTCAAGATATTCAACACTCTTTTGGAGTGAAGCTGTGGTACTCCAGTTTCATGTTTTTGCTGTAAAGGGCAATTAATGTGTATATATGGAGTTTCTGTGTCAGAGAAGAACATTTGACTTGGTGCTATATGAGTGTCTAATTTTAGCAGGACATCGATGCAAAGGGTTACCATCGAAAAAGGTCAGCTTATTTTTTTCCTATGCGTGGCAGAACGAGGAAGAAATATTGTGGCCTTCTGCTTTAACCTGATTGAGTTTCTCGAAACCAAATCACATGATAGTTATTTCTTTCCTGTTGCTTTTCCTTTCACTACTCCCCCCCCCCCCCCCCCCCCCCCCCCCCCCCCCCCCCCCCACTTTCCTTTTTTTTATCACATGGACAACAAAGTAGCTTCTTAGACTGATTTCTTCAGCCTATGGAGCATTAATGCAGACCCTTTAGTGGCTACAATGTTTATGGCTCATGTAGTAGTGACAGATATTTCTTATTCATGTATGCACATGTATTGGGATTCTGAAAAGCCAGTTTGTCATTAAGTTGTGGGAAGTTTTCATTTCTTTCTCTTTTTTTTTTTCAAGTTTGAATAGTGTGCAAAAAAAAAATGTTTGTTTCCATTCATGTTCATAACCGCATGAGAAGGTATGGACTGTTTGTAATAAAGAATTGAAATAAAGTTGGCCTCCCATTGTTGTGGGGCACCGCAAATATGCCATGATAATAATGATAATTTTATTATTATTTGCGTCATACACATATTAAAGGACAAGTTCACCTTCATAAACATAAGGATTGAGAGAATGCAACAATATTAGTAGAGCACATCAGTGAAAGTTTGAGGAAAATTGGACAATCGATGCAAAAGTTATGAATTTTTTAAAATTTTTGTGTTGGAACCGCTGTATGAGGAGACTACTACAGCTTGTGAGTCATATGCGTACAACAGTATAAAGAAAATGTAAAGAAAATTCAACATATTTTCACTTTTTTCGCATAATAAAAGAGCACTTGACTTGCCTCTTTCTAAAGGCAGGGGGAATAATATTACCCATAACATTTGTCGATAATGAGTCGGGGGAATGTGTACTTTTTTCAAAAGATGAAATTTTGTGAAATTCTCTTTATATTTTCCTTATATTGTTGTACGCATGTGACATCTTAAGTTATTCACACATTGCAGTAGTCTTCTCATCCAGCGGTTACTGCACAAAAACTTCAAAAATGCATAACTTTTGAAGGGATTGTCCGATTTTCCTCAAACTTTCAATGATGTGTTCTACTAATATTGCTACATTCTCTCAATCCTTATGTTTATGAAGGTGAACTTGTCCTTTAAGCTAACATGCCATGGCCGATCAGCATCTGAGGTGTTGTGATTGCCCAACATTCTGCATTCATTGCACATCAATTTTGGGCAAAGTTTTCATATTCTCAAGGGGAAAAACGGATTCAGGAAAAGCATGTTCATTTATGTTTGAATGAAGACCCCCTGCCCTGTAGATTTGAGAAGTCTTACATTAGTCTATTAGAACAATCAAAAATTTTAAAAGTCCACAGAAGTTAGGTTTCTGTTATGTTCATGAAACAGTGGTATTGTATTGGCCATAATCACACTGATTTATCTGATTTTGCTATATAAATCAAAGTGTATCATTACCCTAAAAATTTACTTCGTGACATGGAAAAGCACCTACAGGGCATTGATTGTCAATTTCCTCCATATAATTTTTTACCTGGCCCCTACAGAATTTATTCCTAGCAGTTACATGAACTTAGTAAATGCTTGTTTGGTGTGTACATGTTGTCCTTGCATGCATCTCCTCATTGCACCTGTTACAAAATTATCTTAGCCATACAATTGCAACCATGAAAGCGCATACCATATGCCCACGTACATCGCATCTTGTCTCGGTATCAGGGATTGCATGATTTATATGATGTGTGTATCGAATGCAATGGGGTTTACAATATATACCTTCAGAATATGTGCTTTCATCATCATGCATAACTATCGCTGACGCCATACACTGTACACATATGATAAAGCTGACAACATGCATAGCATATTGGTAATGTAACAGTGTGTGTATTTGATAGCATTGAATAGTGAGTGTGCCTGCCCCACGTTACAAAGATTCAAGATAGCATAATGAATGCGTGGGATAATACTACAAAGTCTGTTAGTGTTATGCAAAACATGCCTGAACCCTCCCTTCACTGATTGGGCAAGTGTGTGGTAGACAACTACAGCTGGCCAAGCCATCCCGCACATACATATACTACACACAAAAGAGTCACACAAAAATATCCAATCTTTGCGATCAACCTCTATTGATGGTGTTTGTTGACTTAGCCTGAATTAAAGATATTTACACTTTTTTAGTGCAATTTGGAAGAATTCTTCTTATCATTATTTCTACTACAAGCTTCACACTCATATTTTCAGAAAACATTATTAGAATGACACTCTTCCATGAGACAGACTGCAGTGACAGTAAAAAATACTGTTCCTAATATAACTACAGCAATTCTTGCTGAATGTGAGCTTGAGAGTGACTGAGGTGTTTCAGACTAAAAGAGAATGAAAACCAGATACTACAGTGAATTGAAGGAATGTAGCAATATGACAATCTCTTCAAAAGTTTTAAAGCTTTGGTGCAGCCATTGCTGGATGAGAAAACTAAAACACTTTGTGATGTCCCGCATGGAAATTGATATAAACAAAATAAAAAGAAAACATATTTTCAACATATCATTTACATTTCAACATATTTTCAATTTCCTAGCATAATGAAAGAACACTTGACTTCCTATTTCAGAAAGCATGGGGAATTATATCACCCTGAACATAATGTCAATAACAGGTCAAGGGAAAGTTTACTTTTTATAAAAAATGAAATTTGTGGAATTCTCTTTATATTTTCTTTATATTATTGTGCATCCCTAATGTCAACAACCATAGTAGTCTTCTCATCCAGCGATGGCTGCACCAAAATGTTAAGAATTACTACATTTTTTTTAAAAGATTGTCTGATTTTCTTTTAACTTTCACCGATGTGTAGTACTAATTCATTTACTCTATCCACATGTATAATTGGGTATCATTTTTCTTTAAGTCATCTAGTTCCACAAACCACAGTTCTTAGTCTGGAACTAAATTTTGATGAACTAAATCTTTTGATTTAGACTTTTGTCATTAATTATTATTTTTTCACAAAGTAATCTTTTCTTTGAACACTTTATTGTTTCAGTTGCAGAAATTTCATAGACCTTTCTTTAACGTTTACAAGGTATATTTCGGTCTTTCATTTTTGCAAAATCTGCCACTCTATTGTTAGTGAAGTTCATCAACTACTTGCAAGACTATTGCCATGAAATTCTGAAGAGAAAACTTAGTGATGACAAGATGATTTCTTTTTCTGCAGCAAACTCCCCTAAGACCTACAGGTTTTAAATAGACCAATCCTCAATGTTGCAACATACAATGTACTCTTCTAGTAAACACTAGCCACAAAGTATTACTATTGCATTGTGTACTTCACTATGTCAAATTGACCTTGAATACGATTTTTACTCAAACCATGAATCTGAGCAAAGAGAAGCCTGAATATTTAAGTGACGGATATATAATCTGAGCAAAACAGTACAGAAGATAGAAGCCCTAATTTCAGTGCCTCAATAGGAATAAAACAAGATGTGAGTCATGGCTTAGCTATAAACGTTCCTCTGATTTCTCAAATTGCATAGATATGAAAATAGCATTGGTGCAACTACAGCAAAAAAGTGGAGGTAAAATTAACACATACAAACTTGTTACCTTGCACACTCCGAGTCACATGTAATGATAATGGGAGGCTAATTAAAGTGAGCTTGTACAACAGTCCTAATCAAGCCAAAAAGGTGACAGTGAAATGAGTCATTAAAACGTGTGAAACGCAGGAAGCAAGCAGATCAGCCCATTTCCTCTGCTCACAAAATTTGCATACAAAAATAAACGAGCTTCTTAATCTCAAAAGGTAGAAGCACTGGTTAATTTGTTGCTTCATATGGGATTAAAAGTGACTCATCTCGTTAACTTTGACAACTAGTGCATTTAGATTTTCTTCATGAAGCTCAAAGAAATGTACTACATGTAATACTCTGAGATGGAATAAAAGATGCTGCTGGGATCATTCTTTGATAGTGGTATCAGCTGTCAAGTCCATGGCGAGTTCACTGTTAGCGACAGTCACTGTGACCTCGTGGTGACCAGCATCAATTACAAAGTTGCCTTGATCTTCATTTGCCTGATCAACTGCCTGATTGATCAAGTTTCCAGAGGTGAGAACCTCCTGGTTGTAGAGGGACGGATCCAACGTGACGTAGGTGATGTTCTCCATGACATCATGATGGCCAATGATGCTACCCTCTGTGCCTGGCCCCAGAGTACTGGCAGCTACGATGTTTAAGTACCCCTCCGCATCTTTGAGGACTACCGTCTGGACTGTCTCATTGACAACGGTCATGTCGCCACCCTGTGTAGACGGTGTTGGTGCCTGAGAGTGAAGTCTGGCCTTCCCCTGTTGACCTGTGGTTTGTTGAGTATGTAGAGCAGCAACGTCTCCACTACTACCCTGCACATCTCCTTGTGGTGGAGGCTCATTAGTACTGGATGCCGTAGGATGAGCTTTAGACACCCCACACTCTTGTGGGGATGTTTGAGTCCTGGATGATCTCTTGTCCTGTGATGAGCTTTGTGACATGGCTGTGAGATGATGTTCAACATTGGGGGCAGTGTTGCTCTCCATAGAGAGGACCCTGTTGCCACTGATGTTATTGCCTTTGCTTGACACATCATTGCTGACTTGTGTTTGGTATAAGGATCCCTGGGTATCTTCCGTTCGTGTGGGACTTCCTGGACCAATTTGAACACCACCTTCCAGGCTGCTACTGCCATTCACTTCCTTGACTTTTGGGGTCTCGGCATTATTTCTCCTGGCCCTAGAAGATCCCTGTGATCTTTTCTTAGTCCTATATGCCACTCCTTCTGACAACTTCTCGAGCGAGTGCAACATATCGCGGAGGAATCTCTCATCTTTCACCAGTGAGACTTGAGAGTGGAGCTTGTCAAGGAGGTCTTTGTTCTTGTTGATAAGTTGCCTGCATTTGGTGGCACTCCTCTTGGGTGTTGAAGATGCCTTTGTACTTTCTGGCTTGACAGAGTCACAAGACTTTACAAGGTCCTCATCATCATCTCCTCCAGGAGGTTGACGGTGGGAGTCACCGTCATGAAGGACATCATCATCCAAACAGAAGAGGGGATTGTCTCTGTAGGACTCACAAAGTTGGTCCCACGACCACCCCTCTACATGTCGGAAGATGGCACAAAAGTGCTTGCATGGCAGGAGACATCTAGACCAGTACGAGCATGAGCAAGAAGGGAACTTGTCCTCACTGCCAAAGGAGACCCTGTGGGCCTGAGATTTGTCCCCTCTGACCAAGAACTGGCCGTTTTGTTCAGCCTGGATTCCCTCCGCCTTGATACCAGAGGCCATGTTCTTTACGATGTGCTCCACGATGAGTCTTGGTCTGCTGTGCAGGAAGGCAGGCACGGCTTCACTGTACTTGAGGTAGCTGCTAGAATAGCGAGCGTTGAATTCAACATACCTAGCATGTAGGAAAAAGGCAAGTGAAATAGATCAAACAGAGTGGGACAAGGTGAAATACAGGAAAGAAATCATTTCAAAATAGTTGCACAAAATTGTAAGTTTTGCTTACATGAGGCAAATACTTGATGAAACTTGATAGATATGAACATTTTCTGATCAAAGATGCAGATCTTGTATGGAAGAAGAAAAAAAAATCTATCTCACATCTGAAAAGATGATGACTTCATGAGTATGCGGAGAAATAATCATGAATCCACATGACTTAGCCAGTAAAATGAGTGAACAATAATGCAATGTTTATATACACCTTTTTACATAATATGGAAAGGTCAAGAATGACCTTCTGAATATTCAGATGACATGGTTTAACCACAGGATGAGATACTATGTCTCTGCTTCTATCCTATCTCCTGTTGCCTTCTGGTTACTCTGCTCTTGTTCTTGCTCTTGTTGTTGTAGACAATGTTGTGTGACATAAATTTGTTCTGCATGACATGGACATATGCTTTGCAATACACTGCACTTCTGTTACAATGAATATGGTTATAACGAAACTCTTGTTACAACAAAGTAAAAATTCAGGTCCCAAAATTATTGTCTATATGTGACCCGCTACCAGAAAATGATCCTAAAGTCGGGCGAGGTCAATTATTTGAAAATTGCATGGCATAATTTCCTAATCTTTCTGCTTTAAATTGATATATAACACATCTTATAAAAATAATCTGCTGCGGAGATATCGATGTTTAAAAGAGAGCATGTCGAGACGTCTGGGAAATCACTGTTTCGAGAAAAGCACCCTAAAAGTTTTCCTTGCGACGCAATCGCGATCAAGGGACACGCAAGTCAGTTTCCACCTCCGGACAATAGAAGGCAAGCCCTGGCAACTCCCAAAATGCTCATTCAAGCACAGCGTCGGCGGTCTCCTCACCGACCAATCAGTGACCAGGATGCCAGGAGAAGCGGCTGGGCATAGCGCACCCCACCTGCACGCACCAGCCGACTGGGCAGTGTGTGAGCTTCAAGCAGCAAACTGACCAATGAGATCACTCTGGTCGTTGTTAGGGGCAGAGCCTATCTGTGGCGCTCAATCCAAATTTTGGAACCTGTTTCTGCTTCGTTGAAACGCCCAAAAACATGGCCCAGAAAAACGCTATTTTTTGGTCTTTCCTTTCACCATTTTGCTTCAAAATTTCGGCAGATGATAGAAGATATGTCAAACTACAATAATATGTCAAAATCAGAAAATCGTAAGTCTTGACCAATTTTGATTGTCTGACTTTAAACTCGATTTTCAGGGCTTCGACCGTGCGTGACTTTAGGACCCTTTTGTTGTAGCGGGTCACATATATCGTTGTATACTTCACTGTTTCGTTATAACAAAATTTCAGTATAACAAAAGAAAACTGCCAGTCCTTAGGACTTCATCATAATGAGAGTCACCTAGAATCCAATATTCCACAGTATTTTTTTTTCTCAGCTCATATGCAAAGCCTTACAAGGAGTCTCAGCCAGAAAAGGGTTCCTGCCAGCCAGCATAACAGGATAACTTACACTTTCAGTAAACTACTCAAGATAGCACTAAAAGCCATTTTCAACAAGAAGACATCCTATCCACCTAGAGGGCATTAGTAATTGATGGAACTTGTTTTCATTGATTCAGCACTATCCATAGCAGAATGAGAACTGGAGATGACTTGATCTCACTTTTGACATGAAGCACAATTAAGATGCTGTGATCTCGCAGAGGAAATGTCGTACACATGGGGTACGGAGAACTGGAGGCAGAGAAATACTACAGTGGGAACTTGGAATAAAGAGAAACTTGGACAAAGGAAAATTTGATCAATATCAGTTCTTTTTTAACTTAAGTTAAATCTGAAAGCAAAAAATTTAAGAATTTCTCTTTAAGAACCCCCTAAAAATATCAGGTGTATAGCCCAACAAAATCTCTTTAGACCAAATTCTCTCAGGAGTTGAAAGGTAGAAATCATACGATCCTTACCTCCTGTATGCAGCGGGAAAGTGCTTTGTGTAGAGGACTGTGATGACCTCACTTAAGCTACACTCCTTGTACTGGCTGATGTAGTCGCAGCGGAACATCTCGTCTTGCTGCCGAACGCCCTTGGCTGCATACAGGCTCACCCTGACACTCTCACTCTGAAAGGCAGCTGCCCACCTCTGGGGTTGCAACAAACAAATCAACAGTTATACAGATGACACAGTGAATGTGAGAACCACAGACATATTTTGCATATAAAAACAGAAAGGGGTTTCTTATCATTTTGTTCAAGGCAAGCTGCCGTTAAGCTCTTGCTAACAATGCACACATTTGCATCTTCCACTCACTGATTGATTCAAAATATGTTCACTATGATTACTTATAAACTATATACATAGTGTACTTTGCAGTGTTTTATATTCATGAATTTTGTGAGCCAAAAATATTCAGAAAGTAAGCAACTTGAAAAAATATTGCCTCCTATAACACAAATACATCATAAACTTCTACAAAGTGGGATATTGCGAGCTTTTCTCTTAAGAAAAGAAGTGATACATCATCTTTCCATTCCGTCAATGTGGTTATTGATTGAGAATTCAACTGCTTGCAAAATTGTCTCACAAGTCCCAATTCGCGATACCAGTAGGCCTACTTGCAAAATATATGCAGTATGCAGCAGTCGATCCATGTCTGTTCATCCACATTGATGTCTTTTTTTATACATACTTTATACTTTATAGATACTTTATAAATATTTACACATATGTATGCTTCATACATAGATATCTATATATATGTATATACATGTGTATCTGTACCTTATACATATATACCTATAATGTTACATGTGAAGCGTTGTGGTGAAATCAATCAGTTCAAGCATGAGCTACATATAAATATGAAGAAATAGATAGAACCACACTCAATCCAAACTCCTCCTCCAAGCAGACCTTTATCTATCATCTACCTTGGAACACGAGAGCCAGTACGAGGAAAAATAATTTGCCACCAGTTCATTCTCTTTCCAGGTAAACATGGAGCGCAGAACCTTGAGGGCGGATGCATGTTCCCTGTGGGTTGGTGCCATGGCAGCACGATGCATGGTCTTGATGATGCGGTTCCTTGTCACTGGGTTGACAACCTCAGAAGATGTCGCCAACCAATCTGTCCACATCTTCTCACACCGGCTGACAGAGAATAGAGCAGTGCAGTCTGTGGAAGAGGAGTTTACTACTTTCAGCTCTTAAATGGCATTAGAGATACCCCCCCCCCCCATTATGATACAATCACATTACCACATGAGGCATAAAAAAGGTTGCTCCTAAATTACCATTATTCACAACATGATATGGCACCAATTGTACATGTACTTGGAAGTCAAGCCAGTTATACAAAGCAGTCTTCACGCATCAATAACCACCACACTTAACCAAATTTTTGAAATCCAAAAATCAATATTAGATATCAGTGATTTTTATTTTCACTGGAAAATGTAAAGAAAGTGCCATGCCTCTCGACTTCGTCTCGGGGCATAGCACTGTTGAGAAATCACCTCCGTGCATATAGGTTTACCATCTCCCTCTGAAGCAGTCGATATTTGTATACTATCCCCTCTCCTTCCCCTCCCTCTACAAAGAGAGAGAGAGAAAAAAAAAAACGACATGAAAAAGAGAGAATACTTTACCTGGCAGAGCAGTTTTCACGGCCTCAATCTCTGGGTCAAAGTAGTCAACCAGAAAAGCGGCAGGTTTCCACATTGGATTCCATCGCATGAAGATGCGAAGGGCCTCAGCTATATCCTCCGCCGTGTCGCTGTGGGACACAAAGAAGCCGACAACCACATAGCCAGCGTTGGTTCTGACTGACAGGAGGAAGAGGGGTAAGGGGTAGCCAGCACTCCGGTAGACTGCATCCAGCACTGTGACCGTTGTGCCATATTTGTTGAGGAGGCGCTGCTGCCAGCATGTCTGGCTGCAGAATAAGAATTTGCCTGATTCGGGTGCTGTTAGGAGCAGAATATAACATGAAAATGAAATAGATTTACCAATTATTCCATATAGCCAATACATGCAAAGTCATGGAAAATTATGGTATCATCATTGGCAAAATTTACTCCTTCAACTTTGGGTTTGATAGAAAGATCTTTACGAAGTAAAAAAAGTCATACAATCCAAGGAAACTTTACAGATTACAAGTTCATAAACTTCATACATTTCTGGGCCTTCAAAGCACCAGTTAAATCATTAACCCGCTGAGGGCAGACTGATTTTGCTACAACCTGCATTTCCCATATAGACCCCTGCCCGAGTATACTCGGGACTCGTCCTCAACGGGGTAACATATCCTGTGTCCATAGCAAACCAGTACCTGCTTTGAGTGGCCGGTACTCAAAGAAGTCACCATGGGTACTCTCCCATGACTTGACCAGCATGGACATGTTGCCTTGGTCCACCTTGGTGTGGATTTCCTTCTTGGCCTTCTGCACTGCATGCCGAATATCCACATCTGTCGGGTAATAGCGCCGCCGCGTCCTGTGCGGTTGCTCTGACGAGTGGAAGAGCTCGCTCTGCACGTACTCTTCCAGGTGTCGCCTGATTTCCGGCACCCGGACAATCCCCCTGGCGGTGAGCTCAACGATCTTGTGGAGAATCCTGGGGTCAACTGCTTCCCTGAGTCCTGCAGCCTAAGGCAGGATGGTATGGCATGTCAGCATGGGGGAGTTGCTAGTCATAGGTATTGTTAGTAATCCCTCACACTAACTTTTGATTAGGTATCCTAAAATAGTTGTAATACATCGCTTTGGATAGCAATCGATGGCAAACGTGTGTGCTTCATCAGGCCCCCAGGAAGGCTATAATTTGGAAAAGAAAAATGGCATATGGCAGGTTGTAACTTTTTGGAGGGGGGCCTGAGGTTAAAACAAAGCATGCACATCTTACTGCCGAGTGTGCAACTGATTTACATGCATTGGTAGCTCATTTGCAATATATTACACCAAAACAATACTGTCTTTCCATCATCCCTGCTATATACTCCATATTGAAATATGATTTTCTTGATGCACGTTTGGTTGCAGCTTCCATCTCACAGATTCCAGAATGTATATGGCAATGAAAACTCTTGGTTTTCCCTTGAAGGACATGTATCCTAACAAAGAAAAGTCCCTAGATGTAAGTGCTTTCTAAAAAGGCAGCAAGAAACTGACAATTTATTCTAGTCCCTGATGTGCCAGCTCACTAAATTTAAAAGAGTAACTCATGTCAGAGAGCAAGAATGTAGACCATCATCCAAATAAGTGAAAATACAACTTTTAAATTTCCTCTCCTGATGGCACAATTAAAACAACAGAACAACTGGAAAAACAGCAAGCATGCAAATCAAAACATCCAACACTTGATTTCACCACTTGGCATAAGCCATGATATTGGAGGATCAAACTAAGTGGAACTGCATGCAACTTGGATATTCTGGTAGCAAAAAGCTGGGATATTCAGGCTGGTGTGACTCACAATGTTATTGACAGGATGCCCGACGTGTGAAGATAGTGGAGGAAGACTGACGTAGAAGAGGGTCTCTGTCTGGATGGAATCAGCCCCGAGTTCAAACTCCTCCCTCAGACGTTTCTTGGCCATCACACGGGTGTGTCCCGAAGGCACTGGTTCACTCACCTGACAATTACATTCATTCAAGGAGAATATTCTGCTGAATTTGGGTCATCACACTTACAGAGACTCCAATCCCAAACATCTCTCAAACTGGAGATTCTCCTGCCTGGAGCCCTCTAGCAAACTGGAGACTATGATCGCATGAACATGCGCAAGGTATCATGTACATGAAGCATAATGTCCCTTGCATCCAGGGTCTAACTCTTGGGTTATGAATGCTTTCTGTCACTATCTTGAATTTAACATAAAGTTGGGCTGGATAAAGCTAACTTCTAAGCAAACAAAATACATTTTAAGTGGGAGATACACACTTATAGTGGGTGACACTTAAGCAAGAGAGGGGGAGATTTTGCACAGATGGCCTCAGAGGGGAAGATTTTGGATGAAAGCGAGAGAGTTGGAGCCCTTGCAACAATATCATTTATGCTTACAAATCTGGGCGGAAATTATTACAAGAACACTATCAATGATTATTACCTATACGAGGTAGTTTTGCGAGGCAATTACAGTTGGTATTTTGCAGGGTCGGGAGTTCAGCAGGCGACATTAGAGCATATCACGAGCATCCAGGGTTTTACATCAAAGCGGCAGTTTTCTTTCGTTATATCGGAATTTTATTATAAGTGAACAAATAAACAATAGAAATACATACAGTGGATGACATTGCAGCCCAAATTTTTACTTCGTTATAACCAGAATTTTGTTATAACCGTGTTCGTTATAATAGGAGTGCACTGTAAAACAGGGAGGTGGGAAGAGAAGGAGTGGAATCTCTCTTCCCACCTCCCTGCTTTACATGTAAACATTCCGATCGACCACGAAGAGAAAACATTCAAGGAGGTCGCTGCGTGTCAATTACACGCACTGCAGAAGAATGCCGATAAATCAACTCATACAAGGTTGACCACTTCCAGCAGCACTGCACGTCAAACAATGATTAGTCCATTTGTGCTCAATAACTGCACAGTGACCATCAGTTATTACAACTCTCCAAATTGAAACAGAAGCAAAAATAAAGTGTAAAAGCATTCAGATGTTTGAAGTTCGCCTGTTACAACTATATGTATCTTTGAAGTTGGAGTTGAATGATATAAATTGATGTTTTTCAATTATTCAACATCTTGGCGATAATCTACAGGTAGTCAAATGTGGCTTGATCTATATCATAGTGCATAGCCGTATTCACATATTTTCCTAATTTACCTAGGGGATAGGTAATAATTATGATATTGTCTGGCCTTGAGGGAGATACCAGAAAATATTGCCCAAACTGAAAGAATATTATATAACTATTCATGTTAGTGAGAATGAGAAGAGTATACAATACAAAGCTAATTCTTTAATGAAATGCAAATGTTTGCTGATATTGCAAAATTTCTCAGAATGCAATCTTTTTTGTTCAACCTACCTGAAAGTGATTAATCAAAGAGATCAAAAATCAAAATACTAGTACATAGAGAAGTGCACCAATAAGGAGAAAAAATTTTGAGAAGCTGTATCTGAAAAAAATTGTTGTCTAACTTTAGCAAAGTGCACAAAAGAGTACTCTTCCACAAGTCAGATATATCCTCCTCGAGCAGTACTGGGTATATTCCTTGTTGATGTGGAAAGACATCTGGAAAATTTTGCTGAACTCTCTTCATGATTTTATGCTTACTTTCTTTGATCATATTGAGAAAAGTGTTAAAGAAGTAACCCTGAGGCTAATACAGTATATTGAGAAAAATGTATGAATGTTAATTACCTTAATTCTATGTGTTGGAAATCTGAGGATCTGTACCACATATATGCTTGCAGGGCAGTCCATTTTCTTCGTATCTTGGACAAGTTTTCTCCTCTTCTTAGGAACTGCGTCATTTGATGCATCTTCTGCCTTCATCGATCAATAACCATTTGAGGAGAAAAACAATATGATCAATGAGTTACATGAACACACAAGACATAAAATGCTTTAGGGTTTGGTTACATGAGAAACATTTATAGATGATGACTGGCGGGGGAGGGAACACACCGAATGTTACACCCGAAGGGTTTGAAATGCTATTGAGGGAGGTTATAAGTCCCGAGACGAAGTCGAGGGACTTATTGCCTCCCGAAATAGCATTTCAAACCCTGAGGGTGGAACGTTTGGTACATGTTCCCGACAACAAAAGTCATCATCTGTTATATTATATGAATTAGTCAAATACGTCAAATACGTCAACGTCAACCACCCAGCACAACGCGGTTAACGCCCTCGATCGCTCGCTCGCACAGAGCCAAATTCACTGTGCGCGCGCGATAGGCCTTCTGTCATTTGTTACGTGAAAATGTTTTCCCATGGGAGAACATTCACAAGAATGTTCGCCCATGGGCGAACATTAAACGAATGTACCTCCATCACGTGACTGTGTTTAGCCAATCACTAACCGGTATTTGACTAACCCATTTAATATAATTATTATAAAATTTGTATGTACAATGTATTTTAAAAGATGAATGCTACAATGTGCATAGATGGGAAAAATCTTGTGGAAGATTTTATATGTACACTAAACACGTAGGTCTCTAGCTTCAGGCCATTTTAGAGACATGTCATCAAAACTAGCATCAAATCATGAAAACATTTTAATAATAACCTGATAGAGTCATACAAATGTGTATTACGTCATGTATGCATCATCATCTGAACATACACAGCGTACTAGCACCAGTAGTGGTGATATCAAACCCTGCCATGTCAGGATTCATTCAATACAACTGTAGGATTGCTGTAAAAAAAGAGAAAAGATTATAACATCTTTGCTTACCTTTCTCTTTGCTTTTGCCTTTTCATTGCGGTCTCTTCCCTGATGGCAGATATAGACATGGCGGTGCATGTAGAAGAATGGAGTGCCATCACACTCAATCTTGGGTGATTGGCCTCCATAGTCTAGCCTCCATCGCAGGAAATTCTTGCCAGGGTCAGGAATAGATACTGAAGTAAGAAAATGGGTATTCAAATGAAGCATGAATACATTAGACTATATATTTCTGATAAAAATTAGTCCAGTTTGATCAGGCTGGAGAGAAGTCGGCAAGTACGTCCTCAGTCGCCACGTCTGCACTCAAGCATTGCCGCGCCGCCGCGCCTGGCGACACTCACGCCAGTAATCGCTCGCATTTCAGCATTCGCATGGGTCGTTTGACATCGCATTTAAATCCATGATTTTAGATATGATGCCTCGAACCGATTTTGCTCAAATTTCGTGAGTAACTAGGAAACTTGTGAAGCTTTATGGACATAATCAGGCGAATTGCCGCAGTCCTTTCATTTTCGCGTTGCATTGCAAAAAAGCGTGGAGGCTCCTTATAAGGGGTGCCCCGGGGGTTACTTATAAGGGGGACGGGGTTACTTATATTAAAGGGGGACGGGTTACTTATAAGGAGGGGCCCCCCTTGTGAGTGGGTTTCCCGAACTGATATAAATATATGTTGTGGTAAAAGGAATGGATATTGGAATCTGGGCATGCTATATAAATATGGAAGGTGATATACAGATATCGCATCACGAGTTACGGCACAACCTATGTTAGCTCTAACGAGTTACAAGCGAGGTGTTCGCTAATGAAACTCAATTGTCCACATACAACTAACGTTAATGGTGTTGACTAACAACAACTTTAACGAGTGGGACTGTATCAGGCCATTACCGTTGAGTAAAACGCACTGCTTTACTAAGTTTGCAATTCTGCTGCAACAAGAGCATTCAGCACTGACCTGTTGGTTTTCCAAAATCCTTATCTTTGTGGACTGTAATGAATTTCACTCTGTATCGCTCTTCGTGCTCTGAAATGCATTTGTACACGTCCTCGATACTGCGAAATTTCACAGTGATGCTTGACTTTGATGCCATGGTAGCGGCGGCCCAGGCATCCTGGCCTCTCGTCGATTGGTATCGCATCGCATGCACATCGGGCATTCGCACCCGGACCCTCGACCCTGGGCGAATGATGATGATGATGCTGAGGAGATGGAGTTGAGAGCAGTTAAAATGAAATCTGAAAAGAAAGAATGCAATTTTATAGGTACAACAGTGAAAATTTTATCCAAATCAGATAAAGTTAGGGAAATATATGAAACTGTTAAGTTTCGTTAATTTTGTTACACAGTTAAAACAGTAGATTTGAATATGTAAATAAAAAAATGAGTGAATTGCTTCTTGGATTGTGTTAAAAAAAAATGAAACCTGACGAAAATTTGATTTCCTGCTCTAAAAGTGTAAAACATGTTATACAATGACATACCCACTGACCTCTACTAGGCCAAAGTGGAGGTCAGTGTATACATGATACCTAGATGAATAACGTCAAAATATTGATCAGTCAGATAATATTTATGTTACGACTTGAGACCGGGGCATAATTGCATTTGGACACAAACACACACACACAAACAAAATGAAATTTCAAAATTTTGTGTACAATCAATGGCTGGATTTGAGGCGGCGATTACATAATCAACTCATACACTGCAATTTGCATACCGCTTCTTGAATTAATAATGATAATAGGCTGTATACATGTAAAGTCTTAAACACGACAAGACAAAAACACTTCCTGGATCCCTGTGTTCCTGTATTATAGATCATGTCATCATAGTTATATTTCATCGATGAGAAAGAGAACAAGAGAACTAGGCCTACATATATGATCTCTACAAATAGCACTGCCAAGAGAAAGTGGGTTGCAATTTATTTTCACACCCCTTCTACGCCAGATTGATTCGGAATTAATCATTATGGTTGTATTTGCAGAGCTGTTGCACCATTAGCACCGTCTGTTTTTTGACAGGCCAAACTATAGGTCTACCTATCACCACGGTCGTCGTGGTGGAGTTTGACGAGTATATTACGATGTTTTCCTGGGCTTCTGTTCCAATAAAATCGGAATATATGCTCTGCAGGCCCGTGTAGTTTCATGTGGAAAATAGCACAAGAACACTGCAAATTATAATCTCTCTTCAACATGAATAACTCAATTATCAATCAATCCCACTGATAAGTTATTGACGAGAAAATATTGACATAACATGATGCCAAACATATATCTCTTAAATATTAGATCATATAACTCATACTCCACTTATAAGAGCATAGACATAAAAACGAACTAAAAATACAATATACAAATCTAGAATGAAATAATTTACAAAAACCCAACCAGCCCTTTTTCAATTTCAATTTCAATTCAATTCAATTCAAATGATTTTATTTCCATATAAAATCTTCCAACCAAAATAAATCTTCATTTATCCTAGATATCTAATCTAACTATCCTTCTTCAAATCAAATCCCAATCCCACCAACCCCCAAGTCACCAATCGCAGAAACACACCTACACCCACATCCACCAACCCACATACACACCACACCACCCCCTCCACACACACACACACACACACACACACACACACACACACACACATTACAAAGTGGGGTAGGCACATTGATAAAGTTTTCATGGTATAAGTACAAGTTACTGTAAGTAGGTTAACTTCAAATGAGGTTAGCACGTTGCTCGGCGAAAATCAATTGATGCATTTGTATCTCAATCATTTCATTTCATTTCATTTCATGTTATTAATAGTCAAAAATTCAAACAACGCCAACAGATTCACATCTGATTAACTTAATAGAGACATTTTTGTCTATGTGGAAAAAATATACGTCTACATAGACATATTTGTTTTGATCCTTTTGTCATTTGGAGCTCAGGGTAAATATTTACCCATCTGCTCCAAGAGTGCCTCGGCATATGGAACGAATCCATCATTACTAATCGATTCTTCATTGGACTAAACAGAAGACAATTATCGATGGCCTCAGTCTGCAAATAGGCGGAGAAAGAGTGCAGGGAGGAAGGTGTGAAATCTGCCATGATTAAAAAATGACAAAATGTATTTGCTCTAGACTAGTGAAAGGAATAAGGGCAGGGGTGAAGGTACATCTCTAACTTAGTCGCACCGGGTGTGTGATTTAAGTATACCGCTGCCATGAAAATTATTATCAATAGTTTCACCGAGCTCAGTGGTATGATGGACTCAGAACTGGCAGAGTTTCAGAAAGGAAGAGAAACGCATAGTTTGACGTGGTTGACAATGTCTGTTTTCAAAGTGTGGATTTACCTTGGATTGTTTGTTGCCTCGACCACAATATCGACTTGGATATTTTCAGGTAAATTGCGGAGCTACTCTAAATCGTATACTGGCTTATTATACATAATTTCAATTTAGCCATTCCTTTAAGATTTATCCAGATTATTCTTTAAATGAAAATTAGAGAAAAGGGTCTTTGTCCAACAAATCCTACAGTGAATGACAATGTTGAATAATAATGTCGACTTTACATAAATGACACTTTTGAAAACGCAGTTGTTCTTGATCACAAACAAATTCACTCTGCTTGGTTTTATCCATTACTCCAATAATGGTCATCCAAAAGGAAAATTATAATAGATAATTAGTGATATCAATTATCAATTATAATTTTCCTTATAATGGCTAATGATGCTTCAAGTTGTCGTAATAACATAGTCATGAGTGTAGTGCGGGTTTGTTGCTGTTGTTGTTTTTTTTTACTACTTGAGATTACACGAGATACTATAGTATACTTCTGCAAAGCTTTATTTTGTCTTTTAGAAAATGATAATGAATTGAACACTTCTTCAACAAAGTTTAAATGACCTTCTACCAACCATATCATGTAAGTGATGTTTAAGATTTGTCATTAAATCTCGGGCATCTGAGATTATTCCCTGTATCTTTTAAGCCATAAGATTTATATAGAAACGCATGTTGCTGAGGAAACTATCTAAACATATTTCCACTATCGACAATCATGCCACTATCTTGCAGTATATACCTGAAGAGTTGAATGGTTCTTGTTCTTTATGTTTTTGCTTTTTGTTTTTTCCTCCAAAATAGAGCGTTTCTATTCAAGGGGCGTGGTTTTTCAGAGAGCTTCGGTCTACAATGACAACCAATTGGAAAGCAGACAGTTACCCCAAGGGATCAGGGGCAGCCATGCGTCACACACAATCATTGAAGACAAAATATTGTCATCTTATCAGGTGAACTTATGTGAATATGACTGCTTATAATGATTCTCCTACACTTGCTCAGGGTGCCCCCACCCCCCTTCGAAACGCGATGACAATAATTATGACGACAATGTTCACAATACTAATTATAATAGTTCCGAATATAGTCACAATTTTACTCTCACAGTCATATACCGCAATAACGAATAATTCGCGAGATTTATAGTTCACAATAATTCTAATCTGACACATTTCAGTGTTCATTTCTGTTTGCTTGTAAGTCCTTACGATTGTGAGGAGACGTCTATAGACTTTTTGTTTACTTTTATTTTGTCTTGAAAATCTGCTTATGAACTCTGCAACAATTCTCGCTATCGCCAATGACGTAAAAAGTATCCGGATGTTGATTTAAGCGTCATTTACGGTGCATTATGGGATAGTCCGGTAGCAAAGTCACTTCCGTTCGTACGCGCGTGATACGTGACTAATGCTATTTACACACACAACCGACTGTATTCTACGTGTACTTCCGGTTTTCTCGACTTGAATTACAGCTTTAATATGATTTGAAATTTCTCCATTCTTAAGAAATTGCTGTTAATACGACTTTTGGTTGTTGCTGCGAAGCTGCCATGTGTTGTTCGCACGACAATAAATGAAAAAAATCTGCAGAAATAGGACCCTTACTGGCATGCGAGACGTGACGTGGCCGCGTGGGTGAAGTTTGCGGGTGACTCCACAGCGCAGTACAGTAGCCTGACTAGTTACCGCTCACCTCTTAGCGCACGAGTGTAGTTGATGATGACCGCGAATATCTGCCCTACATTCTCGAATACGCACTGCACGCACTGCAGTACGCGTGTGCGCAATGCTAAGAATTCGATGCTCAAACAAACTGCAATATTCAAAGTATTCACGACTATTTTATAATGTTTAAATGCAATTAGCCACATCTGGAGGTTCCCGATGGCCGGAAAGGTCTCGTCTACTGAAGTTAGTGAGTAGGCCGTGATTTTTTAGTTAAAATCCCGCAAAGTTGAGATAAGTCGTACGAATAGGCGCTAGTCGTCGACCTGACAACTGTCGGCAAATAACTGAACGATAGTAGTGTACGTATTTTACGTGGAATTGCGTACGCGAACAAAAAAAGTTCGAAACTCGTACAGAGATGGCTCTTGACTAGTTACCGCTCACCCCCCCCCCCCTTACTATAATTACGTGTGTACAGTATGTGGCGCGTGCGCTTTCAGACCACTGATTTATTACCTCCCCCCTCCTCCCTGCTAACTATCCTCTTGGATTTCCGACGAAGTGGGAGGCCCCCGAAAATTCAGATTTTGAATTGTAATCAAAGCAATTGACATTTAGTGCATTCCTCTATTGTGACATTGCTATGAATAAATATATGATTATATACATACATATAACTATACATATAATACATGTATATATACAGTTACAACTCGATCGTTATTCATAAGGTTCGTTAGTCCCAATATGAAATAAGGTTTCAAATAAAAATGTCCCCGTTTCTCGAACATTATATCGACTTTCCCGAAGTACACCTTCCAGGAAGTCAAAAAAGGATATTGCAGCTACTGAAGCAAAATGAGGAGATGATTTCAAAACTCACATGAAATCCAAACAGAAGAGAGAGTTGAAGAAAAGAAAGGAAGAGAAAGAGAGAGAAACAAAGAAAAAAAGAAGAAGGCACAAAGACATTGAGAAAGAAGAGGGAAGATCTAAAGAAGAAGATAGAAGAGATGAAGTTGGGTACAGGAAAAAGAAAGATCACAGAGATGGGATTGTGATGAGGATAGAAGAAATGAACCATATATTAGAAGAAATAAAACAGAAGGAAGAAATGAACTTTGAAGAATCTGAGTGCAAAAAAAGAGAGAGAAGTGAGCTTGAAAGAAGAAATGTAAAACTAGAGAGAAGAAAACAAAGAAGATGACTCTACGAAGAAGAATAGCGTAGAAGAAAAGAAAAAAAAAGAAGAGGAACAAAAAGGAAGGAATTGAATCAGATGATGTCAGATATGTATGTCAGCATGCAGGAAAGAAGAAGCCGTGAAGATCAATGGGTTTCTTGTGATTTTTGCGACACATGGTTGCACTTGGAATGCAGTGAACTTACAATAAGGTTGAAGAAGACATATCAAAATACATGTATCGGTGTCCTTTCTGCTGAACTGAAAGGGGAGCATGATCGCAGTCTCTCTCTCTTCCCTTCTTCCTTTTGGATAACCTTGCGTATATATACCAGTGGAAAAAAATGATCTTGTTCATATTGTATTTAAATGGAATTTTCAAAATGATATTTTGAATAACTGTATATTCAAAATAGTGTTGAGGTGTGTGTAGATTATATTGACTTTTTCTTTTCTCAGAAGAAATATGTGCGTCGACATTATAAAACAAATAATACGTATGAGCGAGCGGCTGAGAAATACAGGTATTTACAGGACTCAAAAGTGATATTGCTGTTATGACTATATCCCATATAATATTTTTGCTGTATATATACAAAAAACATATATATATATATATATATATATATATATATATAGTTATACCACTGAAGTTTGTTTTTATGCATCTTTATTTCAGACATATTTAACGAAAATTACTAATATGACCGAAATTTTAAGCACAAACATACTCTTGCATTCGTAAGATTTATTATCATAAGTATTACATGTTTGAAGGTATACAATGTTTGAAAAGATCGCCAGCCTTGCTGTAGATTTGCCTGTTTATGAAATGTTTGCAGATACATTTTTTATAATAACATTTTTCGAAGTGCTCATAACTGGTATGTTTTTATTCTTTTTCAGCATTCCCTATATGGCCAGAATGTCTGGGGGACTTTCCATTCAATATATATATAGAATTAAAAGCTTGTGTGGTGAACTGTATAAATATGTATACTTCTATAGTCCTTTTTCATATACTTATAATTAATTCCATGGAAATTGGGATGCAATGATCAACAAGAGATTATATCAATGTGTGATCACAAAGGTATGAGGCAACCCCCCCCCCCCCCACCTCCTCCTCCTCCTCCTCCTCCCACTGAGCGAGATTGTCGGCGCTAACGAAACAATAATTTTTGCATGCATGAAAAGTCAGTTTCCTTTTCTTAATTACGCATTCCCCCCCCCCCGCCTCCATAGGAAAAAAAAAAAAGCCTGGTTACGGGCGTGGTTTGACTCCATGACATCCAGGCAATCACACTTTCGTATTTAGAGGTTAATTTAAACATTACGTTTTATCTATGGTGGCCGATTTGAGTGAATCCTGGCGTTATCATCGGTGTTAAGATAATTATGTTTACACCATGTTGGTGTAAGAATTTTAACACCCTGATTTTGCCAGTTTATAAGTTATGTGACCTTGAAACGGGTGGTATCTAAGTCCACACTTTGGTATAAATGTTAATTTTATTGTTTTCAAGCTATATGTTTCTGTATTTCGTAGAATGATGTATACCGATAAGCCTTTTGTTTTATGGAAAGTTTTGAGCCTAATACCAATTTATGCCAGTTCTGAAATCTATACTGTAGGCCGACAGACATTGACAGAGCACGCCGTCTAGGCTTTTAATGGATGGGTGATAATATAATGATGTTTATAACGAAAGCTTTGTTGAAAAAGTTGTGAGACATTGACATTACATATAATTGAATGGATTTCTTTTGGAAAGTTCCTTGTTTGCCACGTTTGTACAACTTGAAATGATCCTAGAAAAAAAAAATGGAAGAAACAGAAAGCAAGAAAAGAAAAAGAAAAAAGAAAAGGAATATTAGAATAAAACAGCGGAGGGCACTGGTATAATGCACGTAAATTTATTTGCATTGGATCTATTCTGCGTTTTATTTAGATGTTTTAATAATTGATCGCTATACATCAAAGACCTCACGAATCATTCATTTCAGTACATTATGAATAATGGCTATTTCATAACTTGTATACAGGGGAATCCTGTTCTAATGAGATCGGATACAACGAGAATCCGTTTATAACGAGATAAATCGTCCGGTCCCAAACAAATTTACATGTTAGCCTACATGGAGATTTGGAGTTCCGGCTATTGCGAGATAATTTTCGGGCCTAAAAACGGAGAAAAGCAAAGAGAATTTGTGCGGATTTTTGTACAACGACAACTTATTCTCTTTTAAGCCGAACTTAACAATGGGCAAAATCACGCTTTATTTCAAAACCAGAAAAGGTTAATTTTCCGTAATTATTTGAACTATCGTTTCGTGCAAACAGACTAACATAATTATGCCAGTGCCAAACAGAAGCAATCAAGGTGATAACGGCGCTACAAGTTCATAAAGTCTCTTTCCGAGGGCCGTGATGGAACAGCATCGGAATATGTAGAAGCTATAGCCTTCGCTATTTATGCCGAAATGTCATCACAAATTCGAATTAACGTTATCTAATGGCTTAAACAAGAAAAAAATATGGTGTATACAGTATAATGTTTACGTATGAACTATCCTAAATGTTTCCAAAGATATACGTAACGGGAATATCTGTGAGCGGCGAACAAAGCGAATTGTATGTTTTGGGAGCTTTGAACATGTTCAAAAATCCTTTGCGATAGAAAGAACTGCTTGTTAAAATTAAAACTGTTCTTGAGTTTGATCGCAACCTTACCGAGCCCTGACGAAAGTTAGAATCTGCCATTATTCGCTGCATGCTTTCGCAAACATTGGCCGCTCAGTTATATTACCCATTTACGTAACTTTGATAAGATGAATTGAATTAAATGTCAAAATTAAAATACGATGGGATCGTATGATAAAATTTTAATTAAGTCAACTATATATAGCCTATCGAAATACAAGTACTAATATTTCACTCGATTTTGCAATCCACAGTTAGCCGGTATCTATACGTGGTTTTCGTTTTCTTATAAAACGGCATTGACCCATCAAAGTCATCGGGTAAAACATTCACGCAAAGCACGCATTCAACCTCATGCATCACAACCGAGAAGCTGTTTCCCTGGAAGAAATAAAAGATGAGAGTGTAAATTGTGGTGTAAACTTTCACCATAGTACACGTGGGATATCAGTAATTTGTCATAGAATGAAGGATACATTCGGATTTTACTCACAGCTTTCATCCACGCGAGTTGCGCTAAACGCAGCGTTGATAGCGCGATACTATTTACCTGTAGTTGCATAAATTTTGCTTCATCTCTCTCTCTCTCTTCTCAGATGTGCAGCTTGATCAGCATGGGGCTAACAAAAGGAAGGCCCCATATACGATATGATTATATGATTTGTCAAATCTGAAATATTTGATAACATGTGTCTAGAACAAAAATAGTAATCATCGCGAGAATGCTCTCTCATTTTCCTGTCGCATTTCTTGTTTTTCTGTTCATCAATATGACGTCGTCATAATAAAATGCAGATAGCCCAATTTTAATAGAGCATTTATATATAAAGTATAAATTCCACAAGCGTTAGGATACAACGAGAATCCGGATTATTATGACGAGCAAAATCACCCGGAACCGACGATCTCGTTATAACGGGATTCCCATCTATAAAATTCTATTTTCGCAACTATAGGGAGCCTAAATAAGCAGACCCGTCTTCCACATAATGATAATAACGACACATGTCCAATGCAGCATACTTACACAATAAAGAAAGTGAACAACAACAAACCGAACATTAATGTGATATTAGATTGTTCGAATTCGGACATGGAAATTGAATACAATTATATAGAATATCCACCACACCGTATGCTGCCAAAAATTTATGTTTATCTCAGCCTCGGCACACGTGTTGGCAGACTTGCCCTTTGCTAGTTAGCATCATTCAGAAAGGGACTTAGCATCATTCAGAGCCTTGTAATGTGCGGCGCGCGCGCCATGTATTATAGTGAGCGGCTACTAGTCAGGGGTGAGCGGCTACTAGTACAGGATGTAACGACGAAGGTATCGCGCGTTTATTCCGTTATGGGACTTCGTGAGCAGATGATCGTAATACACATAAGAAAGAGCAATATCGCCAACCACATTTCACAGGATTGGATCGGGAAGGATATAATTTGGTAAAGTTATTCACAATAAAGTATCAAAGTGAGCGGTTACTAGTCAGGCTACTGTACGTGCACGCGCGACTTACTAGTAGTGGTAGTAGCACTAGGTAGTAGGCCTAGTACAGTGCCCACGTACATTGTACGTACTTACTTGGAATTCCAGAAGTTGCTTCGGAGACAGAGGATAAGTTCGAGATCACTGTTCGTTCCCGATTGTGTTCGCGACATTTCGACAGAGAACAAATAAAAAAGAAAGGGGAAATTACAGAATACCGGTTTTGCCTCATATAAATTAGCATATTGGTGCGTATAAGAGCCGCCGGAGGCGGGGCCGAAGGCCCCGCCTCCGGCGGCTCTCCCTTAGAGATGAATTTCAGCCCGAAGGGCTGAAATTCATCTTTCCCGTCGTCTGGGGCCCCCAAAAAGCCCGGGAACGGAACGGCCGTCAAAAAGTAGGTTGACCACACAATTTTTATGAAAATTGCGTGGTTTCGGAGGAAAACTGCTCTAAATCAAGATAACTCGAGTAAATCGTCGATAAAGAAAATCGAGCCGATTTTGACGGAACTATTTTAAAGGTGATGACGTCATCACAGCTAGCAGCTCTTCTTCCTTTCACTCTTTTCGACACAAGTCATTATTCACGATCAATCACACTACACACTACTGTAGTTTGGCAAGGCAGCGCGTATACGCGTATTGTCAAGAGACAAGTGCGCTCTCAACTGCTATACGTATTGTACACTGTACTAGTAAACATGCGCGCGTTCTGCAGACTCAATACGCGCTACCACTGCACACGTACGCATCATAAGCTGTTGTGTGTAGGTACTGTTGTACGACTGCATAGAGTCAACATGGTGGGCTGTCAAGAGCACCCACACAGTGCGTAAGCTCTACTGTAAACTAGCACCAGCAATTAGATAAGTGATTGTTTTCTAGTCTCACCTAAATTGCTGTCGATTTCTAGGATACGGACTATCCTCAACTCCTAAAAACGTGAGTATTCATCGTAAATTCGGGTAAATTTTAACGGCTAGTCTAGACTAGCATCGTCAGGATCTAGAACTACATTATTCGGGGGACACCCCCGAAACCCCCGAAAACCACGTATGAATACTAGTACCACACTTCTCACCGCACAGACCAAAGAAAACACACGTAAACAAATGCAATCGTCGACAGCCGAATGACGGACCGTATCGCAGATCGGATTAATATTTTTGATGGTTGCTATCGGCGAGCGTAATTACGCTCTTTTCAGAGCGATTTGCGCTCTCCGTGATTGGTTGCCGGTATTCTGTAATTTACCCAAAAGAAAAAAGATGGGCATTCCATGACGATATACTGTGTTATCAGAGGGTACCAGAGGACGGACGTGCTGGGTTGGAGCTCCGTCTTTATGCTGTGTTTTCAGCACTTGCGCATTTCATCGAAAGGACTTTTTCATACAGCTAGATTGCATTCACTGCGCTGATGCCGATGATGTCTGGTATGTAGCACGTAATTTGAGTGTTTCTGAGTTTTTTCCGGGTTTTTGACTCATTTCTGACCGATTTTGTAGAAGAGGTATTACAAATTTAGCGTGCCACAATAACAACTATAAACAAAAATACGCTGAATAGACGCGCGCATAATGCTACGCAAGGAATGCAACTAATTGTGATGTCACTATAGATCTCCTCAACTACAAGTACGCGCTGGCTAGCAGGGCGCCTATAATTTTGCCTATGATTATGACGTCACAGAGATTTACGCTGTTCGTCCTCTGGTACTGTTAATCGCCCTAGATTTCCCTTCTCTTATCTACTATCATGTCCTTTCTTCTTCTTTCCTGTCGTTCTACCTTATTCACAGAGTTCCCTGTCTGTTAGGTTTGTGTTGATCCTACACTATGTCAGATAGGGTAAAGGCGCCTGCCCCCGGGAAAGGCCGAGACTTCACTGGTGTTAACATAGGGTATACTCTGTGTTAACGGGAACGGCGTAACCAGACAGATCAAACTCTACTTCTCTTTTCCTATATACCTTCTCTTTTATGCACAACATAATACTTTCTAAACAGTATAAATATTCGCGGATAATATAGATTATTTGATATAGAACTGCTAGGAGCAACATCCAACCAAGTTCGAAAGGTAAACTAGAAACAGCAAAATAAACAAACAGATAAAAACCCCGGACATCTGTGTCACCTGATGTTATGCTTGCACTTTACTGGATCTCGACGTGTATAGAATCAGAGAGTGTCTTCGTAACAGTCGCGTGACATTTTCTTGTTCCTTTTTCCTCAACTGTCAGTTGCCTTAAACCATCACCAACGAGGTAGGCATAGAGTATAACCCATATGGCTTACCGGTACAACTGGACCTAATGTTGAATTTTTCTCTTCTTACTTTTGTATCACTATTCTGGGCGAGAGGAGTAGCGACCCTCGCTCGTACTTTTAGCTATGAATGGAACCATGAATACAAATGCCCGACCAAATCCTATACTTCCAGCGGCGGGAGTCCGCAGGAGATTTAATGCTGCGAGGGTTCGAACACGTTCGCAACGCGGACATGATGATGGCGTGCCCTTAAACCCTTCAGGGAGGGGTACGACTGATAGGTGTAAGAAACCCGTGGCAATGTTAAGATGTAAGCAGCCTCTCAAGATGGCCACGTTTAACATCCAAACTCTGACGATGCCAAAGATCGCGGATGGTGACTCAGGGTTAAAGACCGATGAACTGGTCTGGAATATGAAGAAGCAGAGTGTAGAAATATGTGGGATCCAGGAGCACAGACAGGTGCATGAGACAGACAGGATAGATGACATCAACTGCTATAAAGTTGGTCAGGGGTATGAACTCTACACGGCATCAGCATGGAGGAATACAATGCAAGCGGCAATAGGAGGAGTTGGTATTGTTATCGGCAAGATAGCTCAAAGGGCTCTTATTGGTGTAGATCGTATTTCAGACAGGCTGATTAAAGCAACCTTCCAGGGAAATCCTGCATTAACTGTAATTGTTGCATATGCACCATGTGAATATGCAGCTAGCACTGACAAAACTGACTTCGATGACAATCTTCGTCAAGCAATTGAAGCTGTTCCTCGTCATCACTTCTTGATGGTGCTTGGCGATCTCAACGCACGACTCGGTCCAGATGATGTCCTGTTCACATGCAATGACCAGACGAATGACAATGGCAGACGACTGCTTGATGTGATGGAAGAGTATCAGTTATTGGCCACAAACACGCTCTTTCAGAAACGAAAGGGAAAACTATGGACATGGATGTCACCAAACAAGACCACCCATCAGTTAGATTATATTCTGACACGTAAGAAGTGGCGTAAAAGCATCGTTAACAGTGAAGCATATGGGTCCTTTTCCTCTCTCGGATCTGATCACAGGGTGGTGACTGCAACAATAAGACTTAGTCTTAGGGCGCCGAAAAAGCAGAAAGTGAAAAGAGTGAAATATGCTTGGGAGGATCTAACAACCGACCGTCAATTACAGGAGCAATACGCAGTGGAAATAAGAAACAGATTTCATGTACTCCAGGAGGAGAATGAGTCTGCCACAGAAACGTACCAACGCTTTATTAATGCAAATCAACAAGCAGCAGAAACATGTCTCAAGCAGATCAAAAAGGCTCGGAGGGAGGAGCAAAGCTTAAACCCTAAAGTTACTGTTGCCAGGAAGAAGACGAAAGCTGCATATAGGGCATTCATCGCAGACAAGGGTGAAGATGGCAAGAGCAGAGAAGAATATGCAAGGACAAGGGAAAACTTGTACAGATCATATGCAATTCTGGATCAGGAAAAATTGCGTAGGCAAATAGCTGAAGTAGAGCAAGCACATGAAAATAGAAAATATGGACTGAGCTGGAAGCTCATCAATGACATCTCCGGACGAAAGGCATCTCAGTCTGTCAGGATTCGAGGTGAAAGTGCAGAAAAGAGAGTTGCGACCTGGTACTCACACTTCAAAAACCTCTTGGGCAACCCTCCTGAGCTTCTAGAAAGTAACGAACCAATAACACCTATTTTTAGTGACCTTCCCATACCAGATGGTCCGTTTACGATGAGTGAGTACACGAAGGCTAAAGCAGAAATGAAGAACAACAAAAGCAGTGGGGAGGATGGGGTAGCCCCTGAAGTTCTGAAATATGTTCCTGTGGATGATATTATCTTAGAATTTATCAACCGCTCATATGAGGATGGGGACCAGCCGGAACAGTGGTCTACACTTAACATCATCCCAGTACCAAAGTCAGGGGATCTCTCCCAGACTGACAACTACCGTGGGATTTGTCTGAGCTCAGTAGTATCCAAAACATATAACAGAATGATCTTGAACCGCATCAGACCCTACATTGATCCACTGCTTAGGGACTCCCAGAATGGCTTCCGACAGGAACGATCGACTGTAGGACAGATCCTGGCACTTAGAAGAATACTTGAAGGAGTGAGAGATAGGAGCCTCCCTGCAGTGATCACATTTATCGATTTCAAGAAGGCCTTTGACAGCATCCATCGGGGGAAGCTCCTAGAGATTCTCAACGCTTATGGCATTCCTGAGAAACTAGTTCGTGCGATTGATGTCATTTACTCCAAGACGCATGCAAAGGTGTGCTCGCCTGATGGAGAGACAGAGTATTTTGAAATACTGGCTGGGGTACTTCAAGGAGACACATTGGCACCCTTTCTGTTTATCGTAGCCCTTGACTATGCTTTGAGGCTTGCCATCAATGGCAAGGAGGAGGAGCTTGGATTTACATTGGTGCCCCGTCAAAGCCGTCGTGTTCCGCCCGTAATGGTCACTGACCTTGATTTTGCTGACGATATTGCCTTAATATCAGATACAACTGAAAAGGCAAGGGAGCTGCTATTTGCAGTGGAAAAGGAGTGCAAGAAGATTGGTCTACGGCTCAATGCAAAGAAGACAAAGGTGATGGCATTTAATATCGACGATACCACTATTACAACCTTAGACGGCGCAGTACTCGATGTGAAGAACGACTTCAAGTATCTGGGCTCCTGGATTGCCTCGACAGAACAAGACATCAGGATCAGACGTGGCCACGCATGGAATGCTTTGCACAGTATGAGGAAAGTGTGGAAATCTCAGCTTAGCGACGACATAAAACGGCGACTTTTTGTCACAACAGTTGAGTCTGTATTACTGTATGGAGCAGAGACGTGGACACTTACAGCCAGACAAGAGAAAGCATTGGACGGAGTGTACACACGCATGCTCAGGATAGCCCTTAATGTGTCATGGAGTGACTACGTTAGAAATGATGACTTGTATGGTACATTGCCAAAGGTGTCTGACAAAGTGCGTGAGAGAAGGATGCGATTAGCGGGACACTGTGTGCGACACCCTGAGCTATCTGCGAATTCCCTCGTACTCTGGGAACCTAAACAGGGAACTGCAAAACGAGGGAGACGTAAGGCCACTTTAATCAGTGTCCTGAAGAAGGATGCAGGCCTTGAAAGCATTAATGACCTACGGACAGTCATGTTAAATAGAGAGGTTTGGAGGCGCAACTTTGTTTATGGAACCCGAGTTGGCATCGGCTGAAGCAAGTACATATTATAGCAAGTACATGCCCTCGAATAAGTAGTAGTAGTAGTATACTGTATATCCAGGTGGGTGGCCTACCAGCATAGGCAGAGATGACTGATCTGTGATGTGCACATCGATCGCATGATCAAGCAGTACGCTACCGGTATGTGTTAGCTTAAAGGGGCATAGTCCCGGTAGTGTAGATGGCGCTGTTGATGATACTGCCAATCACCGTTAGCATTGATACGAAGATTACCGAAGTAGAGCTGTCATCAAGAGTAAAGTGCGTAGGTGTTGCTAAGTAACGTTGCCTTTGTTGTCTTCTCTGCGCATCGCGCAGTCTGTAGTAATGCCAGGGTGCGTGCATATGTGCTTGTTATTATGACATCACAAAAGAAGTTTGCTAAAGCTGTCATCCCCCTCAGCCGAATCATGAGCCGAACTGTGATCGGACCACTGACTACAGTGAATCGGACTTCTTCGGACTCGAGAAAGTGGGCCAAAGCGTAAGCGCCAAAGAGAAGTCGATAGCGTAGGTCTCTATAGGAAACTTGCGCCATGCGCCCGCGTACGCATTTGACTAAAACACGGGGACCATGCACCTGCGTGCAGAGTGGCCACGGTGGTGCATGCTATTTGCTGCAAGGCCGGCCGGCCGCCGGAGGGGACTACAGTGTACGAGTACGTACTAGTATGACAGGCCTGGCCACTCGCTGGCTCGGGCGGTACATACAGGAGCCTACTGTACTAGTACCCGTGGTCGGCGCTGCGCTATAGGTAAGGTACACGTACGCGCACGCTAGCGTTGTGCAAATTATGCTCCGCGCCGGAAGTGCCCTTGCTACCAAGTGTACTACATCTTGACGAAAAAGCCACATCCGGGTACTTTTTACGTCATTGGCGATAGCGAGAATTACTTCAGTACTGTTTCGTGTCGCATTGGATGCGTAACATTAGTGTCCATTATTGTACTCGCACAGCTAATGAGGCGACGCACGATATCCCAGGGCTGTTTGGCAATGAGGATGCGGCCAGATTATCATCTCTACAACCACCTGGGGGCAAAGGTCATCGCATCACTCAACCACATCATCGTTCTCGACGACTTGAAATTGATGTTCTGCTGCATCCCACACACCGGCTGTAACTACTGGAAACACCTCTTTCAATCGTACCGCCTAGATGAACGAGGAGATGTTGAAAGGCAGGCAACAGGGAGAGTGTCGGACATTCGATTGCTGAGCCAGTACGGGATTGGAGAGGTTAAACAGAGACTCCTAAACTACTCGTCATTTATCTTCACGCGAAATCCGTTTCACAGACTACTCTCGGCATTCATAACTTCTTTCCGACTGGACCGCGGCGGTGACGACAAGGAGGAAGTTCGGAGAATTTACAAATCTAAGATTGAAAGGAAATCTGAGTCAGGCGATAGGGCAGCTATAACAAACAAGACCTTGGATGCTATATCATTCCCGGAATTTATAGATTTCATATCGCAATCACACAACAAATTCCACAAGAGTGACGAGGCGAACTGGTTGGGAATGTACCAACTCTGTCACCTATGTGGCATCGATTATGATTTCGTTGGGAAATACGAAACTTTTGCCGACGATTCGAAAGAGGCTTTCGAGAAATTTGGTCTCCCTGGAGTGGTCAACGAGTCGGAGATCGAGAGAGAGGAGGAAGACATTAGCGATGTCACCTTACGTCATTATTTCTCTCAACTAAACCCTTACCAGATCGGAGATTTCACGAAGCGCTTTGTGGCAGATAAGATTTTGTTCGGATACATGACTCCAGATGTAGTCATGCAATATCTGACAGATATATAGGCATTGAGAACGTAAATACATTCACTGCCTGCCATGGCTATTGAAACCTTTATCTAATCTGTCTTCATTTCCGAATATGTATGAATATTTACGATAATAAAAAAGCCAACCTAAAGAATTATAGCATATTTTGTTTTTAAGAGACCTGGCATCATAATTACATGATCACAAGATTTAAAGTTATCATTATGTCATACAAATGTATTTCTTTTTTTAAGGAGTTCTCCAATCCGCGTATAGGTATATCCATAACCTACCATATCAATGGAAAACCAAAATTGTATATTGTAAGCTTGGGATATCAATTCACCAAAGTTACATTGCCATCATCAAACAAACAACATTCCGCTTGCTGCGTCCTGATAGAATACAAGGGAATATATTGTCATCGTAAATTGAGTAAACTGAACGTCATAATTACAAAGTGAAGTAAAACTTGTATACAAGCTTCATTGTTGTCATCGGTACGTTTAGCATGTCAGTGTGTGTGTATGTATGTGTGCGTTTGTGTTACACAAATTTTGTTGTTTATGGATAAAAAAAATAAACACCGTTGGACACAATACCCTGATTAATTGCTTTTTGAAACAGTGTTCCTTTTATCTTTATTGTTGGTCTTTTGGATGAGACTTAAAACAGTTGGTCCCGTGGTTGCACAGCTTACATGCAAGAATTGATTCAAAACATCATAATTATCCCACAATATTTTTGTAACGGCTCTGACTGAATACTTCATTTACCAAAGGATGTAATACAAGGTGGTTTTCCTTTGTTAGTTTCAATCTCGTATTGTCTTCCGGAAAGTGCTTGACTGGTTTGTTGACTAAAGTGATATAGATTTTCCATCACAGACATTAATCACTGAAGACATTAAGAAAATGGTTTTCTTATCAGGTGAACTTATGTGAAAATCAATCCTCGTGATTTGCCTTAACTTGCTCATACATAGGGCAATGAGTTAGCTCAGTTGCTAGCGCGTCTGCCTCACGATCCAAAGGACCCGAGTTCGATTCACAATAATAAGTCCCACTAATTAAGCAATATAAGGTGCAGTGGCGTATCTAGGGGGGGGGGGGGCAAGGGGGGCACGTGCCCCGGGCGCCACTCCTTGGGGGCGCAAAAAAAAAAAAACGAAGAAGAAGGAAAAAAAAAGAAAAAAATGAAAAATGAAAAGAAGAAGAAGAAGAAGAAGAAACTCACCGGAAGGGGGGGGGGGGGCAGAAAACCAAATAAAAAAAAGATGAAAACAAAACATAACGATGACTCGGACAAAATGACAATGTTTATTGTGTTCACACAAGAATTCCATGTTATGTAAGCTGAAATACAATTTTCGGCTCGCTCGCTGCGCTCGCTCTCTAAATTTTATATAGAAGAAGAAGGTAAGAACAAAATGTGATGATGAAGCGGACAAAATGACAATGTCTATTGTGTTCACACATGTCATTTTATATTCAGCAGGCAAAATGTTTCACTGAGCAGCGGCTACAATTTCTTTCGTTCTGAAGCGATCGCCAATTGGATCAAAAGAAGGCGCCAACGCTTTCGAACATACGGGGGGGGGGCGCCAAAAAAATCAAACAAGATAAGAACAAAAAGTTATGATGACGTGGAAATATACAAATTTCGGCTCCCTCGCTCGTACTAATTTAGAGTATTTCTTCAAGCCCTCATTTTGTTGGTAAAAATCGTTATCTATAAGGCCGTCACTATATCTTGATTAGAATTGTAAGATTTGATAAGCAAAAATGACAAGAGTTCCATGTTTTGTAAGCTGAAATACAACAATTTTCGGCTCGCTCACTGCGCTCGCTCGCAAAAATTTATCAAAACAAAATGGAGATAAGAACAAAACGTGATGATGATGACGCGGAAATATACAAATTTCGGCTCACTCGCTCGTACTAATTTAGAGTATTTCTTCAATTCCTTAGTTTGTTGGTAAAAATCGTTATCTATAAGGCCGTCACTATATCTTGATTAGAACTGTAAGATTTGATAAGCAAAAAATGACAAGAGTTCCATGTTTTGTAAGCTGAAATACAACAATTTTCGGCTCGCTCGCTGCGCTCGCTCACCAAAATTTATCAAAACAAAAAGGAGATAAGAACAAAACGTGATGATGACGCGGAAATATACAAATTTCGGCTCACTCGCTCGTACTAATTCAGAGTATTTTTTCAAGTCTTCAGTTTGTTGGTAAAAATCGTTATCTACTGTATAAGACCGTCACTATACATTGTATTTTGATTAGAATTGTAAGATTTGATAAGCAAAAAATGACAAGAGTTCCATGTTTTGTAAGCTGAAATACAAAAATTTTCGGCTCGCTCGCTGCGCTCGCTCGCCAAAATTTATCAAAATTAAAAAGGAGATAACAAAACGTGATGATGACGGGGAAATATACAAATTTCGGCTCACTCGCGCGTACATGGGGGGGGGGGGGCATTTCATGAAGCAATTTGTCAGATATTTCGTCTGACAAACTGTTAAAAGCTACTGAAATCCTTGCTTCTGATTGGCTGAAAGCAAATTTTGTCCGACAAGTTGTCGGACAAAATGCTTCATGAAATACCCCTCTGATTTAGAATATTTTTTAAAGTGCTCAGTTTGTTGGTATAGATAAATCGTTATCTATAAGGCCGTCACTATCTTGATTAGAATTGTAAGATTTGATAAGCAAAAAATGACAAGAATTCCATGTTTTGTCAGCTGAAATACACAAATTTTCGGCTCGCTCGCTGCGCTCGCTCGCCAAAATTTATCAAAATTCATTACATTTAAATCACCCTCAAAAGACCCCTTTTAAGGACTTGAAAAGCATACCATGTGGACTTTGCTTAAAGTCCCTACTGGGATGGGGTTGGGGTTGAACAATAGTCTTTTTCAGAAATTAGGGGCGCAATTATTTTCGCGCTTGCCCCGGGCGCCGTTTTCCCTAGATACGCCACTGATTAGGTGTAATCATACCGTCCTCTCTGTAAGAGGCAAAACACTGGTCCCTCGGAAGGATTTTCCAGGATATAAAATGGAGGTACCGTGTGTGAGAGAGTCACAACTCATGCACCTAAAAGATCATCGCAAAGAGCAGGGTGAAGTGGTCCCACCTCGCATCCAACTGGACTCCATGGTTGACCAGCTGTTCCAGCTGAATATCCAGCCATCACCTCGGATGGAAATGAAACAAACAAACTTTGTCTTCACTGTGTGCTAAGTCTATTATGGAGATGCGAATAGCTCTCACCGGCAATGAAAAACATAAACGGCAGTGGAACGGAGTGGTAATCAATATAATGCCATGTGTCATACTCTAGGATAACACGATGGGGGGGGGGGGGGGACAGACACAAGAAATAAACGTTGAGTGATTTTTATTTACTGATAATAATCGAGAGCAAAGAAAAAAAAGAGGGGATTGAAAATACTCCCCCCCCCCCCTTTTGCTGGATGAGCCATGATTCCCATGTAAGGGAAATAAGTTTGAGTGATTTATCAAATCAGATGAAGAACACATTGCATTATACATAAGCAATAACGAAAAACACTACCCAAAGGCTGTAGATGCTTGCCTATTCGTGAATCTGAATTCCTAGATATTCATTATAGGTTGTTGATGGTGCGAAGTTGAATGCTTTTTTTTAACATGAATGTTTTAACGCGTGTTTTGCACATGCTGTGTGATAAAATCATAAAATCTCATGTGCTAGTAACATTAAAGGGGATGGCTGTAGTAAGTGATCAGTGGGAATCAGTGGGAAGCAGCTGATGGGGGATGATAATTGTTCAAATCCTTGTGGGATTCATTTAAGAGTACAGGTGTACATTATATTCGGTTGTTGTGTGAAAATTATTTGCTTCAGAATGGTCTCATATTCAAGTAATGTGCAGTTCAATGTTTCCAGGTTATAGTCTGGGTGCCAGAGGCTGAACTTTGTTTTACCGTCCACCCAATGTTTTTTGATGGTTTTAGCCTATTTCGGGGGTGCTGAATCCGAATCTGGATGATGCAACTCTTGCATCCTTGAGGGTTTTGAAATATTCAAGATGGCCGCCAAAATGGCCGCCAAGACCGGAAATTCCCACGTATTTCCTTCTAAATGGTGAGATGTTGAAAACAATTGATGGTTTTACCTTAATTCGAGGGTGCTGAATCTGAATCTGGATGATGCAACTCTTGCATCCATGAGGGTTTTGAGATATTCAAGATGGCCGCCAAAATGGCCGCCAAAACCGAAAATTCCCACGTATTTCCTTCTAAGAGGTGTGAAATTGAAAGTAATTGATGATTCTCCCTATTTGGAAGGTGCTGAATCCGAGTCTGGATGTTGCAACTCATGCATCCATAACGTTTTTGAGATATTCAATATGGCCGTCAAAATGGCCGCCAATTAAAACTGGAAATTCCCATGTATTTCCTTCTAATTGTTGAGAAATTAAAAACAATTGATGGTTTTACCCTATTTCGAGGGTGCTGAATCCGAATCTGGATGATGCAACTCTTGCATCCATTAACGTTTTGAGATATTCAAGATGGCCGCCAAAATGGCCGCCAATTAAAACTGGAAATTCCCATGTATTTCCTTCTAATTGTTTAGAAATTAAAAACAATTGATGGTTTTACCCTATTTCGAGGGTGCTGAATCCGAATCTGGATGATGCAACTCTTGCATCCACTAACTTGTTGAGATATTCAAGATGGCCGCCAAAATGGCCGCCAATTAAAACCGAAAATTCTCACGTATTTCCTTCTAAATGGTGAGCTGTTGAAAACAATTTATGGTTTTACCCTATTTCGAGGGTGCTGAATCCGAATCTGGATGATGCAACTCTTGCATCTTTGAGGATTTTGAGATATTCAAGATGGCCGCCAAAATGGCCACCAAAACCGAAAATTCCCACGTTTTTCCTTCTAAATGGTGAGAAATTGAAAAGAATTGATGGTTTTACCCTATTTCGAGGGTGCTGAATCAGAATCTAGATGGTGTAACTCCTGCATTGTTGAAATTTTTGAGATATTCAATATGGCCGTTAAAATGGCCACCCAAAACGAAGTTCCCATGTACTGTATTTCCTTCTAAATGGTGACAATTTGAAAGTAATTGGTGGTTTTTATCTTATTTTGAGTGTGCTGAATCCGAAGCTCAGGATACAACTCTTGTATCCTTAAGGGTTTTGAGATGATAAAGATGGTCGCCAAAAATGACCGCCAAAATCGGAAATTCATATGTAGACCCCCTATTTTTTCTAAATGGTGTAAAATATAAAACAGTTGGTGGTTTTACACTATTTTGAGCTTGCTGAATTTGAAGCTCCAGGATACAGCTCTAACTTCCTTGAAGGTTTTGAGATAATAAAGATGGTCAAAAATGAAATGTTCCATGTAAGCCCTATATTACCTTCTAAATGGTGTAAAATTGAAAACAATTGGCGGTTTTACTCTATTTCGAGGGTGCTGAATCCGAACCTGGTTGATGCAACTTTCGTGTTCTTTTTTTAAGGGTTTTGAGATGTCCAAGATGACTGCCAAAATAGCTGTCAAAAATTGGTAAATTTTAGGCCCTATTCAGCACCCTCGAAACTTGGTTGTTGAAATTCGTCCATTCTTTAGGGTTTTTAGACATCCGAGATGACAGCCAAAATAAGTGGCAGAAATTCCAGTGTTAATATATTTTTTCTTAATGGTAAAAATCAAAAATAAATTGATGGTCTTACCCTATTTCGAGGGTGCCGAAGGTCTTTGAAGGTTTTCGGACATCTATAAATGTCCTGTATGAACGGAAACTCCTTAACATTTTCTTATACTGAAATGGTGAAGTATTGTGCTCTAACGGGAAGCGGGGGATTAGACCCATGCAGGGTGAAAAGCAATAATTCGTATTTTTAAATTCAACTCAGCTGAGCGAATTTGTCAGATCAGCCAAAAGTTATTGACATTCAAAATGCTTGTCACAATGGTATTGTAATATACTGAGATATTCTGATATGTCTCAAACGGAACTTTAACACGTACTGGAAAAAAAGAAGTGATATCGACATCATACTGAAACGTACAAACACAAAGAAAGATACGACTGAAAATGTCTTTATGCATAATATTGTTAGAAAATAATGCTTTTGGTCGCCAATAATATGGCTCCACAGATGTGAAGTAAATCCTTTTCGGCTATCAATAGAGTAAAAGTAAATTATGGCATGTTGGTATTTGGTGTTGAAACTTGTCTTGTATTCTGATGAGTCTCGCCTCGTATTCTTATGAAACTTGTCGCATATCACTATCACAATATGATTTAGATGAACATGTCTTGTCCATTTGTTGTTAGTGTTCAAAACTTATCCATTATATGTAGAGGAAACAGTATAATCTTGCAATTATTCAACCGCATCTGTAGTCTTGAAGGGTCCATTGCTGGCACACTTGTATCGTACCAACTCAAAGATATCCGGTAGAGCTGGTTTCACTGTATATACAGCAAGTTCAAACTGTGCCATTGACGAAAACCTGAAATCTTTCAGTCAAAAAAAAAAAATGGGGTTAAAGTCATCAATTGTTATCAATTTCCCACCATTTATAAGAAGGAAATACATTAGAGTTTCCGTTTCGGCGGCCATTTTGGCGGCCATCTTGACTATCTCGAGGTGCATCATCCAGATTCGGATTCAGCACCCTCGAAATAGGGTAAAACCATCAATTGTTTTCTATTTTTCACCATTTAAAAGCTAATACATAGAAATTTCCGATTTTAATTGGCGGCCATTTTGGCGGCCATTTTGGCGGCCATCTTGAATATCTCAATACCCTCAAGGATGCAAAGTTTGCATCACCCAGACTCGGATTCAACACCCTAGAAATAGGGTAGATCCATCAATTGTTTTCAATTTCTCACCAATTAGAAGGAAATACATGGTAATTTCCGGTTTTAATTGGCGGCCATTTTGGCGGCCATCTTGAATATCTCAAAAACTTCATGGATGCAAGAGTTGCATCATCCAGATTCAAATTCACCACCTTCCAAATAGGGTGTATCATCAATTATTTTCAATTTCACACCATTTAGAAGGAAATACGTGGGAATTTCCGGTTTTGGCGACCATTTTAGAGGCCATCTTGAATATCTCAAAACCCTCAAGGATGCAAGAGTTGCATCATCCAGATTCGGATTCAGCACCCTCGAAATAGGGTAAAACCATTAATTGTTTTCGATATCTCACCATTTAGAAGGAAATACGTGGGAATTTCCGGTTTTGGCGGCCATTTTGGCGGCCATCTTGAATATCTCAAAACCCTCAAGGATGCAAGAGTTGCATCATCCAGATTCGGATTCAGCACCCTCGAAATAGGGTAAAACCATCAATATTGTTTTCAATATCTCACCATTTAGAAATAAATACGTGGGAATTTCCGGTTTAGGCGGCCATTTTGGCGGCCATCTTGAATATCTCAAAACCCTCAACGATGCAAGAGTTGCATCATCCAGATTCGGATTCAGCACCCCAGAAATAGGGTAAAACCATCAAATAACATTGGGTGGACGGTAAAACAAGGTTAGGCCCAAAAAGTGGTTTTGGCACCCAGACTACATTGTATTAGCATGCCTGTGTAACTGTGTCGGGGCGATCGTTAAGCCCCGTCACTGTAGGCCCTATACAGGCATGCTAACCTGGAAACATAAATCTGCACATTGAATATGAGACCATTCTGAAGCAATTTCACACAACAATAGATATCAATGTACTCTTAAATGAATCCCACAAGGACTGGGGCAATCACCCCCAGCATTCCCACTGATTCCCACTGATTAGTTAGTATTGATTGCCGTGATCATTCAAATTTGCCCGATATAGAATGATCACATCGTTCAATCGGATGCAATTTTGACGAAATTAGACGCCTAAACTTAATATGTTTAATTTGTCGGCAAGAGCTACTATCAAGCAGTTATCTTAACCAAACATTCTGACGTACCAGTGTTTTAGTGGAATTCAAATCCCCAATGATGAGTGTTTCGGTTTTAGTCAGAGACGAGAAGTCAGTTACTTCAGTCAGTCGGTACTTTCCATCAATTTGACCAATCAAAGAGAATTCATAATGCGCATAGGCTATAATGAATTATAATGCACAATAAAGAGAGTAAATTTGTCGTTGACGCTCATGAGATCGGGAATAATGCACAGTCATCATTAGGGGAGAGCGGGGAGAAGTGGGACATTATTTCAAGTTCGCCGATTTTCTTCTTATATCTTTTTATAGAAGAGATTATTACATTTCCTGTTGGGCTTGCATGAAGGTTCATATGGTAGGTTACATAAAGAGCTATAAGCTGGGGGTAGCACTGTTCTCAATTTTCTGCAGTTAATGAAAAGAAAAAAACTTATTTTGGGGGAGAAGTTGACCCACCCGTGGGTGAAGTGGGACAACGGCAAGGGAGAAATGGGACTGTGGGGGTAAAGTGTGACATCCTAGATGGTCTATAGAAATGTCAAAGTTGGAAGGCATAATGAAACATTGGTAATGAAAACAGTCAAACATGCTTTAAAATGATCTTTACTTCAACAAAACAAGTTTGAACAACATGTTTGAAAATCTGAACTGCTTTACATGTAATGCTATTATGAGGGACAAATGGGACACGTTGTCCCAACTGTCCCTCACATGACATGTACATAAATATGTACGACTGCTCAGTAACCATGCAGGCATTTGTCAAAAACAAGTTATATTAGTTGCATATTAATAAGGCTCACCACCAGCTTCAATTGTGCCCTTGAAATCATGAACACAAAGACAACAGGTTAATTAACTTGATTTTAAAAAAACATTATATTTTGGGGAAAATTTTCAATAGCAATTTATACATACTTAGAATTTGCCGAACTGCATGGCTTTCTTAGTGTGATGTATGGTTGCTAGGGGCTTATTGTAGATATAAGCCAATCGCTGATTTGTTGAACAGTTTTTGATTCAGAGAACGTGTCCCACTTGACCCGCGTCCCAACTCACCCCGCTCTCCCCATTTGCACCATATTTATGAATCATGTAGACTTCGCCTCGGAGAAGTCCAATGGTACCCTACTCCCGAAAAAGCAATTATACAAGTATACCTATGTAATAATAATAATTAAAAAACAAAACAAAAACAAAACCCAATCAATCAATCAATCAATCAATCAATCAATCAATCAATCAATCAATCAATCAATCAATAATTCGCATTTTCTGCAGTGGATGTTGTATTGCTTCTACATTTTTACATCATTTTATTGACACCATTCTTTTCTCCTTTTTTTCAAGAAAATGACAGCAATCGGCTATGTCTATCTTGTTGTTGATTTTCTTCTAAAGTTCCCGAAGTTTTAATTCTGGAATATTAAAGGAGAGGTGCGTGGTGACGAGTCTTCCGTTGAAAGCTGCACAAGAATGTACTAAGGTCTTTTTCGTCAGCAGTTGGCGCTCTTCACTTAATGATTACAAGTCAAAGAGATTTACGTCTGTCACAAGTCCACATGTACAGTACAATGGTGTATTATGCCAAAAGCATGCGCAGTAGTACTGCACATCCCACCCAGGTACTTGCACTTGTGTGTATCAAAGAAAGATCCTTCTGGTAACCTATTCCTGTACCCTCGAACGGCTGCCGAAGTTGAAAGAGAAAGTCTAGCCACATTACTTGCGTCAACTAAAATGGCAGAACGTGTCTGGGATAACCATGTCCATGAGAAGGGTCAACGTGACAAAGGTAGTGTTATCATTTACGTGGAGGCGTTATTTCAGAAATGTAGTCACCTTGCTTGCAATAGATAAACTAGACAGAAAGATCCGTCTGTCTGTCCGGAGGACTCTTTTGTATTTTGCCATTAACGCCGTCCTCCGTATACGGAGGGGATCCGTGAAGCCAGACGCAGTCTCCGCGGAACATTCCCCGACGGACAGATACAGACCGATCTTTCGGTCAATAGATAAACCTAACACTTTACAATAGTCCCTCCTGTTGTCTCCTGTGTCCTCATCAAGTTCCAGCTTTAATAAGGAGTATAAGGCTTAGCCCATCCAGTGATGTAAATTACGTCTAAAGATTCTGAATTTCTAAATACTTACGATGCTGTAGTTGGAAATACCTGGGCTATAGGCCTATCTATTCTTATGATTAATTGGATTGGTTTGCCGATAAATAGTGAGTACGAATGTGTAGACGTCTTAGACTTCTTCTAGAAAAGGGTCTAACTCTAATATTTGATGCATTATTTTACTTTTACCACGACATTCTACAACAATTAAAGTTTATAGATTTCTAGGCCTAAATTTAATTAATCAGATTGAACTAACAGCTAGATTAGTACCTCTACTCTCGTCACCCCTGACCCTTCCTGGCGGGGGTCTTGAAGTTGAGGGAAATCAAATGCAAGGTACAACTAGTTCTACATGTACAAGATTCAATATTTAAAGCAGTGGCGGATCCAGTAGAGGGGGGCGCACCAGGCATGTGTGTGCGCTCCCTCTTTATTTTTTTATTTTTTTTTCAACAAAAGAAATAAACAGAAAGTAGGGGCGCATGCAACCCCATTTAATTTTGAAAAGGCACCTCCCCTTTTGGGAATTCCTGGATCCACTCCTGATAAACATTGTGATTTGTGTTCTGAGGAACACACTAATTTTAAAGCAACCTTGGGGCTTGACTTCTGGACAACAAAACAGTGAAAAGACAACACTGTAATTCGTTCCCAATTGTCTTTCCTCTATGGGAAAAGTTGTATGTAGCTCTCTTGAAACTGTTCATATTTAGTTTATACCTAACCATTCCATTTTTACCTGAAGTTAATCTGAATAGTAACACACACAGTGCAGTATATATATATGAGGGCAGTCTTTGGTTCATATTTCTTGGCCCGTCTTCACCAGGTAACTACAAGCGGAACAGACGAGGAGGTCACCCATCCCATCATAAGCAGAGAAAGGAAGAGAATGTAGAACCAGTAGAAATGACTCCTGCTCTTCAGGCTTTCAAGTGAGTTGTGCAATCTCTTTGTACACTGTGGTATGTATGAGGATTGTCTCAGTTTCCCTCAGAATGTTAGAGAAGCACTGTGTTACAATTGAAAACAGAAATATTATGAGTGCAATATAATACTTAAGGCACAAATCAGTAATGTACTTGCTGAAATCTATGGAATATGGTCTGCTTTGATTGGTAAAATCAATTCTGCAATGACTTTTCACTGCATCCACATAAGTAATCACATGCAAATAGGTAAAGACTTCTGTCTGCCAAGAGCAGTGTTCTGACTTGTTCTAAAGAGCCCTTGAAGAATATCTCTGGTGATTTTTATAAAATACCGTAATGTAAGAAATGATATCCAGGTTACATTACAATCATAATACCAACTGATGATTATCAATCTGAAGGAGACTGATTGTACTTGTGTGAATTCAACCAGAACATAATTTCTCTCGGCCAAATCTTGTGATCTGTCACGTCAAAGCAATAACATTCATTTTCAGATGTGCTGATTGTAACATGTAGTTGATATGCAATTAATACCTTTACTACAGTATCTAAAGCAGAGCCACGTAGTGTTTGTCAGTAATATGCCAGTTTTGCTGCTCATTTCTTTGTTTGTGTCAGAGGCTACCAAGCTGAACTGGACAGAAAGCATGACAAGTATGAGAGGCTGGTCAAATTGAGCAGGGACATCACAATCGAGAGCAAGAGGATAATTTTCCTTTTGCACAGAATAGATGGGTGAGTAAATTAAAGTCATATGCATGTACATGTATATCAAGAATTGAAATAGAAATGATTCCATTGTGAAAGGGTGTGATAAGCACACCCTTTGTGCTTCACTGTTTAAGCTCTCAAGTACAGGGGCATGACAATTAAAAAAAACGGTAGGATGACATTCATATGGACTATTTTTTGAATAATCTTGCAAAAAAAAAACAATGCAATCATAAGAATCTAGGAATATAATGTCCATCCATTGCAGAAGTCAAAGAAAGCTAAATCCCAACACTTGCAGCCACATGAACATTATTGTTTGTACTGGCATTGCATTAAATGTGATAGAGTAGGAGGAGGAGGATGAGGAATAATATTTTCATTTCTTTACTTTCCGATTTCAATTTCTTACTGAATCATTGAGAGTTCAAATTTTGTCTGTAGGCATGTTGCTATTGTACCTAAGCCTGTCATGCAAAATATTATACAAATAGTGAATGGTCACGAGTGCAATGGTACACAGATTTTGCACGAGGTGAAAGATAGAAGCGCTCTATTCAACGAGGCGAAGCCGAGTTGAATAGTGCACCTCATCTTTCACCGAATGCAAAATCTGGTTCCATTGCACGAGTAAAGACCATACGCTATTTGTTTTATACAACACCTCGAACGTCAACAGATTTGGTACTCACAGATTCTTGAATTTAGCACAGAAATGGCAACGTATTCCGGGAAAGAGGAATGAGTAGCCTCACATTCGCAGTCACCGTGTGTACGTATACTACGTATTCGAAACGAAGTTGTTTACAGAAATGAGTGACAAAAGTACGCGCTTGTAAGCGTGCTTGTAATTGTTAAGTGTGCGCGGCACATGTTTGTTTATTGTGACATCAGAGCGCGTGCAATGGAACATTTTGATCGAACCAAAATTGCACGCTGAGACAGCCAGAGCGTGCAATAGAACCTTCCACTAAATGTCACGTGATGGGCAATCGACCAATCGGATAGCTACATTCTAAATAGGTGTTGTATAAAGTACCATCATTATAGAACTTCAGGGGATATGAATTGTTTTCTCTCTTTTTTAGTCTGATGTCCTGTTTTATTTTCATTTTTTATTTCGATGATATGCTAGTCAGTTTGAAGGCAACAGATATGGTGCGATGTGCTTCATTTACAATGGTATAAAAAGTTCAAACATTTTATGTTAGAATGAAACATGCAATATAGGATTTGAATTATGTTGTACAGTGACAATATTGTGCTGTGTATTATTTCTGTAATTCAGAGAAGCCAGCAGGAACAAGGTAGTGAAGGATGCTGAAGAGAAATTGAAAGCAGTCGAGAGCAGTTTAATCGCCAAGATTGCTCATGAACTCAAGGTAGGTTCTTCTTGTAGGCCGAACTCATGTGTTCATGCATAACATTGCTGCAGATGTCAGGAGTGAAAGGTCAATGTCAATTTCTATGGTACTGTACATAAGTATGCAATTTTCATAGCTCAGAAAGTATTGGTGAGGGCCCAGGAGCCATGCATCAAAGTCAAAATTTGAATTGATATCTTTTGAGCAAAAACTGGAAAAGTATCCAACAAATTTTTGTTCTGGTAGAATCACAGATTAAAGGAATGATAGGACAAACAGACTAAAGAGTACATAAGATATAATGGAGGTTAGAGGTACAAGTGTAAAGCTCAAGATCAAATTTGAAATGTTCATAAGCATGTGCAAGAACTCGGTTTGTACACAACATTCAGATTCTGGGTAAAGTAAGGTGAGGATCCACAGGATGACTCCTGCTGGTCATTTATATTGGCAAAGTAATTTAAGTTGTCTGTGAGGTGATTAGAGTGAGATGTGAAATGTACATAGCTTTGTTAGTATTTGTGATTGTACGAGTGTGTAGATGTTTATCAAAACTGCTAAGATTTTCACATTATTCAATGTGATAAAACATGTTTGGTGTTGGTGTTTGCTCATGCTTTACTTTACCATAGTGCTCATTCGTATTTTTTGTGGGTTTTTTTTTTTTATTATTATTCATCAAGTTAGGTTTGTTGCAAATGCATGTACATTGTTCTCTGTTGAACGAGTTCCATCATATTAGGAATGCAAAGTGATTAGAAAAACAAGAATAATTGCAGCCCTGAACGAGGGTGCCTGTATTGAATCTGCTCGTAGCTGGTGATTTGGTGGTGGTTTGTAGCATTCATTCATTTCATGATGATATCTTTTCCTCAAGGGTGAAGACCTTCATCAGTTCTTGAGGGCGTTTTCCCCCGCCTGCAGGAATACGTCGAAGCATTGTCCTTCTGTTTCTACCTCAAGGAGGAAAGACTGATTTCAAGGAAAGAAATCGCTTCAAGATTTATTTTCAGGGAGTGCGACAAAACGAGGGAAACTACGTCAAATGTAAGATGAGCTGTGAGTAATTTACACGGCCAGAATATTCGACTGCACAACTAATAAACATTGATGCAAAATACATACAGAAGTTAAATTGCTGATCGCTGTAGCATTTTCTTTGCCTTTTTTTTTCGGATGGGGGGGGGGGGGGGTATATGAAGTGTATCACATGATCTCAAGAAGCTATTTTACAAATGCCATGGAGTATACAGAGAGAAACGCAATCAAAATGTCCATATAATTCTAGCTGTCATTGCTTTAATCGAAGTGTTTTGCTAGCACACATACAGAAGCTAACACGTCTATATCGAGAATAAGTTATCAAAAATTAAAGATAATTATCGTTTAATGGTGATCCATGCGTTATCTGAAAAAAAAGATACACAGAGTTGGAGACCTTGCCATTGCAACTCACAGGGTCAATTGCTCTCACACAGACAGTTTTCAATTGAAATTAAGGGGAGATGTCAGATCTGAAATTCAATAAACAAGGAAACAAAGAAACAAAAGTAAAGGAAGAACGTCAGTTTCAACGACGACTTCTCGTTCTCAGTATAGCCATCTTCACTTGAAAATGGCGTCCGGGCCTTGCCTAAAACTCCTTTTCACTGAGTACTCACAATGACCAAAATATGATTGTTCTCTTTACGGAGCCACCCCTTTTTGGGGATGCATGTTTTACAGTGTTAGATTTCCTATGCTCAGTTCCAAGTCATTATGAAGCTGATGAGCAAGTTTTTAAATCTTTTTAATGAAAATGAATAATGTTTCTATGAATTATCCCGAAAGGATCAAATGAACGGGGGAAAAATAACCGCAGATTTGACTTACCATTAAATTGATCAAAAAGCACAATTAGAAGAGAACAAGGATTTAATGCAACAATCGAATGAAGAATGAAGATGTGAAGCTGTAAGAGTGAATCAAGCTCCTTCTCGTTCCCCGCAGAATCGTCACCTTTTTCAAGGCGCAGTATCTCCTCGCATTTATAGCTGACTGATGTTGTTACAGCTCATCACAAATATGGAAGTATTGAGACGTGCAAAAAATTAGCCTCCTAGAAAATTGGCGATCTTTGCTTTCCCAGCTGTTTGGTGCCCCCAGAAAAGTTGTCTTTCAAGTTTAGTTCCGTTGCAAGTGATTGGTTGTTTATATTGATCCGCCATCGCCATGTCGACGGAATTCAAAGATGATATTCATTCACGAGAACTAACCACTGCGGTCAGCTGTGACTTTTCCACCGGAAGAGAATGATCGTCCTCGGTGCCCACGGAGGGCGGTAGACAAAGAGATAGAGAAAGAGAGAGAGGGGGGAAAAGAAGATGTTGAAAGATTGAGAGAGAGAGAAAAAAAAAAAGAAAGAAAGAGAGAGGGGGGGGGGGAGAGAGGGGGCGGAGCATAGAAGAGGTTGTGACTCTAGAATTGTATAAGATTCAGTGGACAATTACACACTTGCGCACGCGCACATATATTCGGACAAGGAATCATACAGGTAAAATAAAAGGTTGAGAGAAAGGACTGGTAAAAGAGAAATGGGAATAAAGAGTCAAGCGAGGAAGAGGAGGAAACAGACAGCAGAAAGGAAAAGAAAGGAGAAAGTGCAGAGGAGTAGGGAGAGAAAGAAAAATAAAAGCATAACAGAATTGTATGTAGAGCTGTTGATGTATATAATAAAGTTATCTGAATAGCCTCACTAAACAGCGTGTCAGCGCTGATAGACAATACTACATGTTCATTGACGTTAGGAACAGTAAACAAACAAACAAACATTGATTATTAGGTAACTCAACGACAGAGTAAATTGGATAGAAAAGGGAAGTACCAGTATAAAAAAAGGCACTAGAATAAAAAGAAAAGATACGAATCCGGAAACTCAAAACATGGAAGAACTGAAATAATTATGTAATAAAGAGAAACAAAAAGTGCGAGAGAAATTTCTCCTCAGGGACGTTATGCTAATAAACGATGATCGCCATAACTAATATAATACATTGAGGACTATCATAGGTTTCAGTCATCTTTAATAATCTCAAAAGAAGCGAAACCAATCGGCCGGAAAATGATTCCGGCAGATGTGACAGTTCACACTCTCCTATTCCTTCTCCACTGATGAAATACCGTCCCTATTTCACATCTGCCCTCACGCGGAGATAGTGTTACTGCGCCAGACACCGTGGATGGGTGCTTCCAAGAATGAACGTGTTGCCTGCATCGGTTGGGTGTTTAAGGGGGCGTGACGTTGGCGATGGCATTTAAAGCATAACGTTTGATTCCAATAATGCACATGAACACGCACACACACACACACACACACACACACACACACATATATATATATATATATATATATATATATATATATATATATATATATATTTATTTATTTATTTATATTTATATAAGTATTTTGCTTCGTGCTCTAGTGGGGTTCGAACCCGCACGTGTGCAACCTCACGGCGCCAGAGACGTCGCCTTTAAGCTCTCAGCCATACGTCTCGACAAAAACAAAATACAAAAAGCAAAATACATGTACTTATATATATATATATATATATATATATATATATATATATATAAACACATAAAATATGTAGGCCTGAACACTTATAAAGATAGTGCGCAGTACAATGTGTATCATAATGTTTGATGAAACTGCAAAGCAATGTCATACATAGAATAAATAGATAAAGTCGATCAAAACCAAATCATGAATATATATACATATATATATATATATATATATATATATATATATGATATATATTACAGATGATATTATGATAAAGGTGATTTATGATAACAATAATAATACCAGTACTTATATAGCGCCTTTGCAAAATAGATGAAAACACTCTCACAACTACAACAAAATACAAGAAATCAACAATATATTTACTAAACTAAACAAAAGAGCAAAAACAAAACAAAACAAATGATAACATTTAGCTTGATGTGATCACTAACCTCTGGAATTGAATAAAAACTAAAAAGAAGTTTTACTTCTGGAATATTTGGGTGTTGTTTTTTCACTTTTTATTTATCTAGATATGAATTTCAAATTGATTTTTTTTTCTTTACTTGATCTGTGTTAACTGTTGACTGGATATTGAGATATGGGAGGGGAGAGACGGTTCCAGGACTATGGTGCTGCAACAGTGAAGGCGCGATGTCTGGCTGTTGTTCCGGCTCACAATATACAATTTGGTATAATCATTTACAACACAAAATTTTGATGTTGGAATCAATGAAGCGCTCGATGACTCATTCACAACTGATTCAGAATCTTAATACGTTGATGGAAAGGGCGTATAATTACTTTAGAGGCAGAGATTGAAATGGGCACGGAGGTGGAATCGCTCCTTATATCTTATTTTAACTGCGAGAAAGTATGCATGATTGATTCCTGCGATTCTCTGAAAAGCGTATCAAAATTTGTTCTAATTTCTGCTTAGTGGTAATAATACTCTGAGGAGAGTTCATTCTACTATTTGTCTGTGTGTAATTACAGATGAAGAAGTGTGGTCGTCCAGTTATGAAAAAAAAAAGAATATGGTTAAAGCAGCATGACGAAATGTTAAAAGAGAAAGCACTCTTTGCCGCAGAAGTCTCTATTATTCCATACAACCCATACCAGGGCTTCCTCAGTTTGAAAATTAACGTTCTGTTGTTTGATCGCATCAGTTTTAATATCAAACGAACACTACAAAGTGAACACCAATGGTTATTATGAATCATAATTTTGATACTTCATTATGCTGAATTATCCGATAATTTGGAATGGTAGACCTCAGATTAGTGGTTTAGAATCTAATGGCATTATTTAATGTATGAAATTGTGCACTGAGTTTCGCCCGCTTCCGGCTTCAACGGAAATTGGGTGATCATAAGAAATACATTGGTCTTTGTATTACAGGCAAACTACAGGATTTTACTTAACAACCCTGCAGGAAGATTCCTATTCTCCCTTTTATAGCTACGCGGAATTCAACAAACCATGCATTACGATCTTCCCCTTTCTTTTCTGTCGTTAAAGTCATAAATGTTACAATGTTTACATGTTAAAGCCGCATTCCTGGTGGTTAATTGGATTAGCCTAATCAAATTTTATATCACAACTGTGTATGCAACTTCGTGAAATTAATCATCAAATTCTATATTTTGTTTCTTCCTATATGTCCTTCGCTGTCTGGAACACCGTTTTTTAGTTGAATGGGATTCCAATCATTATTAGAATCTATTTAAAAAAATCGATAATGAATCAATGAATAAAACAGAAGAGCTACATAAATTTCATCGACAAAAGAACCTTTATCCGTAAAAAAAATTGAATCGAATCGAATTGAATTGAATTGTATTGAACTGATTTGTCGTAATTCCCAACAAATACAATACGCATCACTGGACACAAACGCACACACACACACACACACAGTAACAAACACACACATACACACACACACACACACACACATACATACACACACACAAATCATTAGAAAACAATTCAAAATAACTACTTACGCAAAGTAGGTGCAATTATATATTTTGAATAGATAAATTCACAAGGGATAGCATGTATGACCGACCAAAGCTTTAAGTCCATAACAAAATAACAAAAATAATCAATTGCTTCGGTTGATAGTGTCCTTCAATAGTGATAGTAAAAATGCTTGAAACCATGTAGGCAGGGTAATTACAGACTTCAGAATGTGATTTCACGTTCAGCGAAGCAAGACAAACATGAATGTTGTCCTGAATATTTGTATGAATCAACCAGTTCCACACGATAAAAATGTAGTACCCATAGAATTATATGCCAGACATATCAAATCCCCGAAGGCAATAAGTAAAATGTAAATGCATGGCAATGACTGACAATTAATTTCTTCATTGCCATGGGATAAACATTCATGCATGTTGTCTTACTGCATCATAATTCCCTTGATTTGTGGAGGAATGCTTGTAACCACCCAAAAATATTGTGGTTAATATTGCAATTTCGGAGGGAAAACCGCGAAGAGCGTAGGTGGGCATCACTCACCGAAGCTGCCTCGACCCAGCAGCGCGCTGGCGTCACCATGCCAGGAGATTTCATTTCTTACCATAGGTGGCGCTGTTGAATTACGTGTAACATGGACATTGTATCAGCATTGCCATTGGACATTGCGGAAGCACGGTATCCAGTGGCCTCTAATACATTAACAAGAGTAAATGAGTAGTCCAAGGTGAATGGACAGCCGCTGCATTGTTTCCATGACGATCGTAGGTCGTATGAGATGCCTCGTATGTCTAGAACATCTCTTTATAATGCTCCTCGTTATGGAGAGCGATCCTATGACTTTCACATACTCCTTAACGCAGGATGTCGATGTCTTAATTGATTGATTGAAAAGGTCTTTATGAAAAAAAAATCTGACTGGCGACCAAAGGTCGAATAGCACAGATGTACATCTCATTATACAAAAATATACATTGGCATAGGAGGAATAATTTCATAACCATAAGTATAACAATCATCACATTCAAACACGCATGCAATTAATACAATTAATGTAACTCTAAAAATTAATACTGGAATTTGGGGCACATCAATCCAACACAGGCAAACAAACTGGGAGGGCACTGTGCTATAATAAGTATGGCTCAGATATGATGTCACCCAGGTGATGTCACCTCACGACTATCCCATTTTGGGGCAAATTATTTGTATAGGGACCCATTTTTTTTCTCTCTCTCTTCTTTCGATCTTTAAAATAACAACAACAACTATCCCATTAGTCTGTGGACAGAAATATCACCGGAATCATGTTGTTTATGGTAATAATTTAACTTCAGTTTCTCCTTCCTAAAGCTCATTGTTGCATGGCTAGCATGCATAGTGTGATGCAATGAATACCTGTTATTCTCACTGGTATTAAAGGCATTATTTACCATTCGCAGATGAAACAAAAACCCAGCTTGAATACTTCAAAATGTGAGTTAGGAATAGAAAACAACCAATGAATTTTAAGCATTGTTAAATAAAGAAAATGTGAACAGTAATTATGATAAAATCGTTTCTAGAATAAACTGTATACAGTCTTTTAATCAATGCTCCCCCCCCCAAAAAAAAAAATAAGGAAGACATTTAGTGAAGACCCGTGTACAGTTTCATGGAGACTTGTGAGTTCATGAGTGAGTTTGTGGTTGCGATTGGCATCACTGATTTGTCGGGGGAAATGGAGAAACTGATAATTGGGATAACTAATCTAATTTTCAGTACCACTGTGATGAAACATCTCGAATTCTGTTCCTCCGAGTTTGCTCTATTTGTGTACGGCCGACGTAAACGTGATGTAGAGTAAATGTTAAACATCTAAATGGGTCATAGTTATGTTAATCCCAACATTCACTGTACATGATGTTACATTTTCGCCTCTGAATTACACCCCCTCTGCTTTGGATGTGAAAATTTGTGTAAATGAAAGACTTTTTCTTTTTGTCTTTCATGTAGATCAACGCTAATCCCTCTTTCAAAGGTTGTCATTGAACTTTCACTTTTCAACTATCAATTCAAACCTTATGTCACATGAATTCTTTTAAATGCAATTATTTACAAAGTCAATGTAACAAAAAAATAAAATATAGACGAGACATGAAAACTCGTCACATTGAGGACGAGTTAGGTGATACGCTTGTGGTCATCAGATGACAGTCATCTGTGATCGACAAAGAAAAGAATGTGATATAGGCACCTTGAAGTTATATTGAGCGTGCATGCGAAACCGTTTCTGTAACCACTCGGCCACGGGTCATCCACGGAAATGGTAAGACAGAAAAACAACAACAATGTATAGATATAACGGGGGGAAAGTCAATGCCCACTCAACTAACGCGGCCGTGTGAACATCTATTGCATTGCTAGACGGAAAAGCGGCCTTGTAACGACTGAGGTCGCTATACCATTTCTGGCAACTTGGGAAAAATACGTCCCGCAGACATAAAACCTATAATCGGCTGGTTTTGATACCTTGCCTTTAATCACAATTTTCAGTGTAATGACGTCATCAAATTACAAAACAATGACATGGTCTTGAAAGAAAATTGTTCAAAGTACAACACCTCAGTCGTCGTCATTACATACTATGATCGGTTTGACAAAGTCAACCTGCAAAATTTTGCTGCAGTCGAAGCAATGTGGTCTCCAACACACAAAAAAGAGGGATATGGCGTGTGTGTGTGTCTGTGTGTGTGTATAGGTGCGTTTATATACGAACGTGATTTCTACATGGACGAATATGTAATACAAAATTGAAGAAAAAAAAACAGTAAAGTAGCTAAGTATTTTGTTTCGTGATCTTGTGAGGTTCGAACCCGCAACCTCACGTCTCTGAGACGTCGCCTTTAACCGCTCGGCGACACGTCTCGACGGGAAAATATGGGGAACGTTATGGACTTGAAAGACAGTTGTTCAATATATAACACATTCATCATACGTTGTCAGTTTGCTATTGACATGACGATCTATCACATGAATATGAGGGAGGCATTAGTACCTGTATGAAATTATTATAGGCATGGTTATCAAATTGCCCTAAAATATCCTTATAATTGCCTTATTTTTACACACAGTTACGCTATCCCTTTAAACTCGTCACAGTTTAATTAGAATCATTAACATCATACATTAGTACCATATTCAGTTCCATAGCTGATCACGTTTGCTAATCAATTAAGAGTAATTGTCTAGAATGTGTCATATGGCCAACCTGTATACACACGTATATACACACACACAATGCTAAATGTATGTATCAAACATCTGTAACACAGCTTTGAACTAACTATAGGAATTATCGCTGCACTTATCATCCATACTTTTTATCACTATCTGAAACTCCACAAAAACCACTAATTGACAAATAATCATCAATACAGAAGACTGAATACCTTTTTTACAATGTATAGCTTGTTACATGTATAAATCAGCACAAAGTAACCACGACTACATTGTGTTACTGAATTGATATGAACAAATTTCATTTTGTTACAGTATACTGTATCAGTTTGAAAAGCCCAACCTGCAAAACTATAATTTTGCAGCAGACGAAGTAATGCAGTCTCCAACGCAAAACAAAGGTATACTGTGTGAGTGTGTGCGTATAGGTGTGTTTACATGCAAACGTGATTTCTACATGGACGAAGGTGTAGTACTCCATTGAAGAAAAAAAGTTAAAAAAAAATTATTATTTTCTTTCGTGCTCTTGTGAGGATCGAACCCGTACGTGTGCAACCTCACGTTTCTAAGACGACGCCTCTAACCACTCGGCCATACGTCTCGACGAGAAAATTAGAGGAACGTAAGCTTATGTACGTGAAAGATGAATCACGAATCGTTTGGTCCGCATTCCATTCTCATTTTCAGTTTTAAATTGCAAAATTGTCAACCTCATGAGGAGATTTCAAAGAATAAAATGCATGATTACTGCAGCTTATTGTCACATCTACAACATAAATAAGTTTCAGAGGAAATGAAGCAAAATCAGCTGAGATAAAGGTGCTTAAACGTTGTCAAGTCAATGCATGGTTTCTAAAAAAATCACCTCCCATAGACAATACACGTAAACTTGTCCGATTTTGCGTCTTTACCTTTAAACACAATTTAAAGCATGATGACGTCATCAAATTTCAAAACCATGACATGGACTTGAAAGGCAAATGTTCAAAGTACAACATATCTGAATTTGGGATAATATTGAGCTTAAACAACAGAGATACGAGCAAATGAATGTCAGAAACAGTACCTCAAAAAAATTAATTCCACTTTTTTGATTTCAGATGACGATATGATGACGTCATAATGTAATTATGGAAATAATGATACTTGAAACGTCAAGTCCAATTTATATGCTTTTGTAATATGCAATAAAAACATAGGGTCACCTGACGTTTTAAAGAGCTATGGCGAAATAAACAAAGACATGTTTTTTCACTATATTTGCACATAGACGCGCAGGCGAAATTTGAACTTTGACGCAAGTGCATTGCTTTGTTATTTGTAGGAATCGATTAGAAATCAATGGATATTGTTGCTCAAAGTATCAGGAATCCAAATCTGTCAAAAAAAGTGTATTTTCATGTTGCTGACGCGCTGTGCGCGCGAAAATGCGCGGACGGACGCGCACGCGCAAAATTGTTTGAAACGCATAAAATTGTCTGAAACTTCGAGATTTCCCATTGGAAAGTTGTTTTGAGCCTTTTAAAATTTTGACGCGCGCTTACGCGCACTTAATGATGTCCTAGGTAATTAGCATCAAAAGAAGTAAGATAGAACGTGACCTGAACTTTATGTCCACAAAAAATGATACAGAAATGACCTTTAGTTATGAAGTTATGATCGATCATGTAACATGGTCCAAAAATCACAAAATGGCGCCTAGACGACGTCATAGATATGTTACTGTCATGAAAACCTTATTGTGGCTAGATATTGTCATGAGACATGTTCCCTGAAAATGTCATGTTATTCCGTAATGTCATTCTTGAGATATTGATGACACAAAATTGTCCAGAAAGAAAGAAGAACGAGACATGAAAACTCGTCACATTGAGGACGAGTTAGGTGATACGCTTGTGGTCATGAGATGACAGTCATCTGTGATCGACAAAGAAAAGAATGTGATATAGGCACCTTGAAGTTATATTGAGCGTGCATGCGAAACCGTATCTGTAACCACTCGACCACGGGTCATCCACGGAAATGGTAAGACAAAAAAACAACAACAATGTATAGATATAACGGGGGGAAAGTCAATGCCCACTCAACTAACGTGGCCGTGTGAACATCTATTGCATTGCTAGACGGAAAAGCGGCCTTGTAACGACTGAGGTCGCTATGCCATTTCTGGCAACTTGGGAAAAATACGTCCCGCAGACATAAAACCTATAATCGGCTGGTTTTGATACCTTGCCTTTAATCACAATTTTCAGTGTAATGACGTCATCAAATTACAAAACAATGACATGGTCTTGAAAGAAAATTGTTCAAAGTACAACACCTCAGTCGTCGTCATTACATACTATGATCGGTTTGACAAAGTCAACCTGCAAAATTTTGCTGCAGTCGAAGCAATGTGGTCTCCAACACACAAAAAAGAGGGATATGGCGTGTGTGTGTGTCTGTGTGTGTGTATAGGTGCGTTTATATACGAACGTGATTTCTACATGGACGAATATGTAATACAAAATTGAAGAAAAAAAAACAGTAAAGTAGCTAAGTATTTTGTTTCGTGATCTTGTGAGGTTCGAACCCGCAACCTCACGTCTCTGAGACGTCGCCTTTAACCGCTCGGCGACACGTCTCGACGGGAAAATATGGGGAACGTTATGGACTTGAAAGACAGTTGTTCAATATATAACACATTCATCATACGTTGTCAGTTTGCTATTGACATGACGATCTATCACATGAATATGAGGGAGGCATTAGTACCTGTATGAAATTATTATAGGCATGGTTATCAAATTGCCCTAAAATATCCTTATAATTGCCTTATTTTTACACACAGTTACGCTATCCCTTTAAACTCGTCACAGTTTAATTAGAATCATTAACATCATACATTAGTACCATATTCAGTTCCATAGCTGATCACGTTTGCTAATCAATTAAGAGTAATTGTCTAGAATGTGTCATATGGCCAACCTGTATACACACGTATATACACACACACAATGCTAAATGTATGTATCAAACATCTGTAACACAGCTTTGAACTAACTATAGGAATTATCGCTGCACTTATCATCCATACTTTTTATCACTATCTGAAACTCCACAAAAACCACTAATTGACAAATAATCATCAATACAGAAGACTGAATACCTTTTTTACAATGTATAGCTTGTTACATGTATAAATCAGCACAAAGTAACCACGACTACATTGTGTTACTGAATTGATATGAACAAATTTCATTTTGTTACAGTATACTGTATCAGTTTGAAAAGCCCAACCTGCAAAACTATAATTTTGCAGCAGACGAAGTAATGCAGTCTCCAACGCAAAACAAAGGTATACTGTGTGAGTGTGTGCGTATAGGTGTGTTTACATGCAAACGTGATTTCTACATGGACGAAGGTGTAGTACTCCATTGAAGAAAAAAAGTTAAAAAAAAATTATTATTTTCTTTCGTGCTCTTGTGAGGATCGAACCCGTACGTGTGCAACCTCACGTTTCTAAGACGACGCCTCTAACCACTCGGCCATACGTCTCGACGAGAAAATTAGAGGAACGTAAGCTTATGTACGTGAAAGATGAATCACGAATCGTTTGGTCCGCATTCCATTCTCATTTTCAGTTTTAAATTGCAAAATTGTCAACCTCATGAGGAGATTTCAAAGAATAAAATGCATGATTACTGCAGCTTATTGTCACATCTACAACATAAATAAGTTTCAGAGGAAATGAAGCAAAATCAGCTGAGATAAAGGTGCTTAAACGTTGTCAAGTCAATGCATGGTTTCTAAAAAAATCACCTCCCATAGACAATACACGTAAACTTGTCCGATTTTGCGTCTTTACCTTTAAACACAATTTAAAGCATGATGACGTCATCAAATTTCAAAACCATGACATGGACTTGAAAGGCAAATGTTCAAAGTACAACATATCTGAATTTGGGATAATATTGAGCTTAAACAACAGAGATACGAGCAAATGAATGTCAGAAACAGTACCTCAAAAAAATTAATTCCACTTTTTTGATTTCAGATGACGATATGATGACGTCATAATGTAATTATGGAAATAATGATACTTGAAACGTCAAGTCCAATTTATATGCTTTTGTAATATGCAATAAAAACATAGGGTCACCTGACGTTTTAAAGAGCTATGGCGAAATAAACAAAGACATGTTTTTTCACTATATTTGCACATAGACGCGCAGGCGAAATTTGAACTTTGACGCAAGTGCATTGCTTTGTTATTTGTAGGAATCGATTAGAAATCAATGGATATTGTTGCTCAAAGTATCAGGAATCCAAATCTGTCAAAAAAAGTGTATTTTCATGTTGCTGACGCGCTGTGCGCGCGAAAATGCGCGGACGGACGCGCACGCGCAAAATTGTTTGAAACGCATAAAATTGTCTGAAACTTCGAGATTTCCCATTGGAAAGTTGTTTTGAGCCTTTTAAAATTTTGACGCGCGCTTACGCGCACTTAATGATGTCCTAGGTAATTAGCATCAAAAGAAGTAAGATAGAACGTGACCTGAACTTTATGTCCACAAAAAATGATACAGAAATGACCTTTAGTTATGAAGTTATGATCGATCATGTAACATGGTCCAAAAATCACAAAATGGCGCCTAGACGACGTCATAGATATGTTACTGTCATGAAAACCTTATTGTGGCTAGATATTGTCATGAGACATGTTCCCTGAAAATGTCATGTTATTCCGTAATGTCATTCTTGAGATATTGATGACACAAAATTGTCCAGAAAGAAAGAAGAACGAGACATGAAAACTCGTCACATTGAGGACGAGTTAGGTGATACGCTTGTGGTCATGAGATGACAGTCATCTGTGATCGACAAAGAAAAGAATGTGATATAGGCACCTTGAAGTTATATTGAGCGTGCATGCGAAACCGTATCTGTAACCACTCGACCACGGGTCATCCACGGAAATGGTAAGACAAAAAAACAACAACAATGTATAGATATAACGGGGGGAAAGTCAATGCCCACTCAACTAACGTGGCCGTGTGAACATCTATTGCATTGCTAGACGGAAAAGCGGCCTTGTAACGACTGAGGTCGCTATGCCATTTCTGGCAACTTGGGAAAAATACGTCCCGCAGACATAAAACCTATAATCGGCTGGTTTTGATACCTTGCCTTTAATCACAATTTTCAGTGTAATGACGTCATCAAATTACAAAACAATGACATGGTCTTGAAAGAAAATTGTTCAAAGTACAACACCTCAGTCGTCGTCATTACATACTATGATCGGTTTGACAAAGTCAACCTGCAAAATTTTGCTGCAGTCGAAGCAATGTGGTCTCCAACACACAAAAAAGAGGGATATGGCGTGTGTGTGTGTCTGTGTGTGTGTATAGGTGCGTTTATATACGAATGTGATTTCTACATGGACGAATATGTAATACAAAATTGAAGAAAAAAAACAGTAAAGTAGCTAAGTATTTTGTTTCGTGATCTTGTGGGGTTCGAACCCGCAACCTCAAGTCTCTGAGACGTCGCCTTTAACCACTCGGCGACACGTCTCGACGGGAAAATATGGGGAACGTTATGGACTTGATAGACAGTTGTTCAGTATATAACACATTCATCGTACGTTGTCAGTTTGCTATTGACATGACGATCTACCACATGAATATGAGGCAGGCATTAGTACCTGTATGAAATTATTATAGGCATGGTTATCAAATTGCCCTAAAATATCCTTATAATTGCCTTATTTTTACACACAGTTACGCTATCCCTTTAAACTCGTCACAGTTTAATTAGAATCATTAACATCATACATTAGTACCATATTCAGTTCCATAGCTGATCACGTTTGCTAATCAATTAAGAGTAATTGTCTAGAATGTGTCATATGGCCAACCTGTATACACACGTATATACACACACACAATGCTAAATGTATGTATCAAACATCTGTAATACAGCTTTGAACTAACTATAGGAATTATCGCTGCACTTATCATCCATACTTTTTATCACTATCTGAAACTCCACAAAAACCACTAATTGACAAATAATCATCAATACAGAAGACTGAATACCTTTTTTACAATGTATAGCTTGTTACATGTATAAATCAGCACAAAGTAACCACGACTACATTGTGTTACTGAATTGATATGAACAAATTTCATTTTGTTACAGTATACTATATCAGTTTGAAAAGCCCAACCTGCAAAACTATAATTTTGCAGCAGTTGAAGTAATGCAGTCTCCAACGCAAAACAAAGGTATACTGTGTGAGTGTGTGCGTATAGGTGTGTTTACTTGCAAACGTGATTTCTACATGGACGAAGGTGTAGTACTCCATTGAAGAAAAAAAGTTAAAAAAAAAAAATAATTTTCTTTCGTGCTCTTGTGAGGATCGAACCCGTACGTGTGCAACCTCACGTTTCTAAGACGACGCCTCTAACCACTCGGCCATACGTCTCGACGAGAAAATTAGAGGAACGTAAGCTTATGTACGTGAAAGATGAATCAGGAATCGTTTGGTCCGCATTCCATTCTCATTTTCAGTTTTAAATTGCAAAATTGTCAACCTCATGAGGAGATTTCAAAGAATAAAATGCATGATTACTGCAGCTTATTGTCACAGCTACAACATAAATAAGTTTCAGAGGAAATGAAGCAAAATCAGCTGAGATAAAGGTGCTTAAACGTTGTCAAGTCAATGCATGGTTTCTAAAAAAATCACCTCCCATAGACATAACACGTAAACTTGTCCGATTTTGCGTCTTTACCTTTAAACACAATTTAAAGCATGATGACGTCATCAAATTTCAAAACCATGACATGGACTTGAAAGGCAAATGTTCAAAGTACAACATATCTGAATTTGGGATAATATTGAGCTTAAACAACAGAGATACGAGCAAATGAATGTCAGAAACAGTACCTCAAAAAAATTAATTCCACTTTTTTGATTTCAGATGACGATATGATGACGTCATAATGTAATTATGGAAATAATGATACTTGAAACGTCATGTCCAATTTATATGCTTTTGTAATATGCAATAAAAACATAGGGTCACCTGACGTTTTAAAGAGCTATGGCGAAATAAACAAAGACATGTTTTTTCACTATATTTGCACATAGACGCGCAGGCGAAATTTGAACTTTGACGCAAGTGCATTGCTTTGTTATTTGTAGGAATCGATTAGAAATCAATGGATATTGTTGCTCAAAGTATCAGGAATCCAAATCTGTCAAAAAAAGTGTATTTTCATGTTGCTGACGCGCTGTGCGCGCGAAAATGCGCGGACGGACGCGCACGCGCAAAATTGTTTGAAACGCATAAAATTGTCTGAAACTTCGAGATTTCCCATTGGAAAGTTGTTTTGAGCCTTTTAAAATTTTGACGCGCGCTTACGCGCACTTAATGATGTCCTAGGTAATTAGCATCAAAAGAAGTAAGATAGAACGTGACCTGAACTTTATGTCCACAAAAAATGATACAGAAATGACCTTTAGTTATGAAGTTATGATCGATCATGTAACATGGTCCAAAAATCACAAAATGGCGCCTAGACGACGTCATAGATATGTTACTGTCATGAAAACCTTATTGTGGCTAGATATTGTCATGAGACATGTTCCCTGAAAATGTCATGTTATTCCGTAATGTCATTCTTGAGATATTGATGACACAAAATTGTCCAGAAAGAAAGAAGAATAAAAAGAAACGAGATATGAAACTCGTCACGCTGACGAGTTAGGTGATACGCTTGGGGTCATCAGGTGTCGGTCATCTGTGATCGACAAAGAAAAGAATGTGATATAGGCACCTTGAAGTTATATTTAGCGTGCATGCAAAACCGTTTCTCTAACCACTCGGCCACGGGACATCCCCGGAAATGGTAAGGCAAAAAAGAAATGTATAGATATTACAGGGGGAAAAAGTCAATGCCCACTCAACAATCATGGCCGCGTGAACATGTATTGCATTGCTAGATGGAAATGTGGCCTTGTAACGACTGATGTCGCTATGCCATTTCTGGCAACTTGGGAAAAATACGCGCCGTAGACATAAAGCCTATAATCGGCTGGTTTTGATACCTTGCCTTTAATCACAATTTTCAGTGTGATGACGTCATCAAAGTACAAAACAATGACATGGTCTTGAAAGACAATTGTTCAAAGTACAACACCTCCGTCGTCGTCATTACATACTATGATCGGTTTGACAAAGTCAGCCTGCAAAATTTTGCAGCAGTCGAAGCAATGTGGTCTCCAACACAAAAAAGAGGGATATGGTGTGTGTCTGTGTGTCTGTGTGTGTGTATAGGTGCGTTTATATACGAACGTGATTTCTACATGGACGAATATGTAATACAAAATTGAAGAAAAAAAGTAAAATAGCTAAGTATTTTGTTTCGTGATCTTGTGGGGTTCGAACCCGCAACCTCACATCTCTGAGACGTCGCCTTTAACCACTCGGCCATACGTCTCGGCGAGAAAATATGAGGAACGTAAACTTATGTATGTGAAAGCTGAATCGGGAATCGTTTTGTCCACATTCCATTCTCATTTTCAGTTTTAAACTGCAAAATTGTCAACCTGATGATGAGATTTCAAAAAATAAAATGCATGATTACTGAAGCTTATTGTCTCAGCTACAACATACTTAAGTTTCAGAGGAAATGAAGCAAAATCAGCTGAGATAAAGGTGCTTAAACGTTGTCAAGTCAATGCATGGTTTTAAAAAAAAATCACCTCCCATAGACATAACACGTAAACTTGTCCGATTTTGCATCTTTACCTTTAATCACAATTTAAGGTATGATGACGTCATCAAATTTCAAAACCATGACATGGAATTAAAAGGCAAATGTTCAAAGTACACCATATCTGAATTTGGGATAATATTGAGCTTAAACAACAGAGATACGAGCAAATGAATGTCAGAAACAGTACCTCAAAAAAATTAATTCCACTTTTTTGATTTCAGATGATGATATGATGACGTCATAATGTAATTATGGAAATATTAATACTTGAAACGTTATTTCCAATTCATATGTTTTTGTAATATGCAATAAAAACATAGGGTAACCAGACGTTTTAAAGAGCTATGGCGAAATAAACAAAGACATGTTTTTCGCTATATTTGCACAAAGACGCGCACACGAAATTTCAACTTTGACGCCAACGCATTCCTTTGTTATAGGTCAAAATTGATCGGAAATCAATGGATATTGTTACTTAATGTATCAGGAATCCAAATCTGTCAAAAAATGTGCATTTTCAGTTTGCTTACGCGCACTACGCGCGAAAATGTGCGGACGGACGCGAACGCGCGAAACGCTTAAAATTGTCTGAAACTTCGAGATTTCCCATTGGTAAGTTGTTTTGAGCCTTTTAAAAGTTTGACGCGCGCGTACGCGCGCGTAATAATGTCTTAGGTAATTAGCATTAAAATGTATGATAGAGCGTGACCTGAACTTAATGTCCGCCGAAAATGATACAGACATGACCTTTAGATATGAAGTTATGATTGATCATGTAACATGGTCCGAAAATCACAAAATGGCGCCTAGATGACGTCATAGATATGTTACTGTCATGAAAACCTTATTGTGGCTAGATTTTGTCATGAGACATGTTCCCTGAAAATGTCATGTTATTCCGTAATGTCATTCTTGAGATATTGATGACACAAAATTGTCCAGAAAGAAAGAAGAATAAAAAGAAATAAAGAGAGATTTTGACAATCACAATAGGTGATACGCTGATAGCGTATCACCTAATAAAGAGAGATTTTGACAATCACAATAGGTGATACGCTGATAGCGTATCACCTAATAACGAGACATGAAAACTCGTCACATTGAGGACGAGTTAGGTGATACGCTTGTGGTCATGAGATGACAGTCATCTGTGATCGACAAAGAAAAGAATGTGATATAGGCACCTTGAAGTTATATTGAGCGTGCATGCGAAACCGTATCTGTAACCACTCGACCACGGGTCATCCACGGAAATGGTAAGACAAAAAAACAACAACAATGTATAGATATAACGGGGGGAAAGTCAATGCCCACTCAACTAACGTGGCCGTGTGAACATCTATTGCATTGCTAGACGGAAAAGCGGCCTTGTAACGACTGAGGTCGCTATGCCATTTCTGGCAACTTGGGAAAAATACGTCCCGCAGACATAAAACCTATAATCGGCTGGTTTTGATACCTTGCCTTTAATCACAATTTTCAGTGTAATGACGTCATCAAATTACAAAACAATGACATGGTCTTGAAAGAAAATTGTTCAAAGTACAACACCTCAGTCGTCGTCATTACATACTATGATCGGTTTGACAAAGTCAACCTGCAAAATGTTGCTGCAGTCGAAGCAATGTGGTCTCCAACACACAAAAAAGAGGGATATGGCGTGTGTGTGTGTCTGTGTGTGTGTATAGGTGCGTTTATATACGAACGTGATTTCTACATGGACGAATATGTAATACAAAATTGAAGAAAAAAAAACAGTAAAGTAGCTAATTATTTTGTTTCGTGATCTTGTGGGGTTCGAACCCGCAACCTCACGTCTCTGAGACGTCGCCTTTAACCACTCGGCGACACGTCTCGACGGGAAAATATGGGGAACGTTATGGACTTGAAAGACAGTTGTTCAATATATAACACATTCATCGTACGTTGTCAGTTTGCTATTGACATGACGATCTATCATTTGAATATGAGGCAGGCATTAGTACCTGTATGAAATTATTATAGGCATGGTTATCAAATTGCCCTAAAATATCCTTATAATTGCCTTATTTGTACACACAGTTACGCTATCCCTTTAAACTCGTCACAGTTTAATCAGAATCATTAACATCATACATTAGTACCATATTCAGTTCCATAGCTGATCACGTTTGCTAATCAATTAAGAGTAATTGTCTAGCATGTGTCATATGGCCAACCTGTATACACACGTATATACACACACACAATGCTAAATGTATGTATCAAACATCTGTAACACAGCTTTGAACTAACTATAGGAATTATCGCTGCACTTATCATCCATACTTTTTATCACTATCTGAAACTCCACAAAAACCACTAATTGACAAATAATCATCAATACAGAAGACTGAATACCTTTTTTACAATGTATAGCTTGTTACATGTATAAATCAGCACAAAGTAACCACGACTACATTGTGTTACTGAATTAATATGAACAAATTTCATGTTGTGACAGTATACTATATCAGTTTGAAAAGCCCAACCTGCAAAACTATAATTTTGCAGCAGTCGAAGTAATGCAGTCTCCAACGCAAAACAAAGGTATACTGTGTGAGTGTGTGCGTATAGGTGTGTTTACATGCAAACGTGATTTCTACATGGACGAAGGTGTAGTACTCTATTGAAGAAAAAAAGTAAAAAAAATATATTATTTTCTTTCGTGCTCTTGTGAGGATCGAACCCGTACGTGTGCAACCTCACGTTTCTAAGACGACGCCTCTAACCACTCGACCATACGTCTCGACGAGAAAATTAGAGGAACGTAAGCTTATGTACGTGAAAGATGAATCAGGAATCGTTTGGTCCGCATTCCATTCTCATTTTCAGTTTTAAATTGCAAAATTGTCAACCTCATGAGGAGATTTCAAAGAATAAAATGCATGATTACTGCAGCTTATTGTCACAGCTACAACATAAATAAGTTTCAGAGGAAATGAAGCAAAATCAGCTGAGATAAAGGTGCTTAAACGTTGTCAAGTCAATGCATGGTTTCTAAAAAAATCACCTCCCATAGACATAACACGTAAACTTGTCCGATTTTGCGTCTTTACATTTAAACACAATTTAAAGCATGATGACGTCATCAAATTTCAAAACCATGACATGGACTTGAAAGGCAAATGTTCAAAGTACAACATATCTGAATTTGGGATAATATTGAGCTTAAACAACAGAGATACGAGCAAATGAATGTCAGAAACAGTACCTCAAAAAAATTAATTCCACTTTTTTGATTTCAGATGACGATATGATGACGTCATAATGTAATTATGGAAATAATGATACTTGAAACGTCATGTCCAATTTATATGCTTTTGTAATATGCAATAAAAACATAGGGTCACCTGACGTTTTAAAGAGCTATGGCGAAATAAACAAAGACATGTTTTTTCACTATATTTGCACATAGACGCGCAGGCGAAATTTGAACTTTGACGCAAGTGCATTGCTTTGTTATTTGTAGGAATCGATTAGAAATCAATGGATATTGTTGCTCAAAGTATCAGGAATCCAAATCTGTCAAAAAAAGTGTATTTTCATGTTGCTGACGCGCTGTGCGCGCGAAAATGCGCGGACGGACGCGCACGCGCAAAATTGTTTGAAACGCATAAAATTGTCTGAAACTTCGAGATTTCCCATTGGAAAGTTGTTTTGAGCCTTTTAAAATTTTGACGCGCGCTTACGCGCACTTAATGATGTCCTAGGTAATTAGCATCAAAAGAAGTAAGATAGAACGTGACCTGAACTTTATGTCCACAAAAAATGATACAGAAATGACCTTTAGTTATGAAGTTATGATCGATCATGTAACATGGTCCAAAAATCACAAAATGGCGCCTAGACGACGTCATAGATATGTTACTGTCATGAAAACCTTATTGTGGCTAGATATTGTCATGAGACATGTTCCCTGAAAATGTCATGTTATTCCGTAATGTCATTCTTGAGATATTGATGACACAAAATTGTCCAGAAAGAAAGAAGAATAACGAGATATGAAACTCGTCACGCTGACGAGTTAGGTGATACGCTTGGGGTCATCAGGTGTCGGTCATCTGTGATCGACAAAGAAAAGAATGTGATATAGGCACCTTGAAGTTATATTGAGCGTGCATGCAAAACCGTTTCTCTAACCACTCGGCCACGGGACATCCCCGGAAATGGTAAGGGAAAAAAGAAATGTATAGATATTACAGGGGGAAAAGTCAATGCCCACTCAACAATCGTGGCCGCGTGAACATGTATTGCATTGCTAGACGGAAATGCGGCCTTGTAACGACTGATGTCGCTATGCCATTTCTGGCAACTTGGGAAAAATACGCGCCGTAGACATAAAGCCTATAATCGGCTGGTTTTGATACCTTGCCTTTAATCACAATTTTCAATGTGATGACGTCATCAAAGTACAAAACAATGACATGGTCTTGAAAGACAATTGTTCAAAGTACAACACCTCAGTCGTCGTCATTACATACTATGATCGGTTTGACAAAGTCAGCCTGCAAAATTTTGCAGCAGTCGAAGCAATGTGGTCTCCAACACAAAAAAGAGGGATATGGTGTGTGTCTGTGTGTCTGTGTGTGTGTATAGGTGCGTTTATATACGAACGTGATTTCTACATGGACGAATATGTAATACAAAATTGAAAAAAAAAGTAAAATAGCTAAGTATTTTGTTTCGTGATCTTGTGGGGTTCGAACCCGCAACTTCACGTCTCTGAGACGTCGCCTTTAACCACTCGGCCATACGTCTCGGCGAGAAAATATGAGGAACGTAAACTTATGTATGTGAAAGCTGAATCGGGAATCGTTTTGTCCACATTCCATTCTCATTTTCAGTTTTAAACTGCAAAATTGTCAACCTGATGATGAGATTTCAAAAAATAAAATGCATGATTACTGAAGCTTATTGTCTCAGCTACAACATACTTAAGTTTCAGAGGAAATGAAGCAAAATCAGCTGAGATAAATGTGCTTAAACGTTGTCAAGTCAATGCATGGTTTAAAAAAAATCACCTCCCATAGACATTACACGTAAACTTGTCCGATTTTGCATCTTTACCTTTAATCACAATTTAAGGTATGATGACGTCATCAAATTTCAAAACCATGACTTGGACTTGAAAGGCAATTGTTCAAAGTACAACATATCTGAATTTGGGATAATATTGAGCTTAAACAACAGAGATACGAGCAAATGAATGTCAGAAACAGTACCTCAAAAAAATTAATTCCACTTTTTTGATTTCAGATGATGATATGATGACGTCATAATGTAATTATGGAAATATTAATACTTGAAACGTTATTTCCAATTCATATGTTTTTGTAATATGCAATAAAAACATAGGGTAACCAGACGTTTTAAAGAGCTATGGCGAAATAAACAAAGACATGTTTTTCGCTATATTTGCACAAAGACGCGCACACGAAATTTCAACTTTGACGCCAACGCATTCCTTTGTTATAGGTCAAAATTGATCGGAAATCAATGGATATTGTTACTTAATGTATCAGGAATCCAAATCTGTCAAAAAATGTTCATTTTCAGTTTGCTTACGCGCACTACGCGCGAAAATGTGCGGACGGACGCGAACGCGCGAAACGCTTAAAATTGTCTGAAACTTCGAGATTTCCCATTGGTAAGTTGTTTTGAGCCTTTTAAAAGTTTGACGCGCGCGTACGCGCGCGTAATAATGTCTTAGGTAATTAGCATTAAAATGTATGATAGAGCGTGACCTGAACTTAATGTCCGCCGAAAATGATACAGACATGACCTTTAGATATGAAGTTATGATCGATCATGTAACATGGTCCGAAAATCACAAAATGGCGCCTAGATGACGTCATAGATATGTTACTGTCATGAAAACCTTATTGTGGCTAGATTTTGTCATGAGACATGTTCCCTGAAAATGTCATGTTATTCCGTAATGTCATTCTTGAGATATTGATGACACAAAATTGTCCAGAAAGAAAGAAGAATAAAAAGAAACGAGATATGAAACTCGTAACGCTGACGAGTTAGGTGATACGCTTGGGGTCATCAGGTGTCGGTCATCTGTGATCGACAAAGAAAAGAATGTGATATAGGCACCTTGAAGTTATATTTAGCGTGCATGCAAAACCGTTTCTCTAACCACTCGGCCACGGGACATCCCCGGAAATGGTAAGGCAAAAAAGAAATGTATAGATATTACAGGGGGAAAAAGTCAATGCCCACTCAACAATCATGGCCGCGTGAACATGTATTGCATTGCTAGACGGAAATGTGGCCTTGTAACAACTGATGTCGCTATACCATTTCTGGCAACTTGGGGAAAATACGCGCCGTAGACATAAAGCCTATAATCGGCTGGTTTTGATACCTTGCCTTTAATCACAATTTTCAGTGTGATGACGTCATCAAAGTACAAAACAATGACACGGTCTTGAAAGACAATTGTTCAAAGTACAACACCTCCGTCGCCGTCATTACATACTATGATCGGTTTGACAAAGTCAGCCTGCAAAATTTTGCAGCAGTCGAAGCAATGTGGTCTCCAACACAAAAAAGAGGGATATGGTGAGTGTCTGTGTGTCTGTGTGTGTGTATAGGTGCGTTTATATACGAACGTGATTTCTACATGGACGAATATGTAATACAAAATTGAAGAAAAAAAGTAAAATAGCTAAGTATTTTGTTTCGTGATCTTGTGGGGTTCGAACCCGCAACCTCACATCTCTGAGACGTCGCCTTTAACCACTCGGCCATACGTCTCGGCGAGAAAATATGAGGAACGTAAACTTATGTATGTGAAAGCTGAATCGGGAATCGTTTTGTCCACGTTCCATTCTCATTTTCAGTTTTAAACTGCAAAATTGTCAACCTGATGATGAGATTTCAAAAAATAAAATGCATGATTACTGAAGCTTATTGTCTCAGCTACAACATACTTAAGTTTCAGAGGAAATGAAGCAAAATCAGCTGAGATAAAGGTGCTTAAACGTTGTCAAGTCAATGCATGGTTTTTTAAAAAATCACCTCCCATAGACATAACACGTAAACTTGTCCGATTTTGCATCTTTACCTTTAATCACAATTTAAGGTATGATGACGTCATCAAATTTCAAAACCATGACATGGACTTAAAAGGCAAATGTTCAAAGTACAACATATCTGAATTTGGGATAATATTGAGCTTAAACAACAGAGATACGAGCAAATGAATGTCAGAAACAGTACCTAAAAAAAATAATTCCACTTTTTTTAGTTCAGATGATGATATGATGACGTCATAATGTATTTAGGGAAATATTGATACTTGAAACGTTATTTTCAATTCATATGCTTTTGTAATATGTAATAAAAACATAGGGTCACCTGACGTTTTAAAGAGCTATGGCGAAATAAACAAAGACATGTTTTTCGCTATATTTCCACATAGACGCGCACACGAAATTTCAACTTTGACGGCAGCGCATTCCTTTGTTATAGGTCGAAATTGATCGGAAATCAATGGATATTGTTACTTAATGTATCAGGAATCCAAATCTGTCAAAAAAAGTGCATTTTCATGTTGCTTACGCGCACTGCGCGCGGAAATGCGCGGACGGACGCGAACGCGCGGAACGCCTAAAATTGTCTGAAACTTCGAGATTTCCCATTGGGAAGTCGTTTTAAGCATTTAAAAACTTTGACGCGCGCTAATGCGCGCGTAATGATGTCTTAGGTAATTAGCATTAAAAAGTAAGATAGAACGTGACCTGAACTTTATGTCCAACGAAAATGATACAGAAATGACCTCTAGTTATGAAGTTATGATCGATCATGTAACATGGTCCGAAAATCACAAAATGGCGCCTAGATGACGTCATAGATATGTTACTGTCATGAAAACCTTATTGTGGCTAGATATTGTCATGAGACATGTTGACTGAAAATGTCATGTTATTCCGTCATGTCAATGTTGAGATATTCACGACACAAAATGTGCCAGAAAGAAAGAAGAATAAAAAGAAAGAAAGGAAGATTTTGACAAACACAATAGGTGATACGCTAAAAGCGTATCACCTAATAAAGAGAGATTTTGACAATCACAATAGGTGATACGCTGATAGCGTATCACCTAACGAGACATGAAAACTCGTCACATTGAGGACGAGTTAGGTGATACGCTTGTGGTCATCAGATGACAGTCATCTGTGATCGACAAAGAAAAGAATGTGATATAGGCACCTTGAAGTTATATTGAGCGTGCATGCGAAACCGTTTCTGTAACCACTCGGCCACGGGTCATCCACGGAAATGGTAAGACAAAAAAAAATAATGTATAGATATAACAGGGGGAAAGTCAATGCCCACTCAACTAACGTGGCCGTGTGAACATCTATTGCATTGCTAGACGGAAAAGCGGCCTTGTAACGACTGAGGTCGCTATGCCATTTCTGGCAACTTGGGAAAAAAATACGTCCCGCAGACATAAAACCTATAATCGGCTGGTTTTCATACCTTGCCTTTAATCACAATTTTCAGTGTAATGACGTCATCAAATTACAAAACGATGACATCGTCTTGAAAGACAATTGTTCAAAGTACAACACCTCAGTCGTCGTCATTACATACTATGATCGGTTTGACAAAGTCAACCTGCAAAATGTTGCTGCAGTCGAAGCAATGTGGTCTCCAACACACAAAAAGAGGGATATGGCGTGTGTGTGTGTCTGTGTGTGTGTATAGGTGCGTTTATATACGAACGTGATTTCTACATGGACGAATATAGAATACAAATTGAAGAAAAAAAAGTAAAATAAAAAAAATTGTTTCGAGATCTTGTGGGGTTCGAACCCGCAATCTCACGTCTCTGAGACGGCGCCTTTAACCACTCGGCCATACGTCTCGACGAGAAAATATGGGGAACGTAAACTTATGTATGTGAAAGATACATGTGAAATCGTTTTGTCTACATTCCATTTTCATTTTCAGTTTTGAACTGCAAAATTGTCAATCAGATGAGGAGATTTCAAAGAATAAAATGCATGATTACTGCAGCTTATTGTCTCAGCTACAACATACTAAAGTTTCAGAGGAAATGAAGCAAAATCAGCTGAGATAAAGGTGCTTAAACGTTGTTAAGTCAATGCATGGTTTAAAAAAAAATCACCTCCCACAGACAATACACGTAAACTTGTCCGATTTTGCGTCTTTACCTTTAATCACAATTTAAGGTATGATGACGTCATCAAATATCAAAAGCATGACATGGACTTAAAAGGCAAATGTTCAAAGTACAACATATCTGAATTTGGGATAATATTGAGCTTAAACAACAGAGATACGAGCAAATGAATGTCAGAAACAGTACCTTAACAAAATTAATTCCACTTTTTTGATTTCAGATGACGATATGATGACGTCATAATGTAATTATGGAAATAATGATACTTGAAACGTTATGTCCAATTTATATGCTTTTGTAATATGCAATAAAAACATAGGGTAACCTGACGTTTTAAAGAGCTATGGCGAAATAAACAAAGACATGTTTTTTCACTATATTTGCACATAGACGCGCAGGCGAAATTTGAACTTTGACGCAAGTGCATTCCTTTGTTATTTGTCAGAATCGATCAGAAATCAATGGATATTGTTACTCAAAGTATCAGGAATCCAAATCAGTCAAAAAAAGTGCATTTTCATGTTACTGACGCGCTGTGCGCGCGAAAACGCGCGGACGGACGCGCACGCGCAAAATCGTTTGAAACGCTTAAAATTGTCTGAAACTTCGAGATTTCCCATTGGAAAGTTGTTTTGAGCCTTTTAAAAGTTTGACGCGCGCTTACGTGTCCTAGATGACGTCCTAGGTAATTAGCATCAGAGAAAGAAAGATAGAGCGTGACCTGAACTTTATGTCCACAAAAAATGATACAGAAATGACCTTTAGTTATGAAGTTATGATCGATCATGTAACATGGTCCGAAAATCACAAAATGGCGCCTAGATGACGTCATAGAGACGTTAATGTCATGAAAACCTTATTGTGGCTAGATATTGTTATGAGACATGTTCCCTGAAAATGTCATGTTATTCCGTAATGTCATTCTTGAGATATTGATGACACAAAATTGTCCAGAAAGAAAGAAGAATAAAAAGAAACGAGACATGAAAACTCGTCACATTGAGGACGAGTTAGGTGATACGCTTGTGGTCATCAGATGACGGTCATCTGTGATCGACAAAGAAAAGAATGTGATATAGGCACCTTGAAGTTATATTGAGCGTGCATGCGAAACCGTTTCTGTAACCACTCGGCCACGGGTCATCCACGGAAATGGTAAGACAAAAAAAAATAATGTATAGATATAACAGGGGGAAAGTCAATGCCCACTCAACTAACGTGGCCGTGTGAACATCTATTGCATTGCTAGACGGAAAAGCGGCCTTGTAACGACTGAGGTCGCTATGCCATTTCTGGCAACTTGGGAAAAAAATACGTCCCGCAGACATAAAACCTATAATCGGCTGGTTTTCATACCTTGCCTTTAATCACAATTTTCAGTGTAATGACGTCATCAAATTACAAAACGATGACATCGTCTTGAAAGACAATTGTTCAAAGTACAACACCTCAGTCGTCGTCATTACATACTATGATCGGTTTGACAAAGTCAACCTGCAAAATGTTGCTGCAGTCGAAGCAATGTGGTCTCCAACACACAAAAAGAGGGATATGGCGTGTGTGTGTGTCTGTGTGTGTGTATAGGTGCGTTTATATACGAACGTGATTTCTACATGGACGAATATAGAATACAAATTGAAGAAAAAAAAGTAAAATAAAAAAAATTGTTTCGAGATCTTGTGGGGTTCGAACCCGCAATCTCACGTCTCTGAGACGGCGCCTTTAACCACTCGGCCATACGTCTCGACGAGAAAATATGGGGAACGTAAACTTATGTATGTGAAAGATACATGTGAAATCGTTTTGTCTACATTCCATTTTCATTTTCAGTTTTGAACTGCAAAATTGTCAATCAGATGAGGAGATTTCAAAGAATAAAATGCATGATTACTGCAGCTTATTGTCTCAGCTACAACATACTAAAGTTTCAGAGGAAATGAAGCAAAATCAGCTGAGATAAAGGTGCTTAAACGTTGTTAAGTCAATGCATGGTTTAAAAAAAAATCACCTCCCATAGACAATACACGTAAACTTGTCCGATTTTGCGTCTTTACCTTTAATCACAATTTAAGGTATGATGACGTCATCAAATATCAAAAGCATGACATGGACTTAAAAGGCAAATGTTCAAAGTACAACATATCTGAATTTGGGATAATATTGAGCTTAAACAACAGAGATACGAGCAAATGAATGTCAGAAACAGTACCTTAACAAAATTAATTCCACTTTTTTGATTTCAGATGACGATATGATGACGTCATAATGTAATTATGGAAATAATGATACTTGAAACGTTATGTCCAATTTATATGCTTTTGTAATATGCAATAAAAACATAGGGTAACCTGACGTTTTAAAGAGCTATGGCGAAATAAACAAAGACATGTTTTTTCACTATATTTGCACATAGACGCGCAGGCGAAATTTGAACTTTGACGCAAGTGCATTCCTTTGTTATTTGTCAGAATCGATCAGAAATCAATGGATATTGTTACTCAAAGTATCAGGAATCCAAATCAGTCAAAAAAAGTGCATTTTCATGTTACTGACGCGCTGTGCGCGCGAAAACGCGCGGACGGACGCGCACGCGCAAAATCGTTTGAAACGCTTAAAATTGTCTGAAACTTCGAGATTTCCCATTGGAAAGTTGTTTTGAGCCTTTTAAAAGTTTGACGCGCGCTTACGTGTCCTAGATGACGTCCTAGGTAATTAGCATCAGAGAAAGAAAGATAGAGCGTGACCTGAACTTTATGTCCACAAAAAATGATACAGAAATGACCTTTAGTTATGAAGTTATGATCGATCATGTAACATGGTCCGAAAATCACAAAATGGCGCCTAGATGACGTCATAGAGACGTTAATGTCATGAAAACCTTATTGTGGCTAGATATTGTTATGAGACATGTTCCCTGAAAATGTCATGTTATTCCGTAATGTCATTCTTGAGATATTGATGACACAAAATTGTCCAGAAAGAAAGAAGAATAAAAAGAAATAAAGAGAGATTTTGACAATCACAATAGGTGATACGCTGATAGCGTATCACCTAATAAAGAGAGATTTTGACAATCACAATAGGTGATACGCTGATAGCGTATCACCTAAAAAGAAATAAAGAGAGATTTTGACAATCACAATAGGTGATACGCTGATAGCGTATCACCTAATAAAAAGAAATAAAGAGAGATTTTGACAATCACAATAGGTGATACGCTGATAGCGTATCACCTAAAAAGAAATAAAGAGAGATTTTGACAATCACAATAGGTGATACGCTGATAGCGTATCACCTAATTATGAACATACATTCACGTGAAAGTGGACAAGGAATACAGGCAAATGCATAACCCATACATAATAGTTTAAACTATTAGAACAAAATCATTGTGTTTTGACTTATTTTATTCTATTTTTGTTTTGATTTGTTTGTTTGTTTGTTTGTTTGTTGTTTTGTTGTGGGAAGAGGCTCACGCTAAAGACAAGCTCGTATAAAGAGATGTGAGCTACTCAACTATGGTTGGAAGTACAGAAGAAATAAGGTATAATATGTTGGGCACACACAGAAGCACACACGCACACACACGCACACACGCGCACACACACAAACACACACAAACACACACACACACACACACACACACACACATGATCGAGGAAACAAAGACAACAGGACAAAAGAGCAAGAAACATCAGGAAGGGCACTTTTAGAGAAAAGAAGGGACTGATTGAGAGGAAGCAGGCGTGTGTCCGCAGCACATCTCAGGCAATTACCGAACACTATCCACTGGCAAGGGTACAGTTTTGACAATAACAAAAAATCATACAAATAAGCGGATAAAACAAAACAAAAACATATCACATCAAGTCACAAATAATCAGATTCGAGTCACATAACATTGTTTCTAAATGTCAGTTCATCAGAAGAGCGTTCAATTTGATGAAGATCTGTTTGTGAGTTGATAGGGCATAGCGAGCTAATGACATCTGAAACACCTAATTTGCACAATGCGAAGACAAATCTGCTTGTTTCAAGTTGTTCTAGAAAATACGAGTAACTTTAGCATGGGGAAGAGTTTCTCTATTAGCTGTATTTAGGAGATAAGAACCTCGGATAAACGAGGATGTAAAAAAGGGGGGAAATCACCTTCGTAGAAATTGTCCGAAGGGAATTAACTCGACTTTTAAAAAGAAGAACCTTTCTTCTCACCAAAGCCCCAAACGGCACTTAAAGAAATTGACACGTCACCGGTATATTCATTTCAATTCAACAGAGACTGGAATTTTGACATATTGATCTTCCTTATATTCCACTCGGATTTGTCTTTTTGAAAGGTTACGGTAGCTAATTGCTTACTTTGACAATGGCTTAACCTCGAATTGTCGCCTGAAGGCTTGTTCACGGAATATGTAATTCCCAATCGCGTGAAAGCTTAGCAATACGCAAGACAATTCCATTAACCGTAGGTGATGAATGAGGTTGTGGTACCATACCATCAGTGGTACATCTTGTTGCCATTGGTAATACACAGATAAAGCACATCAAAATTCGACCCTTCAGCGACGTCACGTACGCTCTCCCTATTCCTTTCGCTGCTTCCCTAATATTCCCATGTTACATTGTGACCTTTGTCTGCATCTAACCTTCAGCTGCCTGTCTCTCTTTCCTCTCCCTTCTCTTTGTCTCTCCATCTCCACCTCTGTCTCTCTTTTCATCTTTCTCTCACTCTCTGTCTCTCTGTATTAAATGGACCAATTACAGCATCGCGTCCACTTAATTGGCTTAGCGTTCACTAAAAGAAGTTGCTTTAAGAACTCTCATATCATGTTTTACATGATAAATTTACATACTTCACTCATGTCACTAATCGCTTCTACCGAGAATTTTGAAATGCTATCAAGTACTGATGGTGCATTAGTCTTTGGGCCCAGCAACATAGAGAAGGAAGAAGATAAATAGTTTCCGCCCTCTATCCTGCAGGGTTGTTATGTTTGGAATTGTTTTGTTAACAACTGAGAATTAAGAAATTTCAGAGCAAAAATAGGACAGGCTGCAACTTCAAAGAAATGCTGGTATTATGTATTCTTTCCATCGGCTATGTCAGATAGCAAAGTATTATGGAATATTCTTTGAATCCATAGGGACTAAAACAGAATAGATCATACAAGCAGTATTAAAGTGCAAAAAAGATTCACTACAGCATAATAATTATACTTATAGGTTTTTTTTTTTTTTCAAACAAATGAGGCAATTCCGGCTATAAGGATTATTTTTAACTATTTTTGTTTGCCCTCCCTTTTTCATCTTACAGTGAACTTGGGCTTGGTTATTTCACGAGTTGATCAACGTTTACTTTTATAATGCCAGGAATCCGGGTAGGGGACAGAGAAGGACTTTAGAAACATTCGTATACTTTATGAACTATGCTGTTTTGATGGTTATGAATACATGTTTTTGTGTGTATTGTCCATATATGCAGAACCTCCACGAACAACAGCTACTCACTGATGGAGCCATCCTGTGAAAATAAGACTAATAGATAAATAAATAAAACAAATATACAAAAATAAATGAATAAATGAATGAATGAGTAAATAAATAAATAGATAAATACATAAATAAATAAATAAATAATTAATTAAAAAATAAATAGATAAATAAATAAATGAAACAACACTTCGCCTGCCCATTCTACAATTTCGGTTCAAGCATCCAAGCCAGTAAAGCAGCTCTAGGAAGCCGCGTGGTGAGAACGGGGCCATGATCCGCCGATATCGATGAACATGCTTACCTCTTCATCCTCGTTTGTAACGCACTAACCTCTCCTTCTCGGCGAGCTTTACCTCAAAAGGAGATACAATGCGCATCGTCGGAGGGCTGACGAACAAACATGTTATACGATGCAGTCTCCTCCACCAGGGCATCCCTGTGGCAAAACGTATGTATACACCAATAGCACTGTGACGCAGCTAGCTTGTGTGTGTTTCTTGTTTCAACACCTCGTGCACAGCTACAGAAGGTAAATTGTGTGATTGCCTGCAGATTCTGAACTAATATAGATTTAAGGTTTTTGAGGGTGATGGTTTCTGAAAACATTAAGATGCTTGGTGATTTTGGTTATCAATAGAGTATAGTCACCTGCCATTGACTGGTGTATGATAACAACTTGATTCGTCACCCGTCTTATGATACTATACACAACCTACAATACTAATAGAGGGTACCAGGATAGAGCTAGCTTGTACTGTCGATAAGGTCTAGCCATAGCACAAAAACTTTGCTGTTCATTCTGCGGATTTATGGGTCGATTTGGAGTATTACTCAAGTGGAAATAAGTAATGGGAAAAAAAGACTGGAAAAATTTCAGATTTGTTATGGTTATCAAACTTGTTATCATGACATGTGACTAATACTTCTAATACTCTGTAAGCCGTTCGTTTTGCCTTTGTAATTCCAATACTACATGATTTGGTAGCAGAATATCTTTGTTATAGCATGTGTATTTGTAATGATTATGGTGCAGAAGTTCAAGGACAAGTCCACCTTCATGTACATGTGGATTGAGTGAAGGCAACAATATCAGTAGGACACATCAGTGAAAGTTTGGGGGAAATCGGACAATCCGTTCAAAAGTTATGAATTTTTTAATATCTGCGCAGTCACTGCTTGATGAGAAGACTATCACAGTGTATGATGTCACATGCGTACAACGATATAAGTAAAATAAAAAGAGAATTTCACAAAACTTTACATTTTGATTAAAGTGCACATTTCTTCGACTTGTTACTGACGTATGTTACGGGTAATATTATTCCCCTTGCCTTCTGAAAGAGAGAAGTCAAGTGTTCTTTTGTTACGCGAGCAAGTGAAAATATGTTGAATTTTCTATATACTTTCTTTTTGTCGCTGTACACGTGTGACATCACAAGCTATAGTAGTCTTCATCCAGTCGTGACTGAGCAGAAACTTCAAAAATTCATAACTTTTGAACGGATTGTCCGATTTTCCTCAAACTCCCACTGATGTGTTCTGCTAATATTGCTGCATTCACAAAACCCACATGTCTATGAAGGTGAACTTGTCCTTTAATATCACGAACATCTTATAGGCAGTGATAGGACGTATTAGGACGTATGTCCGAGTTCACACCGCCATGTAGGCTATATCAGAGCCCAGTACATTAATTATCATATCAAAGGCCTGGTAGAGTGGAGATACCATGGAATGGGAAGGCTGCCCCGGCTCTGATATATTCGAAAATCCCCTCAACGAATCGTGTGCAGCTTTTATATTTATATAACCTTTATCACTGTTCTCTTTGTAAGTTGACACACAGCTGAAGAATCTGACTAGAGTCGAACGTTATTATACCGAAGCGCGTATACGCCCGCACATATTCGCTGACGGGCACTATTCGTGGTTTTCGAATGTACCCCGGTGGACAGTGAATGGAGATCGATTCCCCCATGCTACTGGGGTCTTTAAAGGGGATGGCCAGTAACCGATCAGTGGGAATCAGTGGAAATGCTGAGGGATGATTGTTCCAATCCTTGTGGGATTCATTTAAGATTACATTATATATCTACTGTTGTGTGAAAATTATTTGCTGCAGAATGGTCTCATATTCAAGTAATGTGCAGATTAATGCCCCGTCACTGACCAGGCACGCTAACCTGGAAACATTAAACTGCACATTACTTGAATATGAGACCATTTTGCAGCAAACAATTTTCACACAATAGATATATAATGTACTCTTAAATGAATCCCACAAGGATTGGAACAATCATTCTCCAGCATTCCCACTGATTCCCACTGATCAGTTACTAGCCATCCCCTTTAAACAACAGCAGGAGCAATAAAAAATAGATAAGTAAATAAAGGACAATAAAGATAGAGATCAAAAAATAGAGTTGAAGGTTAATGTAAAGGCTTTGATAGTAGGATGAACTTTATGCAAGTAAAGATGTAAAGTATACACCAACAATTTTCCGTCTTTTTCCTTCTACTCGACTGCCGTGTATGAAACTTGCACAGGAATTTAAAGCCACGATCGCTTACACTAACACGACAGCCTGTACAATTCTACACTATCCTGTAGTGAAAGCCTCTGCCCGACAAGTACACGTCAATATATTTAAAAAGATAATAGTGCATGTTGAGATATGATAGACATCAGAAAATAAAACAAGGTAAAATGCACATAAATAACTAAAACAGCTAATGATGGAGGTTCTTTCAAGCCTCTCCAGTTCAGTTTTCAAACTGCTCCTCACCTTCCCAACAATTACCATGTATTTCTCTCCCTCTCTGTCTGTACGTCTCTCTATCTCTATCCGTCTCTCCGTCTGTTTGTCTGTCTGTCTGTTTCTTTCCCTGTCTGCGTTCTAGTCCTCTGGTTTCTGTTTTAATTACTCGCATTCTTTCCATTTTGGTACTCTCTGTCACGTCCGCCCTTTGCACGTGATTGTATGCGTTTATCTGCGTTGGAAACGAGAGTTTAAAGTCCTGTTTGTGATATATATATATATATACATATATATATATATATATATATATATATATCATGTTTGTGGTATATATATATTACAATATATTACAATATTGTAATATATTACAATATGTGTTATATATGACAAATACACCCAATATATATATATATATATATATATATATGTGTGTGTGTGTGTGTGTGTGTGTGTGTATACATACTCCTGAAGAAGACGTAGGACAACGAGAATTTGAGTCGAATAAACTCATGCTTTATTGGCCAAAAATGCATTACCAGTTTGTTTCTTCATTATATATATTTATGTATAATTGTATATAAACATTACACAAACTGTTACACAAAGGAAGACTTTAAACTCAAATATGTTAAATACACATTCATATGATTATATAATCATAATTATGTGTCTGTCTCCATTTGTATACTATCGTAATCCTTGCGGAATCTGTATACTCTGTCATGCATCGTCTACAACGTACATATCATAATTATGTCAACAGCATCATTCTTTGATTTGAACTGATATGACTATAAAGTTAAAGTTTAAAAAAACATTTCATACAGAAACATATCACGACATGATAGAAATTGTCTCTAGATTGTCTGATGTATAGAAACGTAGATTCAAATAGAGTATTAAGTATAGTGTAATTATATAAGTATATGATAATATGTAATATGTAGAAGTAATTTAAAAAGAGATTATATTTCACTTCTGGTTATATATATAGCATGAAATCCTTTCGCCTGCAGCTTGTATTCAGAACACTTGATTTTTGTTCATATTTTCGCTGCTTAACTCTATCATCATGCAGTTTCATTTTACTTTTGGTCTCCTAAGATGCCGATTCAAGATGTCATCAACGCTATCACTGACGGCTCGACTATCGAAGAAATCAAACAGCTTTTTGAGCTATCCCGCATCGACATTAACGAACCTGTCGGGGAGCTAAGCTTACGTGCACTCCATCACGCAGTCTTCAAGGATCGAGGCGACTGTGTCAAACTTTTCCAAGAAAAGGGTTGTGACGTCGACGCTCGAGATCAATGCGGATTTACGCCGCTCCACGTCGCAGCGCGCTACAATCGCACAGCATTGGCCAATGAGCTGATAGGCATGGGCGCGCAGGTCGACGCTAAAGATTCCTCAGACTGCGCACCGCTGCATCTGGCGCTTCAGAAGGGATATTGCGAGTGCGCGGCCGTTCTCCTGCAGCACGGCGCTGAGCCCAACGCATTTCATAAGAGCATCGGATACGAGATTCACGCGTTGCCGGGTATACATGCAGATTGTCTGGAGTTGTTACTTCGCTACGGCGCTGATCCGAACGTGCGAGACACCGCCGGCCTGGTGCCTCTCCATCATGCTACTCGGGCAAAGAATACTCTCTTTGCCTACATTTTGCTGAAGAATGGTGCCGATCCGGATGTTGCCACACAGGTCGAACACTCTCACCTCCACGGACAAACTGCATTACAGATGGCGGTGTACAGCAATGCAAAAGCCATTGTGGAATTGCTGCTACTCTATGGTGCCGACGCCAACTGTAAAGATGGTCTCCTAAACTCGCCGCTACATCACGCTGCATCTCGAGGAAACCTTGAGATTGCAACGATGTTGATCGCAAACGGCGCCATCGTGACTTCACGCAACTCGCTCCGATACCATCCACTGCATCGCGCATGCTCGTCTGGCGCTGATCCAGCAATGCTCAAGCTACTGCTTAACAACGGCGCGTTCGTGAACTCGACAACAACTCTCATGGACACTCCAGTGAAATGTGTGCTCGTGCACTGGCAGAAAGCCATCGACGAAGACGGCGACAACCCCACGAGAGGGGACGTCGATATAGCTAATAGGCTGAAGGAAATTGACGATAAATGCTTTCAACAGATTCTCACGCTCCTAGACTACGGTGCGCGCATCACAATCAGCATTCGACCCTTAGATCCTTTCAGTGTGCTTTCGAGCTTTTCACTCCTTGTCAATTTGCAGCGCACACGTAGTTTGCTCCTCGAGGCGTCGGTTGATACGAGGCTTCGGACACCCAAGGGTGACATACCCGTAGAATACGTGAGACCCGATTTGGAGGATGTTGCCATCGTAGCGGCTAACCCGATCTCACTGCGCAATGCGTGCAGACGAGTCATAAGAAAAGTACTCGGAAAACAGAACCTCCCAAATGCTTTGAAAGATTTGCAATTGCCCCAAAGCTTGGTTTCGTATCTTGTATTTAGGTCACTATAGGTATGGGATAGGATCCTTTGGTCATGGGTATATTTGCGTATGATCGACCTTAAAGGACGCAGAACTTTCAAAATCGTCTGAGATAAAGGGAACTATTTCATGTAAACGTTATGGTTAGTTCTCAGAGCACAGGCAGTGGATGTGTAATTCAATTGATACAAACTCACTTCAACAATAAGCACAATAAATGATCCGGCTTTGGGGCATCTGGTACTGAACTGAAGGCAACAAGAGTTCTATCTTAAGACTGGTTTTATCTCCGCGGGTATCCGTTGTATTTCGTAACACGTTCTCTTTTATCCCCCTTGGTAATGTGAAAATGTGATTTTGAGGAACAGAGAAAAGTAAACAAAATATACAAATTATATTGAATGTCAGACTGTCAATACACTGACATACATAAACTTGTCAGATGTTACAAAGACAAACTGTTTTAGCCTCAATCTTAAAGGTTACATGAACTTAATCAGGTCTAATATTTTACAGTAGAAATTTATATCACATCCAGAATTGTCAGGAATCCAAAAGTACATCTTTAGCAATATTTTGATTTGATTTGATTTGATTTATTTCCGAATTCGGTCATATACAAATTGAATACACATTTCAAAAGCACAAAGACAAAGAATAACAAGTGCAGTGATATAAAATGATAATATGACATTACACAAATAGACAAACATAAGCAATTGTACTGAGCAGTATACATGTACATACATTATACAGAAACATGCAATAAGATATATAGCATTTTTCAGTAAATAACAGAGATAATTGAATGCAGGACACCACCATCGTGAGCGATTGAGTTTGAAGTGATGATGATAATTATGATTATAATCATATGATCGACTCTTACCCTTTTCATTTCAGAAAGATATTAAAGTTTTGTCTTTTAAAAGTATACCATTGCATGAAATTGTAATGTGTGTGTCAAAATTGGCATGACAAATGAGATCGGGTGAAAGTTAAGTGCGAATAGTTTTCAAACTTTATAGGAAATGGGCAATAAAAGAAAGTTTATCAAAGAAAAATGCTGCAAACTGCAGTAAAAAGTTTGTCATAATTTAATTGATGGGGATCTCCGCAAAAATACACGCTTCTCCATAATAGAATGTTTTAGATCATGGTGAAAAAACACCTATTCTCTGCGGTGGATGTTTATACACGTCATATCAGTATTGCAAGAGAGTGTACTTTAGCCTCAAGAATTTACCGCATTTTCATTAACTATTGTGCATCTCAAAAGCTAGGCGAGAGGATCTTGAACGCATCAGAGTTGAAAGCATGACAGCATTATGGAATGTGGGACGTAGTTTTCGTAGAAAATGTCTGGTCGTTGTATTGGGGTGATAATGCTACCAGAGGAGAAAAAATATATACTGTCGAGCCCTGGCTAAAGGTTATAGTGATTGAAAAAAATGGCAATATACTGGAGAAGATAACAAGCATGAATACAAAAACATCATTGATGTAGTAGTATTGACAAAATAATAAAGGAACCCTCCATGGTGATCTCATCTGTTCTTTCAATCTGTTACGTTTCAAACTTTATCTATTCTGCATTGGCCTGATCTTTTTAGATACATATTATGCATTTGAAAAATATGCTGATCTTAACCAACGGTATGTTCTTATAATAACCAATAATGCATCATTCTTCGCTCATTCCACTTTCAGCGTTGTTTTTGTCATCATCTCGACATGATTCATCTTCTTTTTGTGTTTGGGTGTTGTTTATCGATTTGGAATGTTATCATTGGCTGGACTTTAACTGTATCGTGCATCTACACGTCCAAAAGAAAAAAGAATATCTGTTGTTAGATATTTTGATAATAAATATTTAATGGTAAAAAAAGACCTAAGTACATTTATGTGGCCCTCGAGTCATTCAGACACGTTGTGTTTGCGTTTGTGCATGCGGGCATGTGAGCTGTGTGTCGTTGCTAACAAAGTAGCTGTTTGGTTGGTTGTGAGAGAAAAGAAAGAAAGAAAGAGAGAGAGAGAGAGAGAGAGAGACAGACAGGCAGACAAAAGTACACATTTTTTTCCATACACGGGTGAATGTGGAACAGGTTCAAGAAAGATGAATTACAAAAGAAAAGTATTTGTGTATTGAGAATGCGTTTGTATGTGTGTGTGTGTGTGTGTGTGTGTGTGCGATACTGAGAGGGGGGGGGGGGAAGAAGAGTGTTCATGCACATAATTCAAAAGAGAGGCAAAAATTAATTATTAGTATATTTATTATCATATGTATATATGTACACATGTGTCATTTTCCTTCTAAGTTGACTCATGATCAGATGACCAATAACCTGAATGACAACGAGCGTTACGAACAAATAAATCATTCCAAAACACAGCGTAAAACATTGCTTGTTTCGAAATTGTTGTAAATGTAGTCATGTTACATCATAATAAAGAATAGATAATAGGCCACTAGATATCATAAACGATTCAAAACAAAATTGCTGGAGGTATTTTTGCTGTTGTTGATGTTGAGTGGCAGTAACTATTGGGCGATTGTCCGATTTTCTCGTATTTATTAGAAAAATGTACAATGCTTAGAATATATATAAATGTATGTTTGGTTTGATAGATGAGCTTCTGTCACTATAATCAATAAACCAGCGCGCACAGGGGACCATCATGAAGACATCGTCTTTACAGCAATATCAGTTTTGTTTCTTGCGAAATTTGCACATGCTCTTTAACTTTACACGGAAATATAGTACTTATGCATTAACATTGACGAATAGCATGTGATTCTAAAATTCGGGCGGATCATTTCAAGGTATTCATCTTAATCAGCTACAAGTCTATCAAAAATATGGAAGTGAACAGAGGGTTTTTTTATTCGACATGATGTAAAAAAAGAAGAAGAAAGATTGTAAGTGTCTAACAATAAATTGTCTGTGATAATAGTTTCAGGTACAGGACCTAATAATTATTTGTAAATGCCAGTGTGTATGGATCTAGCCGCGCCGGTGTGTGTGTGTGTGTGTGTGTGTTTGTGTGTGTACAGTCTGTATGTTTTGTATGCATGTGCGTATCAAAATTAGAATGGATTATTTCTTCTTATTCTTCTTGAATTTTGAGGTCAGACATGTACACTCCGATGATATATATATATATTGTCACAGATAACAGTTCGATTGAAGTATTACTTGAAAATTGTTGTTTTCATGAAATGACAAAATTTATAGATCTAAAGATCGTGGAAAAAATATGTGGAAAGTAAAAGACAGGGATATCAAAAGAGATGCTTCGTTTAGTAACTTGTAGAGTTTAAAAAAAAAAACCTTCAAGGTAGGTGTTTATTTTTCCTTTAAATTTGAAATTGAGAGGAGAAATGAATCTAAAAGAGGTACTCAGTAAAAATCATAAGGTTAGTAGTTGGTTAAAGAAAAAAATACTTGTAGTTAGGAAAACATATGTGTTCTCTGAAGTGAGTTACATAATTTATTATATGCTCAACTGATGTTCTGTCGTGGGTATTTGCAGATGTTAATTTTTTTTAATCAATCAGAGTTTTGAACGTACTTGTAATATTCATTTTAATATATAGTGACTACGGCATCTTTTACTGGGAAATACGTAAATAGACAAGAATGGTGGGTACAGTTTTCATCTTCAAGGAGAACGAGATTATATCAGCAGGACACTGAATAAAAAAAAAAATCAGTTTTGCCGCTTTTTCTTGATAAAACCACGCTTATTAGAGCCTATTAACAACGGTAGTAAAGAAACAGAGATAGCTTGTATTACGCTTGTCTCATTGTTTACCCAGTACCGCCGAATTCTATCAATTGATGCGTATCACATTCATGTTATTGTGATTGATGACAAGAATAGCTAATGAGTCTCCTGTGAATCAAGCTTTACTCAAGTTACCTTGATCACTGCCATTTATTAAGGTATAGTATTTGCTTTAAGATGCCGAATATTCCCAAGTGCATCATTTGATTTACTGCCATCGACTCTTTTTCCTCATTTTCCAAGAGTCCTTGAAGTTCGACTTCTCTCGAGAACGGAATTGATATTGCGTCTGAAAGAAAAGAAAAAAATATGTACTTTTCAAATATTCCTCTATACCATGACACAACTTTATACTCGCACGACATTATAGTTCAATGATAAACGAGCGGAAGATGGTGAAACAAATTAAGAACTTTTTTTTCAGATAGTACTGATAGTATATTGACGGAAAATAAATGCTGATTATGATAATTATAATGAAAAATGATATTGGTATTGATTTAGCAATTACGACAGATCATAATTATATCTTTTATAATTTTTGCCAGTTTTTCTTTATCACCCTGACTCAACCGACGTTTAAATCGCTAGTAAATTTTCATCTCATGATTTTTTTTTCTGTTTATAAGTATTACTCCCTTTGTAAGTATTTTCAAAGTGTAGGTTTGTTACATAGTTGCTGCGTCCTTCTTCTTTGCGTTGTTAATAAGTGGACATGGTATGCTTAAAATTTACCTTCTGCACAATACCAAGTAAAGTCGACTCAGAATATCATGTTTATAGCGCCATCTATGGTTTCAGAGCACACCGGCCGAGACATCTAATTCGTACGAAAAAGAAAACAAGCTCCTCTCCTCCGTCCATCCTTTACACACATCCATTATGGTACATTACTCAAGTACATGTATTATACTTAGTGTATGAAAATACACAACTTAGTCACGATCATTATTTCACACTGAAGCAAGAGCAATTATTGTTAACTTGCAGGTATGAAAGAAACTAAGTTTCTCGTTCATTCGACAGTGATCACACTAAAATTGCAAGGGACATTATAAGGTGAAAGGTGCATGAGCTACGCATTTTTAAGCTAACTTTCGGTAAACAAAATGATAAGCATTAATTTTGATGACGAAAGACGTTCTCTGTGCAACTCAAGCACGACGCAGTGACATATTTTCTAAAAAGTCAAAGAAATGATAATAGGCCCTATCAAAAGAAAGCTACCCTAGTGCTCCAAATATGGAAATGTCTTGTGGCAATATTACTTATTCTATTCTGCATTTCAACAGTAGGTAAAATGCTACCTGTGCATCGCTTATCAAAATAAAAAGACACACATCAAACTGAAAAAATAGAATTGTGACTACGAGGATGTGAAAATATGATAATTATATTAACATCAGAGATGTAAAAGGGAAAAATATGAAAATTGAGCAAGTAAGAAAAAACTGCCGGGGGGGGGGGAGGGACAAACATCGCCTTTGGGGCGCGAGCACATCTGGGGAAACCACAAAATTACGGTTAACTTTTTTTTTTTGCGGGCCTTTCAGGAAAAAGCTGTACTGTGCGCCCCGTGCCACATGTATAATTGGTTGTGAAATGTAAATGTGAAAAAAGGCAAGATATCATCTTAACATGAAATAGTGAGCATTAATTCTTGTAATAAAGTGGTCCATTATCTCACATGCCGTAATCTGGTAGTAGAAAGGTGCTAGAGAAGGAGAAGAAACAAGAGTCTGCCCATGCCCCGGGCCGCGGAGAAGAATAGTTATGCTCTGTATAGCAGGTGTTTAATTGCTTTGACAAAAGACAGTATTTTTATTTAAATACGCACAATTCCTCATACCCCCATTCCACAGAGATTCTCTCTCATCGGTCACTTATCGGAAGCGAAGTTTGTTGCTTCCGGCCACCCACCGAAGTATAGCGGATCGCAGACTGATGAATCCGACTTGGTTGGTCGACTATCAGGTGAGTGTCAGACATGTCGCGAGTTATCCTCATCGGACGATCTTGCCTCATCGGACATGTCTGATATTCACCTGATAGTCGACCGACACAAGTCGGATTCATCGGACTACGATCCGATACGCTTCGTTTGGTGGCCGGAAGTGATACACTTTGCTTCCGATGAGTGAACGATGAGAGAAAGTCTCTGTGGAATGGGGGTATTGATCACAACAAACCGAGCGAGCAGCAGTTCGCTGCCCCTGTCAACATTTTGGCAGCACTATTGTTTGTTTGTTTGTTTGTTTGTTTGTTTGTTGTTTGTTTGTTTTATTTCAATACGGTTTAAAAAAAACCCACTATCAGCCTCAGCGCTGTTTTTCAGTGAGTCCGTATAATTATATCAATATACATGGTATTAAAAAAAATAATAATAATACAGAACAAAAGATAGCATACACAAATACGACAAGAAACATATTCACAAAACAAAAATACAATAACAAAGTCTGATAAGGGTAAAGAAATCATATAGATACACAAAAACAAAACGAAAAACAAAACAAAACACAGTATCATTGGGGTGGGCAGAGCCGAGGGAAAAAAAAATTTATCTAAACAAAATAAATTAAAAAAGTGAAATTTACAAATCAGAAAATTACCTTATTAAAACGGAGTTTGGAAAATGATACAATCAATGTTTGACACAAATCTATTTAACTGGGTTTCACATCTGAGATTAATTGGGAGGCTGTTATACACTTGATTTTTGATTATTTACTATGCAGAAGACAGGACTATGGTCGTGCAAAATAATTAAAAAAGAATTGTAGTTGTAGTTCTAACCTAACTGTAAAAGGCTTTTAAACGAAAAACTTGCATTCATATTTAATCACATACTTTTAAAAAAAATTCACATTCAGGTACTTAAGCGGGCGAACGATATCATGCACACACACACACACACACACAAATAATAAGTGCACAAGATGGCTACATGTATGCTGTTTGTTAAACACTCATTTTCTGAAAGGATTTATCCCTTATTATACATGTATTACCAGAAAGTTCCGTATATGATTTCAGCATTTCCTCCGAAATACAGCTTAAAGATATTGAAATCATGAACCTCTTCTTTGGTCTCTATATCAAATATCTATGGAAAAGCGGTTTGGAGCATGGAACATCAAAACTTAACATTATTGTCATATTCCCTAGAACCCTGCGCATAAGAATTTGCACAAGCAGGGAAAAGATTCCACTCGTTCTCCATTACCTTCCTACTGCTAGTAATGCCATGGTTCGTTCTCTTTTAATGTTCTGTATCAACAAATTCAATCATCTGCAATGCAAGGCAAAACAGTAACACAAAACGCAAATGTTAAAGGCTTACTGAACTGCGCTAATGGCAGCCATTTATAATTTTTACTGTCTCCACACGCTATCAAAAGAAAAAAGGTAAAAACGCTTAAGACAGCTTTGTCTAATATTTGGTTTCGTTTAAACAGTTTACCAACTAGATGCATATTAAAAATTTAATATTGCCTTGAAAGAGGCTGCTTTCGAAAATACAAGAAAACGAAGTATGTCGTGGTCTTTGTCTGTCCCTGTAGTTAACAAAAAGGTGATCAAATTTCCCCCCTGAGGGAATGTGAATGGCATCGGAAAAGGCCGAGCAATTTGTTTGGGTTATGACGACATTATGGTTTCGATATTAAATATCAATTAGGATTGATTTCATTTATGGCTTGTCAAGTAATTCAATTATGGTGTCCAACAAACCGCATGTACGTGCATCTTCAGTCAAATAACATTTTTATTTCATCGTATAAGAGAATGGAAAACAGTTGAAGCGTGAAATCTCACTCTTGAAGTTACTTATATGTCAAGAAGAATACAAGGAAGAGAAAGAAAAATAAAAAGTGAATATAAAGGCTGCTCTGGAACAAAAAAGAATAAGACAAAACATCTGTTTCACGACACACAATTTACATAAGCAAAGATTTGTAGCGACTGGAACACTGGAATCAAAATGACCATTAGTTCACTTTCGTAAAGCCCCCGTCACACTAGAGCGGATCGAGCCAACGAATGCCCAACGGATTCGAAAGTTTGGAGATACGCTCACATCCGTTGCTCGTCGTTCGTGACCCGTTTGACGTCCGCTGTATCCGCTAGCTGTTCGTAGAGATTCGCAGAGATCCGCCGCCGGAGACAAATTTTGAATTTGGACATGTCCAAAATCCTAAAGGCCCCGTCACACTACAGCGTATAAATCAGCGAATGCCTAGCGGATGGGCAAAATTTGGCAAAGTCCAGATACGTTCGAATCCGCTCGAATTCGCAAGCAAAACGTGGTTTTCGAACGTTCGCCTAACGAATGATGAGCATATGCTAACCGTGTAACAAGCGGATAAAGTAACGAATGAAAGCGAATGCGTACAGTCCATCCAACGGATGCTGAGCGGACAAAGCGAATGAGCAGCGAATGCCCAACATATGCAGAGCGATACTGCGGCAATCACGTGACGGATCTCGGATGACGCACACTTTACCAAATCATTTTGAGCAGTGACAGTGTCAAGTAATGTTGTCTCTCTAAAAAAAGAAATTTAATTTAACTAATTTTGGAGAGACCTCAGGATCACTCGAAGATTTTGGAGTGATCCCTGAGGTCACTCCAAAAGTAGTGAAAAATGAACATTTTTACTCCAAAGTCACTCCAATTTCACTCGAAACTCACTCTTTTCTGTTATTCACTCCTTCAAGATTGAAAATTTTCACTCTTCTTTTTTAGATAGTTGTGACTGTAAAAACGGCCCCAAAAAGAAGGAAGCAGAAGTAACCACCAAGTACTCGTGATGTCACTCATTCAAGATTCCCCTAAAAGTGTACGACTTCCTTCTGATGATCACGTGACGATGATATTGGTAGTCCAACATCCTCCTTTTGCGTCTGGTGCTTCCAACTGAAGTCGAACTTTCCCAATTCCCAATTTCCATTCAGAGATTCCCATTTACTACAGATTGACTTTTATAGCAGTGGTTTAGAAGAATGTCCTTCTCGACCCAGGTGTATAAATGGGTACCTGGCAACGGTGGGGTAATAATAATGAATGGCAGGGCCCTCTGGTAGAGCAGTTACAACACTGAAGAGACTACCCTGGGCAAATAAGACCTTTTTTTTTTCTTATTATTATAATTATCATTTTTATCATTATGTGTGCTATATATGAATATCTATTTTTTTTTCTACGTTTGATTAACGTGTGTTGCTGTGCAGATTTGCTGGGCGAATTTGGACGAACGGCGGACGAATGAGAAACGAATGCAGAGCGACCAAAACTTTCAATCAACGGATGCTAAGCGAACACAGAGCGGATTGTCATTCCGTTCGTCATCCGCTCAAGATTTTGGACATGTCCAAAATCAAAATTTGGCTCCGGCGGATCTCTGCGAATCTCTGCGAACAGCTAGCGGATACAACGAACGTCAAGCGGGTCAAGAACGACGAGCAACGGATGTGAGCGTATCTGCAAATTTTCGGATCCGCTGGGCATTCGTTGGCTCGATCCGCTCTAATGTGACGGGGGCTTAAGCGGATGACAAACGGAATGACAAGCCGCTTTGTGTTCGTTTAACATCCGCTGTTCGAACGTTTTGCTCGCTCTGCGTCCGTTTCTTATTCGTCCGCCGTTCGTCCAAATTCGCCCAGCAAATCTGGACAGCACAGGTAGCGGTTATCAGCTGGTCAGCAGAAATAGAGGACCCTCTGAGATTTCAGATGCAATATCTTCTGGCTGTTCATCAACATGAGTTTGACCTGGACCAGCTGACCATCACCCAATACATCCTGCTTTTTGTTTGTTTGGGGTTTTTTTTTCACTGAAGATCCAGGCTGGGACCAGTTGGAGGCACCAGACGCAATGGAGGATGTTGGACTACCAGCATGATCATCAGAAGGAAGTGGAGGGATTGCAGTTTTAGGGGAATCTTGAGGACTGAGGAAAGCGACATCAGGAGTACTTGGTGGTGATTTCAGTGTCTGCTTGACAGGTTGCTTTCTTCTCTTTGGGGCCATTTTCACAGCCAGAACATTACTTGAGACTGTCAATGCTCAAAAGGATTTGGTGAAGTGTGTGTCAGCCGAGATCCGTCACGTGATTGCCGCAGTATCGCTTTTCATAATGATGTTGGGAATTCGCTAGTCATTCATTTTGTCCGCTCAGCATCCGTTGGATGGCCTGTACGCATTCGCTTTCATTCGTTACTTAATCAGCTCGTAACACGGTTAACAGATGCTCATCACTCGTTAGGCGAAAGTTCGAAAAACACATTTTGCTCGAAAATTCGAGCGGATTCAAGCGTATCGGGACTTTGCCAAATTTTGCCCCTAAAAATGGTATCCGCTAGAGGCATTCGCTGATTTAAAGGGGACCTCCGGATGATTTTCAGACTTTTACATTTGAACAACTATAAATTAGTCAAACTGAGTACAGAGTTTCAGAATTTATAGTGATTGGGATAAGTAATGAGAATGTTTTCAAAATTCATAATGAATTGCAATGAACAAGGATGATGACATAGCAGCCTCACCATAAGAATGCATGAGTTGGGGCTCAAGGAAGCAGAACAAAAGAAGAAGGTATGCATGGATTTTTCACAGGTGAACTTGTTGAGCAAGCGGTATTGTAATGGAATTACACTGCTACATTTTTGAAATATATGAGGATCTGATGTCATCATTAGTGTAATTTGTTTAAGATTTTCAATTTATTGGTTTCTCTGCTCAAGGACCACAATAAATTCCAAGGATCTATACATGGAGCTGTTGATTTATGTACTACATGATGTGAAATTATGAAAATCGTCCGGAATGCCCCTTTAACGCTATAATGTGACGTGGCCTTAATAAGAATGACGCTTTGGCTCCTGGTTTCTGCTCCTACTAATATCCTTCCCAGAATATTAATGCCCTCTAACTACAAATGAAGTTGCACGTTCAGATGGATGGTCTGTGCAGACAATTGCTTTCGGCACAGGCAGCGACTTTGTCGCCGCAGAGGGCGCATTTTATAAAAAGGAGTACAGTTAGCAAAGAGTCTCGAAACCAGAATAGTTTTGGCTATGTGATATCATTAGGATGATTTCAAATGAGACGGCGATATCACTGATGGTTATCACAGCAAAACAGATAGAAAACTGATTAGCAGGAGAATTGAATATGATAATTGTTTTATATTGCGCATTATGAGATACATGTATAGTGCTTTACTCACGCTGACGATAAGCTCCATTGATTTTTAATCACGCAAAGTTATGCTTCATAGATGTGTTTTCCATCGAAATCACTATCTTATGAATATATACGAACAATCAGACTAATCAAACTCCTTTAAAATTTGAAGAAAAAAAAATTACATTCGCAATTCGCTGATAATGGTTGAGAAGCCCTTGATGTGAACGCTTGTAAAGATATACAATTATATTACATGGGATGTGATGATGTTTGTAGTCCGCGTAGTTGGTACCAGTACAGAAAAGATGACGAGGTAGGGTAGTAATTTACATTTCAGTCCAACAGTGCTATTTATTCAGACCAAATTTTCGACAAATACATACGTCTTCCTCAGGGTCGACAATAACAATTCTCAGAATTGTCAGAATTGTCATTGTCGACCCTGACGAAGACGTATGTATTCGTCGCAAATTTGGTCTGAATAAGTAGCGCTGTTGGACTGAAATGCATTACTACCCCCACTTCGTCATCTTTTCTATTACATGGGATGTATATAGATCATGTTTACACAATGTTCAACATTAACTGTATATCAAATCTTTAATCCTGAAGCGCTCAGTACGATGTGAAAAGGAGAAAAATACCGTGTCCAAATCTCGTAAAATGTAACCTGATGCAAAACAAGGATATCAATACTCACTCAGTATTCGAAGTAAAACCATGCAATCTTGTCAAACAGTGTGATGGCTGGGAGCAAGTGCTATAGAACAGACAGACAAAATACAGACTAATAATCCTAATTCAATGATGGGAGCAATAATACATCGCTAACGGGGCCGTTTGCACTGGAAACCCAAAGTGCGAGTCTTCCGCGTACCTCTGTTGGCATGTCAGTTCGTTAGATTTTGGCAGACTGCACTTTTTTCTCTCTCATGGAAGTCTCCTGAAGCAAAAAATCTATCTTGCTACTCTGATCAAATCTGGAGTGATATTTCGAAATTTTAGAGGAAATTGCTGTAATAGGCTGATGAATGATAACAATAATTTAGCTAAATGTCTTCTCCCTTTCCCGTGTCCTAAGTCATTCAACCCTATGGCTGGCAGTATGCCCGCTAATAAGATACCTAACGCTGAGTGATGGCCTTCATTTCACCTCTAGCGACGAGTAAGGCAACTGAGCTTTGATTTCCGCCACGAAGATGTTCCAATTGGTGCGATGTAACCGAATGTTGCTCCCGCGTGAGCGAGAAAAGTTAGGCAACTTTGTAACCACGATAGCGTTGAACTCTTTGCCCAACGCTATCAATGCTGAGCATTAAAGGGTAATTTGTCTGCTTCGTGCCATCAAGCCAGGCGAACATTGCTCTTTCTCAGGAAAAGGTGTCTCATGTAGCTCCAGAAACGCCTCAGGCTTTGACTCCCTAGTAATCAGGACAATTACCATCAGACATACGACTCTACAGGCCCTCGCTCATTATTAATGGTCACCAGCATTTAAAAACGCCAGGGAAACATTGATTTTTAGGTGGGATACGCCAGTGGAAAAAAGCTTACCTAAGAAAAGAAAGCTTCAAGAATAGTCAGACAGTACAAGCAGCTCCCATGAAAAAAAAAAAAAACAGCTGAGAGAACAGATAATGTCAAACAAGCAAATTCTGCGTAAGTCAAAATGTTCACTATCCAGCCAGCGTTTCACCAGCAATACGAACTCAGAATGGGCGGACCTTGCCGCCGCACCTGTAATATGCCCGGGGAAAACCGGCGCCGCGGTAATGAGAGATAGCAAATGCCGACCGCAGAGATTTAAATTCGGGGTTACCTTACCTGTCCTCAAGACTCGTTTTGTCATCCGACGCTTACGTTTGTAGTTTGGGAGCAAAAGATTAATTGAACTGGTGGAAACGGATCTTGATATTTAGCGAAATAGGAGTAACGCAAAGGGTTCCTTTGGTGACCAGAGGGAGGTACCTGCTCTTTTGTTTTGTCGCCAATCCGGATACCTCTCACCAGGACTTGCACCTGTTCAACATTTCAAGACCTCGTCACTGATCCCATCGGCCGTTTCGTGTTTTTGTCAGACATTAAACATTGAACAGTCAAAGACATAAAAATTGTGTCAACTGGAAAACAAAGAGCGAAGAAACATACTTGTGTGGAGGCGCATGTTTGTTTGTTTGAGTGTGTGTGTGTGTGGGGGGGGGGAGGTGGTGCTGATGTGTGTGAATGCGTGACTTTAGGAGTTGTGTTTTATGTTTCTCGGATTCTCGAGACTAAATGATCCCGCCATTTCAACAACATCAGCATTCTGAATTCTGCACTAAAGGCTTGCATCATGTTCCAATCAATTCGTATACCAATTTCCTTTTCTACCCTAGTTACAGTATTTCGATTTAAGCCGGGAGGTGTTAGAGAAGGAGAAGAAACAAAATCTCTCCTTTGTACCCATGGCTCTTGCCGCCGAGAAGTTATGCGCTCTGTCGCAGGTGTTAATGAATTGCTTCGACAAAAGACAACACTTCCACTTTCGTCATTCCTCAATCACAATAAACCTAGCAAGCAGCAGTTCTCTGCTCCTTTCTTTATTTTCGGCACAGGAACAGGACACGCAAAGTAAAATCAGTAAAAGATAGTGCTTCTTTATCTGTAAAATACTACCTACTAAACACGCAGAAACACGCATTAGTCAATCACTTTATCCGAAAGACTTAACATTCAAGTGCTGCACCTGACGAACAAAATTATGCACAAATGTGTTGTGTTGCTATCGTTCCCTTTTTCAGTCCTTGAGTATTAATAACAAGGAGATTTGAAGAAAAATTGAAAGGATCTTTTCCGTTTACTAGCAAGTTCAACACACAATTCTAAAATATCCTCTGAAATACAACTTAATATTGCTCAAATCAACAATCTCTTTCTTGGTCTCCATTTTCAAACTGTATCGAAGAGCAGCTTAGAACATGGAACATCAAAGCCAGTGAAATGCTATTAAAGCATTGTGATCGTCATACTGTAGAACTTCCGCAATAATTTGCACAAATTACAAAGAGATTCCACTCCTTCCCTTTAACACATCCCTGATTTAAGGATATGAAACGACGAAAACCATGCAACTCATGTTTGATGCCGTAGTCCAGCTCATGGAGTGTTTAAACTTCCTGTAACCAACTTCAAGATTCTGTCTCTTATCGAACAGTGTTCTTTGAGGGAACTCGTATCATCCAACTATATCAAGCACTGCACTACGGTTGTCGGGAAGGGTCGTTATAATTGCCATCTGTATTTCGTCTTGAGTTTAAGCTTTGGTTTTCAACAACGACAGCAGTTGAAGAAAACTGAACACAGTACACAATCATGGATGTAGTAGGTAGATACAAGATAATCCAAGTGGAGCAATCTCAACAAATGCGTCATATTTGACTCGGACAAGTGAAATTTGCAAACATGGCGACAATCTGGCTAGATCGCTCAAATTGCCAGAATCACATTATCTTAATAAGAAAAAAAAAATCATACGAAGCACTTCCTTTCTGAAACTTCATTGTTTTATTTCATGTTTTCACCGTCACGAGCGTAGTCAAATATCATTATGAAACAAATAAAATCCCGTGAGACATTCATAAATCATTAGAGTCTGTGTAGCTTTACATTCGGCACTTTGATGTCAATGACCGGGTGTCAAAACGTTTCAATCCATGCCCTATTATCAACCGTAGAAAAGTTTATTCGTGTTCGCGAAATCTTTCACCATAATAAGCGAGAGATATCGGCAAATCCCCTGGACGAGGATTGAGCGCGCCGAACACGGAGGGGGAAAATTAGCGTTGGGAGGACGGGGGAAAAACAAAGAAACCAAAGTGGGCTGCGTGAGAAAATAAACCATGCCATCCTAGTGGAGCATGACTCAATTAGCGGCCCTAGTCGGCCGCATGGTCGCACGAGGCCCCGAGCAGGTATCCGCGGAAGATTGCCAATCCGTCTGGCACCTTGATAAAAGCGTGAAGAAAGCATATTGTCACAATTAGTACAGATCATCTTGACACTCTGACCATTATCGCGCGGCCCCAATCTCTATCGGACCTTCACATCTCCTCAATGTTCACCTTTTGGGCGTAAACCCTTGCAGAACAGATGAACAAGGGAAGAGGATCTCTCTACTTTGATACCCTTTTACCCTTTTACGGGGTATAAGAAAGATGATAAAGGTAAAAAATCTCTTTGTGATAAGATGAAGTTTGAATATTTATCATATTGCGCATTCACCGATGTTGATAAGCAGTTTTGATTAACCTGGGGGAAGCTTTGAGATTCATTCCTCCGCCTTAACACTGGTCCCCTGGGTATCGGGCGGCACGTGGAGAACTCACACGGACTGCTCTTCTTAGTTGCCTTTATCATTCATCATGCCAACATCGGGCTCGAATCAATAGTTAGCGAGACATGGTGACCAGCGTATCGATCACTTCGTAGGCCGTGACTAGCTTACATGGAGGTTTTTATATAGAGGAGATGGTTTTATGTTGTTGTTGATTATTTATAAAGATGATTACAAAAATCAATATACAAATTTGATTAGGTCATTGACACGCATGCACGGAATTTTATTTCTGGGTTTGACGCAGATAATCTGTCAGAGTTGAATAGATTAGATATCATTTCGCGAATATTGTGCCCCTGTTTTCCACATTTACGACAGCTTTCTTTTCTTCCCCCTTCTGTATACTAAAGGAAAGAAATGGTAAAATGCATTCATTTACGGAAACTGAGAGGAATAAAGCTGAAGAAAGTGTGACACGTAAACACGAGGTAATACCTCAGAAATGCACAAGATGAGCGAAATCGCATGTAATAGAAACATCGGCTCTGCCACGGATTCTCTTTCGAAGTTGGTCACGTTGCGGACACCGGATACTTTCGCAGCCCACTGTCGGCGAGCTTGTATTCACCGCCAAAATGGGTTGACGACCACTCCATATCCCCCTCAACAGACGCTGAGGAGAAATACATTCCCGACCTAATTTCCGGATATTTTGCTTGGAACACTACTCCACTCTATCGTGACGTCACACAGGTATCAAAAGAGGCGTGACCTAATTTTCGGTAATGGGTTCATTTTCGTCTTAAATCTGTTCTTTCATTTTCTTTCTCGCTATTCACATTCATCGGAAATTCCCGTTTGCTAAATATCGATTCCCGACGGAATAAGAACATCCACAATATTGCACATATCCCTTTGCATGAATGGCAGATTCGCTCGCTCTGAAAACCATCGATCTCTTTGCTGGAAGATTCGGCCCTGGAACGGTAATTGACAATAACGTACCGCAGAGACTTCCCCACCTTGGAGCCATGCGCGATCCGGTGTCGGTTTGCGCGACGCGGGATTAAGGAGAAAATGGCATATTAGAGTGACAAACATGCGCATGGCGAATTAAAGGAAAACTTAGCATCCAGTGAGATCTCATACTTCGACGGGACGTATCGCAATATGAAAACTCAGTCCCCCGTTTGAAGGAAAACCCTATAAGCACAACAAAGCAACAATACACGTAATTTCGCACTTGAAATCGATGGGATTTTGACGGTGTCGGATTTAAATATATATACATAATATAAATTGTAGATGGGACTTGCACTCTATCACATACACGTAACAGGCACTGAGTTTTTGAGCTTTAGAAAATTATGCAAACATGCAGTCAACTGTTTCCTTATTGACGCCAGACGTTTTTTCACCCGACATTAATCTTGGGAAAGCAGCAACACAGTTTTAAAACCAGTTTCTTACTCAGTTCTGAAGTCCCGATATAAATTTTGGATTCGTTAGGTACATAATTGTCATTTTATTTCATTTCATTTCATTTCATTTCATTTCATTTCATTTCGTTTCGTTTCATTTCATTTCATGATATTTCTAACAAAGGTATAAAGTACAATATTACGTTTTCATATACATACGAATTCAATGCAGTTTATTCTTTATAACAAAGAAAACATAGTTTAAGCGAATGCAATCATGATTGGGAAAAGTTTTCGGCAGTGGAGGGAACTGCTGAAAAGCAGTTAATAATGATAGTCAATAATCTGACAATTAGTTCGCATCGACATGGATGGTGCATTTACCAATGGATCCTCCAATCAGGACGTATCGACTTCACTGCGCCTCGCTACATCTTGCAAGTATAGCAGAAAGGCAGATTCGTCATAAAGATATCGACCAAGAAAACTTCTCCGAGCATAAAGACCATGCTGAAGGAATACCATGGAAGAAATACTCCAGTCGCTTGGGCACCGTTTCATGAAAGTTGTCAGTCTTGGCAAGATGTCAGTCTCCGACAATCACCGTAGTAACAGTCACTGACCAGGGCTCCTCAGCCAACTATAACCTGGGATTTTACCGAAATTGTAAGAGACTTGTCGGGGCTGACAACTTTCATGAAACGGTGCTCTGATCAAGACTATCATGATTTGAGGTGTCCCTTCGATGTCTCGTTATAGGATTTACAGATAATATTTCAAAAAGTCGTTGTTTTTTCTTTGTTTTTTATGACGTCTGATTTCGTCACATTTTAGACCTCACATTTAGCTTGTGTCTCGAGACAGTTTTCTTCTTCCTTTTTATTTATTTATTTTTGTTTTTGGTTCCTTCGGGGCAAAATTCCTTTCGATACTTCAACAGAAATGCTGAAATGAATAGTAAATCACAGCTTGGAGCATGTACTCTGAAAGATTCTACTCTCGGTAAAAGGAAGTCCCCTAACAGAATCTTATGCAAAAAAAAAAAAAATGCATATCTCATACAAGCTCACGGAGAAGTGGCACACTTGTGGTTTCATGGTAGAGAAGTATGTCCGAATCTGGCAAGGCCGAAGTATAAAATCGTCACAAGAAAAGTATTTCATCTTTTTATGTATCTTGCTTGCAGTTTCGCTTGACATTTTAATGTTATCCCTCCCGGCAAAAATACATTATGTGCATCGAAATGACGCATGGTTTCATAACAATGGACAGATGGCAGTAGATGGACAGCATGAGGTACAGTCAACCTCGCATACTTCGACGTCAGATTGGCCATACAATGTATATCACTTATCTCCTATATAAAACAAAAGTCCCAAATTTTCGTTATGTATTTCCTGTTCTTAAAACATGCGTAAGTCGAAGTAAGTGACTCGAAGTTCGGTTATCTCGATGTGAAATCCACAGTCGTTTCTATATTAAACTGATTTCTTTTTCTCCACACATTAACCGACACAAAATTTTAACATCGCTCATCTTTTCCCAGACAACACAGACGACGGCGCGGCGTCAAAAGCCTTTTCGCACTTGATAGTCAGTACTTCGAGATCAGATCTATCTCGTGTCCAAGACAGTACACTGTATTATGTAAAAACAATTCCCAACATAAACATACTTGTAAGCAGTACGCAGACAGTACACTTTGCCCAAGAACTTGTGCTTATGGCACCACGACACTCGGCGAAGCATTGGAAGACGAGTTCGTTTTCCCGAATGTTCGTTGACCCGAAAGTGAAATAAGGTTCCTTATTCCAATGGTTCGTAATCCTGAAACACATAAATTCCCTATGCCTATGAATTGTTCGTTAATCCGAAAATGAAATGGAGTTCCGTTATGAATAAATCCATACAAGTAATCCAAAGGTTCGTTGATACCAGAAATTCGTTAATCCGAAAATGAAAAGAAGGTGCGTACTAACGAATCTTCGGAAAAACAAACCTTATTTCATTTTCGAACATTCATTAACGAACCTTCAGAAACACGTACCACATGACACATGACATGTCACATGACATGAACGTGTAAGCATATGCAATCACATGACATGAACGTGTAAGCAAATGCAATCACATGACATGAACGTGTAAGCAAATGCAATCACATGATTGTATATCGTTTACTAAACGCACATGGAGACACAATTAAGAACGCAGACTGCAACTCTTGTTGTATTGGCTTCCTTTGTTTCTTTGTTTGTTTGTCATGAATTCAAGTCTTTCACCAGAGAATTACAGATGTCCGTCGAAAGAAAGACGGTCGATTTTCATTCAATTCATTCACATTCTATTAAATTTCGAACTGTGACAATGCATCACACCACACACGTATTCACACACACATACACGCACACACACACACATATACACACACACACACGCGCGCGCACATGCACGCTTACATACCATTTTGAGAATCAATAAAATCTTAAACCGAGGCAATTTCGACGTACGCAGAACCCGAAGTTCATTTTAGTCGAACCATTTTCTAATGTCCCGACTGATCGGACGTAAGCGAGATTGACTTTATATACATGCATTAAAAAAGCTTGTTCTACCATTTCTCTTCAGAGGACAGAATTTTAGTCGATGTACTGATAAAAATTTAGCTGCGAAAAAATTCAAGCAGGGAGATAGTATTGTAATGTCGACAAACAGCGAGGTATTAACGCATTCTTGACTGTGAAGACAAAATGTCTATTTTTTTGTTTTTTTTTTTACTCTGAACGCATGCCTCTGTGTGACAGTATATAAATAGATTATATATGATTTTAGGAATTCATAGAAAGATAATCTCAGAATGGAATGTACCATTTGCTTTGCTGACTTATGTGAATATTAGGAGTCACTAATACAATTCTCGAAATGCGTTCATCTTGACTGTTATGATAAGCAGTTTATCGTTTTTTATCATAATACAGCTTAAAAACTGTTTATCTTACTTCGAAGAAACATTTGGCCTTTCGCAAATGTGAGATCGAGAACATTGAGACTAATTTAAAGTCTGTAAAATAGAAAGAAACTCTATAATTTCAGGACCCACCTAAACAATAGATCTATTCATTTCCCGGTTTAGGCAGCTCTGCCTCATGCATGGAACTCTTTTAATCCAAATTGAGCTTTTAAGGTTTTGGTGAAATGAATACATATACATATCCATTGTTATGCTCTTGAAAACCCAAATACCGGTAATATTTCATACTTCTTGAGATGTATTAATACTCTAGACGTGTGGGACAATAACATCAATTCACCTTATTCTCTTCATCAGAGCACTGTATGTATTATAATCTTTGATAATGAGGATGCAAAACTATGGCGGGAGAATCTCAGTGTCGGTCTGCTTTTTTGTCACATACAAGGATGTTATTCAAAATATCCACTATTTATATATATCATGTGAAAACTTCCACTGCGTATCTTGAGCAAAGCCCTTTTCATGTCGGCAATTCAAATTTTGATATCACTATCCTGTTGACTGTGCCTGTAAATTTCCCATATGCCTAAAACCAAATAATTAATTCAATTCTGTTATTTTGTCAGCTAATGATAGGAATTGCTCATGGAGCAAAATATCACAGAAGCTCATAGTGCAAAAGACATCTCACTCTTTAATAGCTGTAAAAGGTCTCCTTATCCTTCTTCTGCTCCTTCTCCGCTGTACCTGTTAATGATAATGAGCTAGTATGCTGTCATGTGATGTTTTATTTCAATAGTGAATATCTCTCTCCTGTTCCCATCCACTCCGGAGCAGGGAATAATCTTTCACTTTGTGTGAGCATTCATGAACTTATATGAATACATTACAATAATAATTATATTGTAATAATCATGCAATTCAGGCATATGCCTTGAATCTTTTAAAACAATAAATCCTATTCTTTCGATGTCATGCTTTCGAGACACGCACATGCAGAGACCGTATACTGCAAACTGAAGGCTGTCACAAGTAGGCATGGCATGGATTTTTTTCCCCAATACACAAAGCCTCTATTCCATGACCAATGTATCTTTGATTCAAGAATACCCTTTAAATATCTGATACGATTTCTAAATCTGGGTACTATCGGCTTACATTTTATCCTTACAGGATTCCATGGACAATCAATGGTATTGACATCACGGAGCGTGTGGTCATTGCGTGGCTCGTCATTGTTTATTCCACAGTGGCACTTCTGACAGCATCGTATCTCAATGTGTTGTTCATTTTATTGAACATCGTAATTCAGTCTAACTCAGAAAGCAATTATTTACGAAGTTCACAAATTTCACAGTGGAGTAGGGATGGCGGGAATCGAGACGTATTTGATGAAGGCTCAGTGACCGGTGAATGAAGTGTGAAGTCAAACAAGTCTCGCTCCGGCTTGAGTACTCCAAACACACATGCATGTGGACGAGATTTTGTCACGATCAGCGGGGAGGTGAAATGACTTTTAAAGGTTGCAGTTATTTTCGTGGGATCAAATTTGTTCAATGAAAACATAAAATCATATCAGCAGAAACCCGATAAATCAGTTGTCTGACTGTGTGAAAGTGCCAGTGAATAATTGTCAATGCATTAAGAAAATGAACTGCGAATTTCAAAGTCTTTCAGGCTAACTTCGATAGATCAGGCATATTTTGCATATACGGTGTAATCATACAGCGTTTGTATCTTAAATCTTGGGTTCCTGTAATAAAGGTTCTTGAGGAACTCCCAGATCTTACAAATGGTTTGTTTAACTTTCTATACTCAGTCATAATATGTCATAACGTTCTTGTATCAAAATGACTGGCAGAAGGTAAATCTATCTGGACTTGAAATGGTGCTAGTGAATAATTGTCAATGCCTACTCTTAAAAGCGAAGAATCTTAATAATCCCCCTCGAAAGCAGTTCACGAGCACTTGCAGGAATGACGCTCTCCTGCGCTTTAAGGATGCCAATGAATCAGAAGAAAGCAACCTCAGCCTGTGGCAATCACCGCCGGTCACTATGCTTCCCTTTGTATTTCATCATACGACAGAAGAAGACTATACTTCCCTTTTCCTGCGTCTTCGCCCGAGTGCGCACGCACTCCTCGAATATGTGTAGCGATCCATGTGACGACACTTTTTTGCTCAATGTATCCAAGCGCAAAGAACGAGCAACCTTTCTGCGCATGCATCTTCAGTTTTGATGAAAGTGTTGAGTGACAAGTTCAGGGTCCCATTTCGTAAAAGATTATGAGGATAGCAGCTCTTGTTAGAAGTACAAATCCTCGCAGCCAATCAAGAGGCAGGAATCTTGTCATTATGTGTGCCATGACACTTAACAATGCAGCAAAAGTTTTTATTCCCACAACTTTTTATGGAATAGGGCTACTTTTTCTGTAGTGCTATTGGTAACACCACATTAAATCGATTGATTTTTCACATTTCAATCGAGTGAAAAAGATCGGGAATCACCGAAGTAAACCAGAGAGAACAAACGAAATACGTAGTTTTAAGAAAGTACGATCGATAAAGGGCAAACAATGCTATTGTGTGTTTAGTGTGTAGTGTGTCTGTTCTTTTATTACTTTGTTAGCATATCGTTGGTAGATATGAACTATATATATGTTTAGCGTGTGGTGTGTCTATTCCTTTATTACTTTGTTGTTCTAGCATATCGTTGGTAGATATGAACTGTATGTTTAGTGTGTTAGTGTGTGGTGTGCCTGTTCTTTTATTACTTTGTTAGCATATCGTTGGTAGATATGAACTATGTTAAGCGTGTGGTGTGTCTTTTCTTTTATTACTTTGTTGTTCTAACATATCGTTGGTAGATATGAACTGTATGTTTAGTGTGTTTAGTGTGTGGTGTGTCTGTTCTTTTATTACTTTGTTAGCATATCGTTGGTAGATATGAACTGTATGTTTAGCGTGTGGTGTGTCTTTTCTTTTATTACTTTGTTAGCATATCGTTGGTAGATATGAACTGTATGTTTAGCGTGTGGTGTGTCTATTCCTTTATTACTTTGTTGTTCTAGCATATCGTTGGTAGATATGAATTGTGTGTTTAGCGTGTGGTGTGTCTTTTCTTTTATTACTTTGTTAGTATATCGTTGGTAGATATGAACTATATGTTTAGCATGTGGTGTGTCTTTTCTTTTATTACTTTGTTGTTCTACCATATCGTTGGTAGATATGAACTGTATGTTTAGTGTGTGATGTGTCTTTTTTTTATTACTTTGTTCTAGCATATCGCTGGTAGATATGAACTGTGTGTTTAGCGTGTGGTGTGTCTTTTCTTTTATTACTTTGTTGTTCTAGCATATCGTTGGTAGATATGAATTGTGTGTTTAGTGTGTGGTGTGTCTGTTCTTTTATAACTTAGTCGTTCTAGCATATCTTTGGTAGATATGAACTGTGTGTGTGTCATTGCACAACTAGGTAATAGTTAAACTAAAAGGTATAATTTGCAATGGATTAAACCAAAAGTACCCAGAAGTTTTTTGTTCTCATCTTCAAAAAGGCCTGTGTGGAAATAATAGACGCATCGCAGCAAATCGCATCTATATAGACAGTAACATCTTCTTCTGTAGAGTAACCTGAACATGGAGTGGCGTAGTGCTAAAGTAAAATAGTATTCTCAAGTTTTCTCAGTTTAATTGAGTCTCATCAGGAAGAAACATAAAAAAAATTGAAACAAGAATCGATCTTAGGGGAAAAGATTAATTCAAGGGCTTACTAAGCTGACACAATCAAAGAGTTGGTATATAATAATCAATCACAATCACAATCGCGGAAGAAAGGACACTGTATTATGCTGCAGGCATTGTCATATAAGACAGGAAGGTTCTGATACAATTTACCTTCACTAGAGAGCAAACTTCTCATACAAAATCGTCGGTTCTCCGACAACATCAAAGAAATTCTTTATCACCATAAAGCTGTCAAAAACCCATTAAGATCCTTAGAGGTCACACACGAATGGTAGTGTTTTCGACGAAATATTTGTAGTGGCATCTTTGACGGAAGGCGGAGGGAGGCTGTTCATTAAAAATATTTAATCCCGTATAGAAGTGGCTTTCAAAATTATGTAGCTTTGAAGGCTCGAGAGAAAAATAAAATGACCGATGGTAATTGAAAGGCAATAGTGGCCCTGAAACAAATTTGCTTTATTACTCACACTATACACGCAACAAAGCAGTAGAGCATGATCTACGAAATAACCCTTAGGGTTCCATTAAGATGGTCTGTTTACTACCTGTTTGACCTCAGAATCTTTCGATAAGGTGAAGCATTTTAATGTTTTTCCCTACACCAGTGATAACTGAAAACAAACTTTCTTTTTCCTTTACATGTAATATGCATCGTACTGCAGAAAAAAAAAGAAGATGATATATATAATCAGCGATGTTGCCAGATACTTTAATAATCTCTGAGGTTTTCCGAGGTGTTGAATAAGTTGTCAAATATTTGCAACGAGAACGGAAATAGTTTTACTCAGTTGCACTCTAAATGATAACGAGAAAGAGAAATCGAAATTAGTCTGACCAAGAACAAAACAAAACAGAACAAAATATACTCACAAAAAAAGCTAGAGGAGAACAGATAATACTTTTTGTCGCTTGATTTAAGATACTATTTGGCACTGTTGTGGAAATTACCCTAGCGAGACTCTACCCTTTTAACGAATATCTGCAATATCCGCAATATTTCATTCTTGTGGAATCCATACAGATCCTGAAGTTGTCATTATTCAAAACTATATATTTAGAATTTGACATCCTTATGGTGGTTAACGCGAAATTTCACTTTTACTCCTGTTCTTCGAATAATTTTCCCTCTCACATCAATCTCTCCCAACAAAGTGTCCTGAACATCCATTTTCACCATAATTTTGCTTACCTCAGTAAATCAATGAATGTCAAGATACAGAAACTTTAAGTTATAAAAATTATGACAGATGTGATAGGAAAAGAAAGCAAGGGCAGAATAAGGTAAGTGTGAACAGCACATATGTGATGTGGGTCATAGTCAATGGCTCAAAGACTTTACGGTATAAAGAACATATCTCAAATATTCCATTTAAGATGGGAACTGGCATCATTACCTCACATGAGTATTTTTCCACAACGCTCTTGTCATAACCAATTTGATCCCACGCAGTACAGTGGTTGCACAGATGTACATGCACACACACACACACACACACACACACACACCAAGGAAACCAAGAATGACAACTTCGGGTGAAAAAAAAATCAGGCACAAACATGAGTGATAGAAATGCTTCTGACAACACGCCACTTTTCGTTTTGATTAATTTTTGTTTAGTCTGTTCCTAGGGTACGGTGAAAGGCAATATCGAGAATAACCGCCAACTTTACTCTCCTGAGCAGATGTCAATGTGTCGGTAAGATTTCCTCTGCTCATGTATCAAGAACCGAAATTATTTTCACCGTCTGGAGCTCTTTATATCTCTCTGAACGTCTCCATAATTTCTCATTAACTTCTGTTATGTAAATAGTCATATAAATAATCTTGTTTATTTCGACCCATCTCAATAATTAAATGTTATCCTTAGGATTACGAACCTCATTTAACAACGTTGCCTATTTCCAACTGACCTGCGCATGAGGCTGAAATTAAAATTACACTGAATTACAACGATCTAACACTGATTTGTTCCTAATCAATCATTGTTTTTCCACTGCTCACTGTTTCTTCCGGTCGTCGCGGCTTTAAAGGCCGTGTCACACCATAACGCGGGCTTGTGGCGAGGAGGTAGTTTCCAGCACGTAGAAGATTTTCAGCGGGCGAACAAGAATGTTTGCAATTTTCATTCATGCCTTGTCATACCGTACGGGGGAACTTCTGCGACTTGACTTGCGGGGAAACAAATTTACTCCAAGGAGCTCTCCGCAGTTGGTCCGCACCTGACAGTATTTAGCACGTAGTTGCCCGGAGGTGCTCACGCAAGTCCGATTTAACCGCGCCAAGTTTTGAGCATGACCAAAACTTTTTCCGGGTGAGTCGCGGGAATGCCCGTAGAGGTCCACGCAGAACGCCAGTAGGAGACCCTTAGCGGCAGTACTTCCCAGGCAATTCCCACGCAGGTACTTCGCAGTCCCGTATGCAGCCAAGATAATGAAATTCTGTGAGATTTCAGCCATTCCATTAGAGGAATTCCTTCACTAAGTTGTCAGCCCCCACGCGACTGGTACAAAGGTCACACAGTATACTCGCAAGTATAACGCGTCCAGCAAGTAAGACACATGCGCTGACTCGCACAAATCCTTTTCCGCCCTCAGGAATGTCCGGTATGCTAGAAAATCCCTACACGTAACAAGCCCGAGTAGCTTGCCCGGAAAGGTGTGACAGGGCCTAAACACGGTTGCGGGTAAAAAAAATATGCGTGCGCACCTCGGGGCAACTACTTTTGAGATACATGCTAGGTACTGTCATGTGCGGATATCTACGGGGACCTCCTGGTAGTCAAAATTGTTCTTTGCAAGTCGCACGCAAGGCTGGTGTGACACGGCCTTAACATTGCCATTGCTATTGACAACCTAATCGTGCGCAATTTTAAGAGGACTATATTAACGTTATTTTGAGAGAGTTCAAACATATATAAAGTGCAGGCCGAACTTCGTAGATTAACTAAAACTGACATTTCATGTAAATCCATGGACCAAAACAAGGGCGAAATAGGCATATTTTATGTTACATTCATTGTTGGATATCTGCTCGTGCACGTCATGCTCATTTACGCAGTCGAAATTTGCATAATCCATAAACTACATTTACCCTACCATAATGAATTCTGGCTATTGGCTTGTACAGTTCATAAGTCATAAATTCATTAATTTCGTGATACATTTAACCCACAAACATAACAACTTTAAAAAAAAATTATATACCATCCATTTTTCGTAAGACGTCAACATCAATGTACTGAGCGCTGGTTGTATTTGCCCTGGAATACTGTAGTCTGGCCCCGGTAGAGTCGAAGTTACTCCGCCGAAGTTGACGGAATACGGTTATTCGTATCTGTAGCCGTCTCCTATAGTTATTACAGCACTACTATAGTTTCTTTGTCTACTTGCAAAACAGTCGATGCAATGTGCAGACGGAAGGAGAATTCCAAGCACCGCATACTGGGCTGATATGATCTGGAAAAATGATTATTAAGCTTAGGGATCCATTCACGAGGAGTATTTTTTTTCAATGTGTGTGTTATTATGTTTTCCATGACACGTGTCACTGAACTGAATTTGGGATATATTTCAACACTAGTATACCTAAGATCAAGGCAGGGAGAAAACGTAATAAACCTATAAAACCTTGAATAAAAAGAGGAATTTTGAATTCTATAAATGAAAGAAACATTTTGTACAAAATAAGTCTTCATCAAGCTAGCTCTGTAAATGTTCTTAACTATAAGACATATCGAAATAAATCAACAAGTATTATTAAACAGTCCAAACAAATGTATTTTTCTAAAAAGATAGATAATGCTCAAGGTAAAAGCTCAATTATACGGGAAATAATTAATGAAATTCTAAACTCTTGACCACAAAATATTATTATATAAGCTACGACATTACGGGGTTCGGGGTACTGCACTTACGTGGTTTGAAAACCATTGTTATGTAGAAAACATTTGTTTCCTTTGATTCAATATCCTCCAATACATTACCTGTAACATGCGGAGTCCCCCAGGGTTCAATCTTAGGTCCATTATTGTTTCTACTCTACATTAATGATATTTCAAACCCATCATCCATGCTACAGTTACTTGCTGATGATACAAATGTGTTTTGCTCACATACTGACCTAAACCACCTAGTTACTATTTCAAACAATGAATTACCGAAATTATCTACATGGTTTAAGAGTAATATACTGGCACTCAATTTAAGCAAAACTAATTTAATTCATTTTAAATGCAAAAAAGCTGATTTACCAGAATATGAATTGTATATTGATGGTACACCTCTCGAAAGGAAAACACTTAACAAATTTCTCGGTGTGTATATAAATGAAAACCTAAAATGGGATGATCATGTAAAATAGTACGTTATTTTGCCTGTATCCCGAAACGTTGGCCTGTTAACTAAGCTTCAGTATTTTTTACCAACTCGTGTATTGTTTACCCTGTATAATGCTTTGCTCCTGCCATATATATCGTATCGCAACATTATTTGGGCAACCCACAAATGTAACACAGACCGTATACTTCTTCTGCAGCAAAAAGCAATTCGAGTGTGCAGCCGAGCACGCTCTCGAAATCACACCGCCCCATTGTTTTCCAGCTTAAATCCCTTAAGATGAATGACATAAACTTTCTTCAAACAGGTGTATTTATGTTTTGCCTCAAGTCAAACCTTTTGCCTCCAATATTTAACAGAATATTTCGGTCAAATTCAGAGATTCACTCTTATCCTACCAGACAATCCACAAATTTGCATTTATTTAACCCCAAAACTGCACTTGCGCATCATTCTATCAGACACTCCGGCCCTGACACTTGGAATTCCCTCCCCACCGAAATTAAAAACATGACCACTTTGTATTCATTTAATATGGCTGTAAAACTGCACCTCCTCAAGCAGTATTCCCCAGGATAACATTTTGATTTCTTTATTGTTATGCATTATAATCAAATGTATATAAACATGTACGTGATACATGATGCATGCAGTATGTGTGCATACTTACATCGATCTATCTATCTATCCATAAATACGGTATATTATAAATATGGGTATGTATGTGTATGTATAGGATAGGCACATAATGTATATTATGTATATGAGCATGTCTATGTATACCATGTGCCTTACCATTACTGTGCGCATTTAACCGCGATATAATTATTTTGTTATTTCATGTCAGATAAACATATGTAAGAATGCTTTGTATCCATTTATTACTATTTCCATAGTGCATATTCGGTTATTACTACGGCAAAGGCAACTGAACGTGTTAAATCTAATAGCAGACGCATTTATTACCATTACTGTAAAGTAGTTGTAAAGTAGTTGGAGTGGTACAAATACACTCTGTAATTTTCCCTTTTTCCCCTGCCCTTCCCCCTTTCTCTATCCCTTATCCTATCTAGAGTAGCTGAGTATAGGGTCTCCACACCGTCAAGCCTCGGCTTATTTTGGAGACCCATCTGTTTAAGTTCCCTAAGATGTTTGTATTTGTTTTACTTTGTACTAAAAACTATGTGTCGATATATTGTTTGTCATTAATTACTTGTGCAAAATCATATCTGATGTAATGGAATTAAGCAGAAATAAATCAAATCAAACGTATCGTTGCAGTGCAGTGTAATAATGTAAGATCAAAATATAGGCATCATTATTTCCCCTTTTATATCATGACCTTTTTTTGAAAAGATCTCGAACATGTCTTTCCTTGTCAATACATTCTAGGCTTATAAGAAATGCTGAAAAAAAAGTTGTAGAAAATAATAGTCCATCTTCTATGCGTCGCACGTGGTTTTAGCAATTTACCGCCAGGCCACTTTGCAGCCGCTTACAGCCCTCTAATCTAGTGTGTGTCGTTTCTTTTATTGCGTTTGGATTGGAGTTGGATTCATTTTTACTTAGGCAATAAAGAATCAATTAAAACAATTGGATGTGTTTGGTTATGCCTAAGCAATGAGAACGAAATTCCCTTTCCTTAAAGGACAGGTACACCTTGACATGTGGCTTGAGGAAATGCAGCAATATTAGTAGAACACATCAGTGAGAGTTTGAGAAAAGTCGTACAATGCGTTCAAAAGTTATGATTTTTTTTCTCAGCCACTGCTGAATGAGAAAATTACTACAGCTTGTGAAGTTATGTGTAGAACGATATCAAGAAAATATAAAGCAAATTTAACATATTTCCACTTTTCTCGCATTATGAAAGAACGCCTGACTTGCCTCTTTTAGAAGGCAGGAGAAATAATATTATCCTTAAAGCAGAAATTTATAGAGAATCTAGAAATATGACAAGTTTGATATCTACGGAAAGCTAAGAAGCTAGTTAACAAACCTGGATATCTTTTAGACGATGTAACTTTACCCCCAAACTGTTTTTGAGATTGAAAAACACCCAATTTCCATGAACATGCACGTAGCTCCGTTCGCTACAAGAAACATCGGATTTGAGCGACGTCACCAAATGTGTATGAGCTGATTTGCCGTACGGCTATAATTATGAGACCCGCTCTGGCAAAACCCGAAACTTCTCGGCAAATGTGATTTCGCGCTACAGCCCGAAAAAGGTCAAAAAATGACCTACCTCAGAGACCAAATTGACATTTTGGTATCACGTTGTAGGGGAAATTTTCTAGTTTCTGATTGATATCAACATTTCGAAATACAACCTACAAAATGTGGAATTTTGAAGAGAAAAGTGGGATGTCAATCTCAAAAGTTGGCCAATCTTACGTCTAAAGACCAAATCGCCTTCGCTTATGGCGAAAATGACTGTTCTTTTGGCGATCGTGTCTTAGATATTCTGCGTTGAACCCTGACACATTTGGTACCTACAGAAAGCTCTACCTCTGCTTATTCCAAATATGGTCATGGCATGATGTCATGCTACTCACTTTCACTCATAAATTCGTCTGAAACATGCGTAAGTTTATGCAAATCGTCTCCCTGACGCGTAAACAGCCTTGTTGCTTACCAAGACACGTGATCGAAATACGTGTTCACGATTGGTCAACTGCGCTGAGGACCCCCTTGTTTACAAGCAACCTACGTGTTATGCTATGGGGATCGCTGCAGCAGCGGTGCATGCTTGCATGCAACACGTGTATCGTGACTGCTGCTCAGCACGGAAATGTTGCAGTTTCCCGCTTTGTTAGACTGGTTTTTTTAAAGCAATTTGAGGTAGAAATTAGAATTTAAACCAACACACAAGAGAAAAAGGAGGTCACATTTATCTAAGAAACCTTCATCATGCCATTTCGAAGAAGAATCAAGCTGAAATCACGGCATCAAGGAATACCTCTTCACTGCCGATTCTGCTGGTACTGTTGTGCGTACACCATTGTCCTGATCACGGCAATCGCGAATCTTGAGCTGATTACGGTAGGTTTTGTGCTTTTCAAACGTCGTATTTCCGTAAATGTATGGGTGTAAAAATGATTTCCAATCAATTACAGCTCTTTGACTTAGTTATCATCCTTCATGAGTATGTAAGATTACCTCAGCTATACGCAATTCCCTCGCAATGATCGATTTGTTGTGTCAATAATAACAGCAAATTGTGGCTGTACGTAGGAACAGCTGATCACGGCAATCGTGAATCTGTGAGCTGACGATAGGTTTTGTGCATTTAAAACGTTTTTTCCCGTAAATTTATGGGTGTAAAAGATGATTCCAATGAACACAAACAAACAAACAATTTCACGACGTGAATATATAGTTTTGGCGGACGATTTATTCTAGATTGACAACAAATTACACACCAATTTCCTGAAAAGTGCACACAGTTTGCCTATAGATACGTAAATCCCACTGGGTTGCATACACATTTAGTGACGTTGCAGACTTGGCACTTTTCGTAGCCGCATCGAACTTTTTCCAGTGGTAAAAAATAAAGATTCTTATATTCAAAGCAGAGACAACTTAATTGTATGATTTATGTCAGAAATTAATCAAAATAACATTAAATCATGGAAAACAGTCAATTCATATGATATTATTTCCTATAAATTTCTTCTTTAAGATACATCAGTGACAATATGAAGAGGAAATGTGCACTTAAAAAAAAAACGAAATTCTCTTAAAATTTTCCTTATATCGTTCTACTCACGTGACGCCATACGCTGCAGTAGTCTTCTCATCCAACAATGACTGCGTAGATACTTTACAAATTAAGTTTTGAACGGATTGTCCCATTCCCTTAACTTTCACTGATGTGTGCTACTGATATCGCTGCACTCACTCAATCCACATGTATGTGAAGGTGGACAATATTGTCCGTTAAAGGGCACCGCAGCTATTTCCATGAAACGGCTCGAATCAAGAATATAAGATTTGGGAGACAGTGGTCTTATCAACTCAATCGTTCAGCATCTTCCATAAGTTGGGGAGGGTGGTTCACAAAGAATCTGAGCAGATCTAAAAGGTTAAGATCGAGTTAAAATTATTGTATGCCACTGCTTTCCTTTTTCAGTTTCATTAGCCTTTCAGAATCCCCTTCAAATTGTTATCAAAATTTTCAGACAAAAATCCTTAGTAACAAATTTTATCTTGAATATTAAACGACTGTGTGAAAAAAAGAAATCTCCAAAATCTTCATTTTCATTAGAGAATCAGAGTGCCATTGAAGACACACACGGCATTGCACAATTTCTTGAGTAGATCTTAACTATTAAGATCGACTAATATTCTTTGTGAATCACCCTCTTTACTGAATGGCATATTGTTTGTCTATGGAATGACATGGCTTGATGTTCATTATCACTTTCCTCTCCGCTCTCTTTCCATGCACATCGAATAGAATGACATCACACCTTCATATGCATTTTTTGCATGTCCCTCATCTCATGCTTCTGACGCAAGACCGGCACACCACGTGACCATTTCTCCCCTTCTGCGCCGAGGTCAATCACCTCTGACCGTGCCGACTGAGTGTCATCCACTGACAACACTTGGGGAAGAAACGGGCGTGTTTTTGTCATGAACGTAATTATGTACATATTCATCTTCATCATTTTGAAGTTTGATGCGGACGCAATATCCAGCCCTAATGGGTCCCTCCCGGTGTCAATAATGATGTAAACATGTCTTCACGCTTGGAAAAAAACAAGCGGAAGAGGGGAACCATTAACTGAGACAATTACTCCGCCGTGCCTAATCCAAACCTCGTGCCTTTTTCCTTTCTTTTTTAGATTTTGGTCGTTGTATGATTATTCCGAGACGGAAATAGGTTGCAGCGTGAGTAATCTTATACCAGACTTTCGTTCACCCGGAGCAAAGAGCTTCGTAATGATTTCTTCTCCGAGGTTTTGGCTACATAAACAATTGAAATATGAGTCTACGCAGTCACAGACCAACGCGCAGACCCGTGTAGCTGAAGGCGAGTGACGAAGGAGGTGCACACATGGGGGGGGGGGGGGGGGAGGGATTACAGTTGGGACAAAACGAGTGCAACAGAAATGTTATGGTAATAGCAGAATGTACATATCACAATATTGATAGTCACTCTCCAAATCCCACTGTGATAAGAATGCTAAGCACAGCCGGAGAAAAGAGAACAAAATAAAGATGTATGAAAAAAAAAACCAACCTGAATATTATGATATTAGGAGACATCCTGGACGGGGAGGTCGCGAGAGGAGGAATAATGTTCTACATTTTGTGAGATATTTTCGTGCATCCGAGCAGAATCTTTCCTTTCTCGATATTTCCCCCTCGAGGCCTGCATACGGTTTGATGGCACATTTGTCCAAATCGACCCCACCGATGGGATATCAGATAACAACTAATGATGCCATGGCCCCATTATTGTTTTTTTTCCTTGCGACAAGCTCTGACCAACAACAACAACAAACAATAATAATAATAATAAAGGCCCCGCTTGAGGATTTGCAGTCGCTAAGTAGGTTCTAGCAAAGGCAGGTGTTGCAAGCAGCAATTTCAGGCCTGAACGATCTTAGTAAACTAAGAAAGACAACAAAACATTCATGTATTTCCCTATGCCGTGCAAGTAAATTGAATAAGTACTAGTGAGACTGGAAAGGGATACAATAATAGAAACATGTTAAATCCACCTTTATTATGATGATGAATATCCATGTATGTCACATTGAAAATGCATTTCCACGCTGTTTCATGTATATTACCCATCGATCATTCAACTAGGCAATCATGTTTATGTGTAGGGATAACGAGACAAAGAGTGATTGAGAGTGAGTGAGCGAGAGAGAAAGTGCTAAGACAGGTGTAAATGTTTTGCGAGTCGCGCCGTTGATGACCGAGACGAGTTTTTTTTTTTTTTTTTTTTTGCATGTCAATTAATGCCTAGGTGTATAAAGAAAAGACAGGAAATAGCTCCAGTCCCGGGAGTGTGTTGTATAGGCGTTTCGTTCAAGTCTCTTTAGTTGTACCAAATATATAAAATGCCTCGAAAAGGAGTGCCGTAGCCGAGTAGCAGTTTAAGTGTAGAGTTGGATCCTTTGGTGGCAGATACCATTTTGATTTCATCGAGAACACACTGATTTAGCTCCGTGGCTGGAAACCTACCTGCCACACCCAGGCGCCGATATCTTAACCGGAGCCCACTTTCATTTGCGGCCAGGAGCCGCCCACCTTACTGCCAGCCTGTATAGGGCCTACTGTTTAACCAGAGCTCAAATTTTGTTTGCTGCCAGAAGTCGTACTTCAACAGCCTTTCCAGCTTTACAGCGGACAAGGCGAAGAGGCATTTTGTTCATATTACACCGGTCATCGGTAAGCTAATCGCGGTTTAAAATTTTGTCGTGTAAAGATGTGAATGTACTTCAGGGCACCACATATAGCCCCGGAGAACCCCGCAAATAAGTGATAAAGCATATTATAATGGTGTACATTTTTCGAAAATGATGCGGTGATGTTTGATAAGGTGTGCACTGCTATATCTATAATTCTGGAACTTTTTTATGTGAATTTTGTTTGTCAAATGGATAATAACGCAGTTTTTACTTTTCACTGTGATGTCAGGATTTTAAGGTGATCCATTGGCATATGTTACATTTAAACAAATTTGATAGATGGCGCCGAGGTAGAGTTTACTCCCAGACAGACGCATTCCCAGCCGAGTGACTGTGTCCGCCCCTCGCTATGGAGAACCTTTGGACGCCAGTGAATATGGAACGCGGGTCCCTCGCGACATTTTGGAGCTGCAACAGAGAGAGTGCGTTCCACCTCAACCTCGCAACCTCGCATCCAAAGACGCTCCACCCACGAGGTTATGTTCTGGAAGCGAACATTTGTTGACAATTAATGTGACTCTGTGGGCAACGCAGGTGAGCGATGAACCTGGCGGGTGCATGACACCCCTGTAGGCATGAATTGTTATGACGTGAAGGTGTCGCTGAAATTGAAAGATGAATGTAATGTGAACATTGTAATAAGATGAATGTAATGTGAAAATCGTTCGAATATTGGTACTTACATAATCAATGAGAATTGTGGGTTAGTACAGGACCCTGATGTTAACGAAAGCAGTGTAGTAGAAGACGAATGTTATAACCGCGATAAACCGTCGTGCGTGCAGGCTGGTCACATCAAGATCAGCACCACCGTGATGTGGATATAATAGTGCTGTGTTTGATAGTGATATCGATATTGATAGTGATGGTGATTTGATAATGAAGTTGTTATAATTATGCGGAATACAGTGATAAGTGGAAATCACAAGTGAAACCGGACCAAGCCAGGGTCTCGTTCACACAGGTGTGGAACATAGGTGGTGCTACAATTTAATCAATCTCACGCAGAACTCTGACTTTGTATTTTATGTTGGTCTCAACCCCTTGATTTCAGTCTTGTAAATACTTCACTAATTGTTTTGATAAAGTGTATATAAAAGTGAATGGCACAAGGGAGATTGAGTATCATTTAAGTCCGCCCATGTGACAATGTATTTCATACACATTCGCTCGACTTAACTGTCAAATCTAAACAGGCGCCATTACCGTGCACAAGTACAGTATATGGAATATAACGGTGCGACAGAGTGAAAAATCCGCATTGAAATCTACATCGAAAAGAATGCATGTATCGAATACATAAAAGAGTGGCTATGTGAAAGGTCGTGTCACTAGTAAAACTATCATCATAAGTCGTCGGTTAAATACCCGGATGTTATTTTTTTTCTACGTCATCACGTGGGCATCTTGTTTGAGGCGTTGTTATTGTAAATAATCGACGTGGAATGACGTGTCGGTTATTTACGATAACGACGCCCCCAGGACGTATACAGGAAAATTCCTAGAAGTCCCATTTTCAGCCGAGATGTATCGTCTCCGGCATTAAATCATCTTTAGAAAGAAATCTTCTATTCCTGTCCAGCCAATGAGTCTTGATCATGGAATAAATATTGTGACTGTTAGACAACAATTTATAGCTTTTATCTCCTTCGCCGCTGGAAAGAATGATTTTGGTCATATTATTTATACGCGGAACCCTGCTGTAAGCCGTTCGTCTCATTCGTCACTCAAACACGTAAACAGCTTGCTTTGCAACACGTGAACATCAAACTTCAAAGTAGCAGCATCATAGGTCTACGCAAAGTGACGTCATGCAAGATCCTTAACAGCGTGGTAGTTTGGTAATTTTTTTTTTATGTGGGTTTTTTTTGTACCAAAGAATTCGGTCATTGTCACTGGAAATATTGCATAAATTAATGAAAACACCTCACAAGTCTTCTATTAACCGGTAAACACATACAAGACGAAATCAAGGAGAAGAAATTGCATTTTTCACATCATCTTTTTGATCAGGTAAGCTTTTATAATTTTCAAGCGGGAGGGGATTGTCGTTGCCAGATTACTGAGGGGTTTTTTTTTTTCTTTTTTTTTTCTCAATGGTAAACGAAGGGATGGCATGTATTGTCTCATCTAATCTCAAATGTGCCTTTTCCCGATATTTGATGAATGCATGAGAAACTCATAACTTCCGATTTCCTTCTTGTCTGATTCTCGTTACACTTAAAGGTCCTGTTTACCTTTGGGAGCAGTGATTTAAAAAATTTTCAAGATATCACGTTTGATGCATTTATGTAGGTCTGCTGAATCACAAAACATCTAAAATATTCGCAATAAAGCCTAAAACATAAGAACATATCAGTATTTTTCTCAACAACCCATAACTGTAGACTGTTTAGTCTGAAAACATTTTTAATATAGTTATTGTTCATAATTATATTTTTAGTATTTAGCAATACTTAGAAAATAGACTATACCGATAGTTGTTTCTATCCCTAACTCACATTTTAGAACTATTTCAAAGCACTATAATGCATGGTCTTTGTTTCATCTGCAAATGCCCTGGTTCGCGACCCCTGAAGTGTACACAAAAAAAGGGTTGAATACAATTTCCTTACAAACCAAGCATTGTGACTAGAAAGCTAGTAAACTTGCATACACTATTTTCAGTGTCATGATTTGCTCAATTTAAAACAACGAATGAATGAAGCGTCACCAAAGCGTGCAAAATATGATACAGTAGTTTTGCTGTCACAAACTAGGCATGTATGAACAGATTGTTACCATGCAATCCATTGAAAAATAAAAATGTTTATTCTAGGATAGCGCTATCATCTATCGGAAATCTGAGTGTGGTAAATTGGGTTTCAATTCGTTATTCCGAAGATTCCTTATTCCGAAGGTATAAGTTAATCCCAAAAAATTGGGCTCGTTTATTCCGAAGGTTCGTTAGTAGGCCTTCGCATGTACTTTCTTTCATTTTCGTAATAACAAACTTGTTTTCGTTTTCGCAATAACGAACCTTCGTAATAACTTCGGAAAAACACCAATGATGTTTGGATTAAACGAACCCCGTTTCATTTTCGGATAAACGAACCTTCGGAATAACGAGCATCACCTGGTAAATAGAGTCATTCACAGATACTTCATGGAATTACGTGACTCCATACATAAATTTTGTCCTCTTTAAGCGGTTAATGATCATTGCCGACCGTGATTATCTTTTCTCCCATAGCGTCATCTTATGCATGATTACGAGAGACGCAACACAAAGGACAATGCAACTCAGGTATATCATACGGAAAATATTATCCATCAGGGCTCTTATGAAGACACAAGAGTATTGTTGTTGGAGCAAAATACGTAGCTCTATCAAGGAGCTAGCTCCATTATTGTATCAAGGAAATATCAGCGCCTGGTACCGCTTAATTGGTTTTATAGAATAGCTTTATCAACATAATGGCCTTCCTTTGAAGTATGATTGTCTACGTCTTAAGTTGGTTGCTTGAAGGGAAAATCCAAGACGATATGTCAAAGGATAGTTCGTTAACGTTTAACCTTCATTGACGCTTTGTATTACACCTTTGTTAAAACAGAGCACAGTAAACACCGAGTGTTCCCCATATATCACTTTAGATTGTGAAGTAGCATCTTTAATCTGCAGTAAGTTGTAAAATTGAAAATGTCTTCGTACTCTTGAGCTCTTGAGTGGTGTCTGCTTTCTTTCCTGTAGTGATTCATTTTTAGATATTTTTTCCACCAAATCAATACAACATTGTAATAAACATTGTCGAATTTTTTCGACAATGTTTGTCGAATTGTCGAATTTTTTCAAGGATTCCACACAAATTGTACATCAACCGAAGACAAAATCATCTTGCTACGAAAGAAGAAAAAAAAAATAAGCCCGTTAACACAAATATGCATCACACCTGATTTGTTGTTGTTGCTGCTGCTTTACCCAAAGTAAGTATTAGGAGGCGGTCATCTTGAGTGGAAGCAAAGAAAAGGACTGCTTTGAGACAACATTCTTGCCACTATTTACTCTAACTCCTCTTTCACCTGCCGTGGTCAGGCTTTCATGAATAACCATGTGAAATGAAAGAAAGTGACGGACTGTCACTGTCAGTATTCTTGAATCACGAGAGCTCCTTGAACCAGTGCTCCCTGCCCGGAACATCTCTGGGCTTTTTTGGGGGGAGTGTTATTTCTCATCTTGCGCGGCCCCCTTCACTCGGCCTTCTTCAGCTCTTTGAGGTTATATCACCCATGCATGCATGAGGCGTGCGTAAAGTACCGGGAGCATTTGCCCGACGATGCAAGAGCGGGGAAACGCATACATGAATATATTTTGTTTTTGGAGACATGGATTCGAACCGGCAGGGTTCTGATAAGCAATTATCGCAAAGTCGAAGAGCATGATCAGGGTTTCCGACACGACCGCTATTAAGAGGGGGGTAAAGAGACCTTGATCGTTTAGAAATTATTCTGCGCCAGTTAAAGCTGTGCCTAACACCCGAATAATGCACATATCCAGCTCAGGGACGATTATCAGTGCTTGCGAAAATGATGTTTGACATCATGTCAACAACTTGTCAGTTCGAGTTCGCTTGTTGTTTGTGCATTTGAATCGTGCGTTATGTATTGCCGGACATATAGTACAAGTCATGATGCGTCACTGTTTTCATTCGCCCCGTTATGCCAAAACAAGATTGCATGGTTTTACACCTTTCTCTATTTTGAAATACTACTGGTGCGCGAAGAAATTATCACATCCGATTTTCCGCATGAGCGCAACCATCAGATATGTGTTGTTGCTCTTTAGGTGATACGCTATCAGCGTATCACCTATTGTGATTGTCAAAATCTCTCTTTATTTCTTTTTATTAGGTGATACGCTATCAGCGTATCACCTATTGTGATTGTCAAAATCTCTCTTTATTTCTTTTTAGGTGATACGCTATCAGCGTATCACCTATTGTGATTGTCAAAATCTCTCTTTATTTCTTTTTATTAGGTGATACGCTATCAGCGTATCACCTATTGTGATTGTCAAAATCTCTCTTTATTAGGTGATACGCTATCAGCGTATCACCTATTGTGATTGTCAAAATCTCTCTTTATTTCTTTTTAGGTGATACGCTATCAGCGTATCACCTATTGTGATTGTCAAAATCTCTCTTTATTTCTTTTTATTCTTCTTTCTTTCTGGACAATTTTGTGTCATCAATATCTCAAGAATGACATTACGGAATAACATGACATTTTCAGGGAACATGTCTCATGACAAAATCTAGCCACAATAAGGTTTTCATGACAGTAACATATCTATGACGTCATCTAGGCGCCATTTTGTGATTTTCGGACCATGTTACATGATCGATCATAACTTCATATCTAAAGGTCATGTCTGTATCATTTTCGGCGGACATTAAGTTCAGGTCACGCTCTATCATACATTTTAATGCTAATTACCTAAGACATTATTACGCGCGCGTACGCGCGCGTCAAACTTTTAAAAGGCTCAAAACAACTTACCAATGGGAAATCTCGAAGTTTCAGACAATTTTAAGCGTTTCGCGCGTTCGCGTCCGTCCGCACATTTTCGCGCGTAGTGCGCGTAAGCAAACTGAAAATGCACATTTTTTGACAGATTTGGATTCCTGATACATTAAGTAACAATATCCATTGATTTCCGATCAATTTTGACCTATAACAAAGGAATGCGTTGGCGTCAAAGTTGAAATTTCGTGTGCGCGTCTTTGTGCAAATATAGCGAAAAACATGTCTTTGTTTATTTCGCCATAGCTCTTTAAAACGTCTGGTTACCCTATGTTTTTATTGCATATTACAAAAACATATGAATTGGAAATAACGTTTCAAGTATTAATATTTCCATAATTACATTATGACGTCATCATATCATCATCTGAAATCAAAAAAGTGGAATTAATTTTTTTGAGGTACTGTTTCTGACATTCATTTGCTCGTATCTCTGTTGTTTAAGCTCAATATTATCCCAAATTCAGATATGTTGTACTTTGAACATTTGCCTTTCAGGTCCATGTCATGGTTTTGAAATTTAATGACGTCATCATACTTTAAATTGTGATTAAAGGTAAAGACGCAAAATCGGACAAGTTTACGTGTTATGTCTATGGGAGGGGATTTTTTTTTAAACCATGCATTGACTTGACAACGTTTAAGCACCTTTATCTCAGCTGATTTTGCTTCATTTCCTCTGAAACTTAAGTATGTTGTAGCTGAGACAATAAGCTTCAGTAATCATGCATTTTATTTTTTGAAATCTCATCATCAGGTTGACAATTTTGCAGTTTAAAACTGAAAATGAGAATGGAATGTGGACAAAACGATTCCCGATTCTTCTTTCACATACATAAGTTTACGTTCCTCATATTATCTCGCCGAGACGTATGGCCGAGTGGTTAAAGGCGACGTCTCAGAGACGTGAGGTTGCGGGTTCGAACCCCACAAGATCACGAAACAAAATACTCAGCTATTTTACTTTTTTTCTTCAATTTTGTATTACATATTCGTCCATGTAGAAATCACGTTCGTATATAAACGCACCTATACACACACACAGACACACAGACACACACCATATCCCTCTTTTTTGTGTTGGAGACCACATTGCTTCGACTGCTGCAAAATTTTGCAGGCTAACTTTGTCAAACCGATCATAGTATGTAATGACGACGACGGAGGTGTTGTACTTTGAACAATTGTCTTTCAAGACCATGTCATTGTTTTGTACTTTGATGACGTCATCACACTGAAAATTGTGATTAAAGGCAAAGTATAAAAACCAGCCGATTATAGGCTTTATGTCTACGGCGCGTATTTTTCCCAAGTTGCCAGAAATGGCATAGCGACATCAGTCGTTACAAGGCCGCATTTCCGTCTAGCAATGCAATACATGTTCACGCGGCCACGATTGTTGAGTGGGCATTGACTTTTTCCCCCTGTAATATCTATACATTTCTTTTTTGCCTTACCATTTCCGGGGATGTCCCGTGGCCGAGTGGTTAGAGAAACGGTTTTGCATGCACGCTCAATATAACTTCAAGGTGCCTATATCACATTCTTTTCTTTGTCGATCACAGATGACCGACACCTGATGACCCCAAGCGTATCACCTAACTCGTCAGCGTGACGAGTTTCATATCTCGTTATTCTTCTTTCTTTCTGGACAATTTTGTGTCATCAATATCTCAAGAATGACATTACGGAATAACATGACATTTTCAGGGAACATGTCTCATGACAAAATCTAGCCACAATAAGGTTTTCATGACAGTAACATATCTATGACGTCATCTAGGCGCCATTTTGTGATTTTCGGACCATGTTACATGATCGATCATAACTTCATATCTAAAGGTCATGTCTGTATCATTTTCGGCGGACATTAAGTTCAGGTCACGCTCTATCATACATTTTAATGCTAATTACCTAAGACATTATTACGCGCGCGTACGCGCGCGTCAAACTTTTAAAAGGCTCAAAACAACTTACCAATGGGAAATCTCGAAGTTTCAGACAATTTTAAGCGTTTCGCGCGTTCGCGTCCGTCCGCACATTTTCGCGCGTAGTGCGCGTAAGCAAACTGAAAATGCACATTTTTTGACAGATTTGGATTCCTGATACATTAAGTAACAATATCCATTGATTTCCGATCAATTTCGACCTATAACAAAGGAATGCGCTGGCGTCAAAGTTGAAATTTCGTGTTCGCGTCTATGTGGAAATATAGCGAAAAACATGTCTTTGTTTATTTCGCCATAGCTCTTTAAAACGTCAGGTGACCCTATGTTTTTATTGCATATTACAAAAGCATATGAATTGAAAATAACGTCTCAAGTATCAATATTTCCCTAAATACATTATGACGTCATCATATCATCATCTGAAATCAAAAAAGTGGAATTAATTTTTTTGAGGTACTGTTTCTGACATTCATTTGCTCGTATCTCTGTTGTTTAAGCTCAATATTATCCCAAATTCAGATATGTTGTACTTTGAACATTTGCCTTTTAAGTCCAAGTCATGGTTTTGAAATTTGATGACGTCATCATACCTTAAATTGTGATTAAAGGTAAAGATGCAAAATCGGACAAGTTTACGTGTATTGTCTATGGGAGGTGATTTTTTTTAAAACCATGCATTGACTTGACAACGTTTAAGCACCTTTATCTCAGCTGATTTTGCTTCATTTCCTCTGAAACTTAAGTATGTTGTAGCTGAGACAATAAGCTTCAGTAATCATGCATTTTATTTTTTGAAATCTCATCATCAGGTTGACAATTTTGCAGTTTAAAACTGAAAATGAGAATGGAATGTGGACAAAACGATTCCCGATTCAGCTTTCACATACATAAGTTTACGTTCCTCATATTTTCTCGCCGAGACGTATGGCCGAGTGGTTAAAGGCGACGTCTCAGAGACTTGAGGTTGCGGGTTCGAACCCCACAAGATCACGAAACAAAATACTTAGCTATTTTACTTTTTTTCTTCAATTTTGTATTACATATTCGTCCATGTAGAAATCACGTTCGTATATAAACGCACCTATACACACACACAGACACACAGACACACGCCATATCCCTCTTTTTTGTGTGTTGGAGACCACATTGCTTCGACTGCAGCAACATTTTGCAGGTTGACTTTGTCAAACCGATCATAGTATGTAATGACGACGACTGAGGTGTTGTACTTTGAACATTTGTCTTTCAAGACCATGTCATTGTTTTGTACTTTGATGACGTCATCACACTGAAAATTGTGATTAAAGGCAAGGTATCAAAACCAGCCGATTATAGGCTTTATGTCTACGGCGCGTATTTTTCCCAAGTTGCCAGAAATGGCATAGCGACATCAGTCGTTACAAGGCCGCATTTCCGTCTAGCAATGCAATACATGTTCACGCGGCCACGATTGTTGAGTGGGCATTGACTTTTTCCCCCTGTAATATCCATACATTTCTTTTTTGCCTTACCATTTCCGGGGATGTCCCGTGGCCGATTGGTTAGAGAAACGGTTTTGCATGCACGCTCAATATAACTTCAAGGTGCCTATATCACATTCTTTTCTTTGTCGATCACAGATGACCGACACCTGATGACCCCAAGCGTATCACCTAACTCGTCAGCGTGACGAGTTTCATATCTCGTTTCTTTTTAGGTGATCCGAGAATCCTCTCGGATCACCTTCTGTATCTGTACTGATTCTTTGTTCTTCTTCTTCTTCTTCTTCTTCTTCTTCTTTATTTCTCCGCAAAAGTTGTGTAGAGACTAGCTCAGAAAGTGCATTGCCTATGAATGTCAAACTTATACCATATGTGTATCATGTCCCAAAGACGACATGTCAAGTAAAATCGTAGTGATCAGTCGACCGTGACGTCACTATGACGTCATTATATGAAAACACATTTTCAATCATATCTCATTAATGGAGTGGAATTTCTCAATGAAATTTACGTCACATAAATTTCAATTCAAGGGAATTCTACCCATATTTTCAGAATTCCTCGCATCGTAAAGACGTGCGCGTACGCGCGCGTTGAAATATTTGTATGCTCCAATCAAGCTCAAATTTTTTTTGCATACGTTTCAGACCATTTGGAGCATTTTTTGAAAAATTGAAAAAATTGGACGGACGCGTACGCGCGCGCACATATACGCACGTACAGCTCATATGCAACAGAAATTTCCCGATTTTTTACATTTATCGGATGTCTGAAAAGTCAAGGAATATTTCTAGCAAGTTTCAAGTCAATCCGACTCAATATGACGTCATACGGGACTGTCAAAGTTGAAATTCCGCGCGCGCGTCAATGGCGATATACAGTACAACAATGCCCCAAAACCGCCAATTTTAAATCCGATTTTACTCGTCAGGATGGACGGTGACCCCCAATTTTCTTTACATATTCTGAAAGCTGATGAGTTGTACATGTCAGTTTATGGGTTGGCGATACTGAAAAAGTGATTCAAAGATATCAAATTTCTTAATAAAGTAAAAAAAGTAAATTTTCAAAATGACGTCATCAATTTTCAAGTTTACTTGGGCGTATCTCACTTATCCTTTGCCAATTTTCACCCAGATTTAAGTATGTTGTAGCTTATTAAATGTTCTTTCATTAATGTAATTACAACATTTTGATTGGATGGCGGCATCACCTCGTAAAAATGGATTAAATGTAATCTTGTCAAATTTGACCAGTTTACGTGTTATCTCTATGGGAGAGCAGTTTTTCTGGCAGTGAAAATTGACATGACTATCTTTTTCGAGCATTAGCTCACTTATGCTTCGGTGAATTTTTCCCAGATTTTAGTATGTTGTAGCTGAGACTTTGGGCTATCGTTAATGTGCCCTCCATTTTTTCATACGAGGCCGGCATCACGTCGAAAAACTTGGTTGAAAATGGCACGTGGCTTCGATGCAGCGTCATTTTGCTTAATACACAGGGCCTATGGAGCATGAAATAGGTCATTGCATAGCGCATCCGACTCGTAATCCTAAGGTCCCTGGTTCGAGCCTCACCCTTGCCAATATTTTTTTTTTCAAACTCTTTTTTTCTTCTTTTTCTTTATTTAGTCTTAATCTCCCTTCCTATTTTTATCTTTTTCTGATTTTTTAATGCTTCTCCTTCAAATTTCTATAAAATAACATAATTTTTTCTTTATTTTTCTTTCTTTCTACTACATTCTGTGCAATAGATGAAGAACAACAATGGTTATCAATCCCATATTTTGCACATGTTTAGTTCATGTCACCTACATTATTTCATAAAATAACAACTTCTTGATCAGACACCATCTTGGGTATGTAAATTAGGGTCAAAGGTCATAAATGTTTCATCCTGTATCTTGGTGAATACATGTCCTATCTTTCCAATATTTTGCACACACAAAGATCACGTTACCAGGATCATTTCACAAAATAACCATTTCTTTCTCAGATGCCATCTTGGCTGTGCAAAGTGGGGTCAATGGTCAAATATACTTTATTCTGTATCTTCGTTATAGTGTATACGGAATATGGTACCAAAGATGGCAAACCCGACTCCCTTTTTTTTAAATGAGAATCCAAACATCACACGGCCAATGTCCATAACCACAGATGAACCTTTACGGTCATGCCTATTGGGATCAGGACTCAAATCATTGACTTTCGAAGAGATCGGATCACCTAATTTGTCAGTGTTGACAAATTCCGAGTCTAGTTATTCTTCTTTCTTTCTGGACAATTTTGTGTCATCAATATCTCAAGAATGACATTACGGAATAACATGACATTTTCAGGGAACATGTCTCATGACAATATCTAGCCACAATAAGGTTTTCATGACAGTAACATATCTATGACGTCGTCTAGGCGCCATTTTGTGATTTTTGGACCATGTTACATGATCGATCATAACTTCATAACTAAAGGTCATTTCTGTATCATTTTTTGTGGACATAAAGTTCAGGTCACGTTCTATCTTACTTCTTTTGATGCTAATTACCTAGGACATCATTAAGTGCGCGTAAGCGCGCGTCAAAATTTTAAAAGGCTCAAAACAACTTTCCAATGGGAAATCTCGAAGTTTCAGACAATTTTATGCGTTTCAAACAATTTTGCGCGTGCGCGTCCGTCCGCGCATTTTCGCGCGCACAGCGCGTCAGCAACATGAAAATACACTTTTTTTGACAGATTTGGATTCCTGATACTTTGAGCAACAATATCCATTGATTTCTAATCGATTCCTACAAATAACAAAGCAATGCACTTGCGTCAAAGTTCAAATTTCGCCTGCGCGTCTATGTGCAAATATAGTGAAAAAACATGTCTTTGTTTATTTCGCCATAGCTCTTTAAAACGTCAGGTGACCCTATGTTTTTATTGCATATTACAAAAGCATATAAATTGGACTTGACGTTTCAAGTATCATTATTTCCATAATTACATTATGACGTCATCATATCGTCATCTGAAATCAAAAAAGTGGAATTAATTTTTTTGAGGTACTGTTTCTGACATTCATTTGCTCGTATCTCTGTTGTTTAAGCTCAATATTATCCCAAATTCAGATATGTTGTACTTTGAACATTTGCCTTTCAAGTCCATGTCATGGTTTTGAAATTTGATGACGTCATCATGCTTTAAATTGTGTTTAAAGGTAAAGACGCAAAATCGGACAAGTTTACGTGTATTGTCTATGGGAGGTGATTTTTTTAGAAACCATGCATTGACTTGACAACGTTTAAGCACCTTTATCTCAGCTGATTTTGCTTCATTTCCTCTGAAACTTATTTATGTTGTAGATGTGACAATAAGCTGCAGTAATCATGCATTTTATTCTTTGAAATCTCCTCATGAGGTTGACAATTTTGCAATTTAAAACTGAAAATGAGAATGGAATGCGGACCAAACGATTCGTGATTCATCTTTCACGTACATAAGCTTACGTTCCTCTAATTTTCTCGTCGAGACGTATGGCCGAGTGGTTAGAGGCGTCGTCTTAGAAACGTGAGGTTGCACACGTACGGGTTCGATCCTCACAAGAGCACGAAAGAAAATAATAATTTTTTTTTAACTTTTTTTCTTCAATGGAGTACTACACCTTCGTCCATGTAGAAATCACGTTTGCATGTAAACACACCTATACGCACACACTCACACAGTATACCTTTGTTTTGCGTTGGAGACTGCATTACTTCGTCTGCTGCAAAATTATAGTTTTGCAGGTTGGGCTTTTCAAACTGATACAGTATACTGTAACAAAATGAAATTTGTTCATATCAATTCAGTAACACAATGTAGTCGTGGTTACTTTGTGCTGATTTATACATGTAACAAGCTATACATTGTAAAAAAGGTATTCAGTCTTCTGTATTGATGATTATTTGTCAATTAGTGGTTTTTGTGGAGTTTCAGATAGTGATAAAAAGTATGGATGATAAGTGCAGCGATAATTCCTATAGTTAGTTCAAAGCTGTGTTACAGATGTTTGATACATACATTTAGCATTGTGTGTGTGTATATACGTGTGTATACAGGTTGGCCATATGACACATTCTAGACAATTACTCTTAATTGATTAGCAAACGTGATCAGCTATGGAACTGAATATGGTACTAATGTATGATGTTAATGATTCTAATTAAACTGTGACGAGTTTAAAGGGATAGCGTAACTGTGTGTAAAAATAAGGCAATTATAAGGATATTTTAGGGCAATTTGATAACCATGCCTATAATAATTTCATACAGGTACTAATGCCTCCCTCATATTCATGTGATAGATCGTCATGTCAATAGCAAACTGACAACGTATGATGAATGTGTTATATATTGAACAACTGTCTTTCAAGTCCATAACGTTCCCCATATTTTCCCGTCGAGACGTGTCGCCGAGTGGTTAAAGGCGACGTCTCAGAGACGTGAGGTTGCGGGTTCGAACCTCACAAGATCACGAAACAAAATACTTAGCTACTTTACTGTTTTTTTTTCTTCAATTTTGTATTACATATTCGTCCATGTAGAAATCACGTTCGTATATAAACGCACCTATACACACACACAGACACACACACACGCCATATCCCTCTTTTTTGTGTGTTGGAGACCACATTGCTTCGACTGCAGCAAAATTTTGCAGGTTGACTTTGTCAAACCGATCATAGTATGTAATGACGACGACTGAGGTGTTGTACTTTGAACAATTTTCTTTCAAGACCATGTCATTGTTTTGTAATTTGATGACGTCATTACACTGAAAATTGTGATTAAAGGCAAGGTATCAAAACCAGCCGATTATAGGTTTTATGTCTGCGGGACGTATTTTTCCCAAGTTGCCAGAAATGGTATAGCGACCTCAGTCGTTACAAGGCCGCTTTTCCGTCTAGCAATGCAATAGATGTTCACACGGCCGCGTTAGTTGAGTGGGCATTGACTTTCCCCCCGTTATATCTATACATTGTTGTTGTTTTTCTGTCTTACCATTTCCGTGGATGACCCGTGGCCGAGTGGTTACAGAAACGGTTTCGCATGCACGCTCAATATAACTTCAAGGTGCCTATATCACATTCTTTTCTTTGTCGATCACAGATGACTGTCATCTGATGACCACAAGCGTATCACCTAACTCGTCCTCAATGTGACGAGTTTTCATGTCTCGTTCTTCTTTCTTTCTGGACAATTTTGTGTCATCAATATCTCAAGAATGACATTACGGAATAACATGACATTTTCAGGGAACATGTCTCATGACAATATCTAGCCACAATAAGGTTTTCATGACAGTAACATATCTATGACGTCGTCTAGGCGCCATTTTGTGATTTTTGGACCATGTTACATGATCGATCATAACTTCATAACTAAAGGTCATTTCTGTATCATTTTTTGTGGACATAAAGTTCAGGTCACGTTCTATCTTACTTCTTTTGATGCTAATTACCTAGGACATCATTAAGTGCGCGTAAGCGCGCGTCAAAATTTTAAAAGGCTCAAAACAACTTTCCAATGGGAAATCTCGAAGTTTCAGACAATTTTATGCGTTTCAAACAATTTTGCGCGTGCGCGTCCGTCCGCGCATTTTCCCGCGCACAGCGCGTCAGCAACATGAAAATACACTTTTTTTGACAGATTTGGATTCCTGATACTTTGAGCAACAATATCCATTGATTTCTAATCGATTCCTACAAATAACAAAGCAATGCACTTGCGTCAAAGTTCAAATTTCGCGTGCGCGTCTATGTGCAAATATAGTGAAAAAACATGTCTTTGTTTATTTCGCCATAGCTCTTTAAAACGTCAGGTGACCCTATGTTTTTATTGCATATTACAAAAGCATATAAATTGGACATGACGTTTCAAGTATCATTATTTCCATAATTACATTATGACGTCATCATATCGTCATCTGAAATCAAAAAAGTGGAATTAATTTTTTTGAGGTACTGTTTCTGACATTCATTTGCTCGTATCTCTGTTGTTTAAGCTCAATATTATCCCAAATTCAGATATGTTGTACTTTGAACATTTGCCTTTCAAGTCCATGTCATGGTTTTGAAATTTGATGACGTCATCATGCTTTAAATTGTGTTCAAAGGCAAAGACGCAAAATCGGACAAGTTTACGTGTTATGTCTATGGGAGGTGATTTTTTTAGAAACCATGCATTGACTTGACAACGTTTAAGCACCTTTATCTCAGCTGATTTTGCTTCATTTCCTCTGAAACTTATTTATGTTGTAGCTGTGACAATAAGCTGCAGTAATCATGCATTTTATTCTTTGAAATCTCCTCATGAGGTTGACAATTTTGCAATTTAAAACTGAAAATGAGAATGGAATGCGGACCAAACGATTCCTGATTCATCTTTCACGTACATAAGCTTACGTTCCTCTAATTTTCTCGTCGAGACGTATGGCCGAGTGGTTAGAGGCGTCGTCTTAGAAACGTGAGGTTGCACACGTACGGGTTCGATCCTCACAAGAGCACGAAAGAAAATTATTTTTTTTTTTAACTTTTTTTCTTCAATGGAGTACTACACCTTCGTCCATGTAGAAATCACGTTTGCAAGTAAACACACCTATACGCACACACTCACACAGTATACCTTTGTTTTGCGTTGGAGACTGCATTACTTCAACTGCTGCAAAATTATAGTTTTGCAGGTTGGGCTTTTCAAACTGATATAGTATACTGTAACAAAATGAAATTTGTTCATATCAATTCAGTAACACAATGTAGTCGTGGTTACTTTGTGCTGATTTATACATGTAACAAGCTATACATTGTAAAAAGGTATTCAGTCTTCTGTATTGATGATTATTTGTCAATTAGTGGTTTTTGTGGAGTTTCAGATAGTGATAAAAAGTATGGATGATAAGTGCAGCGATAATTCCTATAGTTAGTTCAAAGCTGTATTACAGATGTTTAATACATACATTTAGCATTGTGTGTGTGTATATACGTGTGTATACAGGTTGGCCATATGACACATTCTAGACAATTACTCTTAATTGATTAGCAAACGTGATCAGCTATGGAACTGAATATGGTACTAATGTATGATGTTAATGATTCTAATTAAACTGTGACGAGTTTAAAGGGATAGCGTAACTGTGTGTAAAAATAAGGCAATTATAAGGATATTTTAGGGCAATTTGATAACCATGCCTATAATAATTTCATACAGGTACTAATGCCTGCCTCATATTCATGTGGTAGATCGTCATGTCAATAGCAAACTGACAACGTACGATGAATGTGTTATATACTGAACAACTGTCTATCAAGTCCATAACGTTCCCCATATTTTCCCGTCGAGACGTGTCGCCGAGTGGTTAAAGGCGACGTCTCAGAGACTTGAGGTTGCGGGTTCGAACCCCACAAGATCACGAAACAAAATACTTAGCTACTTTACTGTTTTTTTTCTTCAATTTTGTATTACATATTCGTCCATGTAGAAATCACATTCGTATATAAACGCACCTATACACACACACAGACACACACACACGCCATATCCCTCTTTTTTGTGTGTTGGAGACCACATTGCTTCGACTGCAGCAAAATTTTGCAGGTTGACTTTGTCAAACCGATCATAGTATGTAATGACGACGACTGAGGTGTTGTACTTTGAACAATTTTCTTTCAAGACCATGTCATTGTTTTGTAATTTGATGACGTCATTACACTGAAAATTGTGATTAAAGGCAAGGTATCAAAACCAGCCGATTATAGGTTTTATGTCTGCGGGACGTATTTTTCCCAAGTTGCCAGAAATGGCATAGCGACCTCAGTCGTTACAAGGCCGCTTTTCCGTCTAGCAATGCAATAGATGTTCACACGGCCACGTTAGTTGAGTGGGCATTGACTTTCCCCCCGTTATATCAATACATTGTTGTTGTTTTTTTGTCTTACCATTTCCGTGGATGACCCGTGGCCGAGTGGTTACAGAAACGGTTTCGCATGCACGCTCAATATAACTTCAAGGTGCCTATATCACATTCTTTTCTTTGTCGATCACAGATGACTGTCATCTGATGACCACAAGCGTATCACCTAACTCGTCCTCAATGTGACGAGTTTTCATGTCTCGTTATTCTTCTTTCTTTCTGGACAATTTTGTGTCATCAATATCTCAAGAATGACATTACGGAATAACATGACATTTTCAGGGAACATGTCTCATGACAAAATCTAGCCACAATAAGGTTTTCATGACAGTAACATATCTATGACGTCATCTAGGCGCCATTTTGTGATTTTCGGACCATGTTACATGATCGATCATAACTTCATATCTAAAGGTCATGTCTGTATCATTTTCGGCGGACATTAAGTTCAGGTCACGCTCTATCATACATTTTAATGCTAATTACCTAAGACATTATTACGCGCGCGTACGCGCGCGTCAAACTTTTTAAAGGCTCAAAACAACTTACCAATGGGAAATCTCGAAGTTTCAGACAATTTTAAGCGTTTCGCGCGTTCGCGTCCGTCCGCACATTTTCGCGCGTAGTGCGCGTAAGCAAACTGAAAATGCACATTTTTTGACAGATTTGGATTCCTGATACATTAAGTAACAATATCCATTGATTTCCGATCAATTTTGACCTATAACAAAGGAATGCGTTGGCGTCAAAGTTGAAATTTCGTGTGCGCGTCTTTGTGCAAATATAGCGAAAAACATGTCTTTGTTTATTTCGCCATAGCTCTTTAAAACGTCTGGTTACCCTATGTTTTTATTGCATATTACAAAAACATATGAATTGGAAATAACGTTTCAAGTATTAATATTTCCATAATTACATTATGACGTCATCATATCATCATCTGAAATCAAAAAAGTGGAATTAATTTTTTTGAGGTACTGTTTCTGACATTCATTTGCTCGTATCTCTGTTGTTTAAGCTCAATATTATCCCAAATTCAGATATGTTGTACTTTGAACATTTGCCTTTCAGGTCCATGTCATGGTTTTGAAATTTAATGACGTCATCATACCTTAAATTGTGATTAAAGGTAAAGATGCAAAATCGGACAAGTTTACGTGTAATGTCTATGGGAGGGGATCTTTTTTAAAACCATGCATTGACTTGACAACGTTTAAGCACCTTTATCTCAGCTGATTCTGCTTCATTTCCTCTGAAACTTAAGTATGTTGTAGCTGAGACAATAAGCTGCAATAATCATGCATTTTCTTCTTCGAAATCTCCTCATCAGGTTGACAATTTTGCAGTTTAAAACTGAAAATGAGAATGGAATGTGGACAAAACGATTCCCGATTCAGCTTTCACATACATAAGTTTACGTTCCTCATATTTTCTCGCCGAGACGTATGGCCGAGTGGTTAAAGGCGACGTCTCAGAGACGTGAAGTTGCGGGTTCGAACCCCACAAGATCACGAAACAAAATACTTAGCTATTTTACTTTTTTTTTCAATTTTGTATCACATATTCGTCCATGTAGAAATCACGTTCGTATATAAACGCACCTATACACACACACAGACACACAGACACACACCATATCCCTCTTTTTTGTGTTGGAGACCACATTGCTTCGACTGCTGCAAAATTTTGCAGGCTGACTTTGTCAAACCGATCATAGTATGTAATGACGACGACGGAGGTGTTGTACTTTGAACAATTGTCTTTCAAGACCATGTCATTGTTTTGTACTTTGATGACGTCATCACATTGAAAATTGTGATTAAAGGCAAGGTATCAAAACCAGCCGATTATAGGCTTTATGTCTACGGCGCGTATTTTTCCCAAGTTGCCAGAAATGGCATAGCGACATCAGTCGTTACAAGGCCGCATTTCTGTCTAGCAATGCAATACATGTTCACGCAGCCACGATTGTTGAGTGGGCATTGACTTTTCCCCCTGTAATATCTATACATTTCTTTTTTCCCTTACCATTTCCGGGGATGTCCCGTGGCCGAGTGGTTAGAGAAACGGTTTTGCATGCACGCTCAATATAACTTCAAGGTGCCTATATCACATTCTTTTCTTTGTCGATCACAGATGACCGACACCTGATGACCCCAAGCGTATCACCTAACTCGTCAGCGTGACGAGTTTCATATCTCGTTCTTCTTTCTTTCTGGACAATTTTGTGTCATCAATATCTCAAGAATGACATTACGGAATAACATGACATTTTCAGGGAACATGTCTCATGACAATATCTAGCCACAATAAGGTTTTCATGACAGTAACATATCTATGACGTCATCTAGGCGCCATTTTGTGATTTTCGGACCATGTTACATGATCGATCATAACTTCATAACTAAAGGTCATTTCTTTATCATTTTTTGTGAACATAAAGGTCAGATCACGCTCTATCTTTCTTTCTCCGATGCTAATTACCTAGGACGTCATCTAGGACGCGTAAGCGCGCGTCAAACTTTTAAAAGGCTCAAAACAACTTTCCAATGGGAAATCTCGAAGTTTCAGACAATTTTAAGCGTTTCAAACAATTTTGCGCGTGCGCGTCCGTCCGCGCGTTTTCGCGCGCACAGCGCGTCAGTAACATGAAAATGCACTTTTTTTGACTGATTTGGATTCCTGATACTTTGAGTAACAATATCCATTGATTTCTGATCGATTCTGACAAATAACAAAGCAATGCACTTGCGTCAAAGTTCAAATTTCGCCTTCGCGTCTATGTGCAAATATAGTGAAAAAACATGTCTTTGTTTATTTCGCCATAGCTCTTCAAAACACCTGGTTACCCTATGTTTTTATTGCATATTACAAAAGCATATAAATTGGACCTAACGTTTCAAGTATCATTATTTTCATAATTACATTATGACGTCATCATATCGTCATCTGAAATCAAAAAAGTGGAATTAATTTTTTTAAGGTACTGTTTCTGACATTCATTTGCTCGTATCTCTGTTGTTTAAGCTCAATATTATCCCAAATTCAGATATGTTGTACTTTGAGCATTTGCCTTTTAAGTCCATGTCATGTTTTTGATATTTGATGACGTCATCATACCTTAAATTGTGATTAAAGGTAAAGATGCAAAATCGGACAAGTTTACGTGTATTGTCTATGGGAGGTGATTTTTTTAGAAACCATGCATTGACTTAACAACGTTTAAGCACCTTTATCTCAGCTGATTTTGCTTCATTTCCTCTGAAACTTTAGTATGTTGTAGCTGAGACAATAAGCTGCAGTAATCATGCATTTTATTCTTTGAAATCTTCTCATGAGGTTGACAATTTTGCAATTTAAAACTGAAAATGAGAATGGAATGCGGACGAAACGATTCCTGATTCACCTTTCACGTATATAAGTTTACGTTCCTCTAATATTCTCGTCGAGACGTATGGCCGAGTGGTTAGAGGCGTCGTCTCAGAAACGTGAGGTAGCACACGTACGGGTTCGATCCTCACAAGAGCACGAAAGAAAATAATTATTTCTTTTTTTTTACTTTTTTTTTCTTCAATGGAGTACTACACCATCGTCCATGTAGAACCATGTTTACATGTAAACACACCTAATACGCACACACTCACACAGTATACCTTTGTTTTGCGTTGGAGACTGCATTACTTCGACTGCTGCAAAATTTTGCAGGCTGGGCTTTTCAAATTGATGTAGTATATTGTAACAAAATGAAATTTGTTCATATCAATTCAGTAACACAATGTAGTCGTGGTTACTTTGTGCTGATTTATACATGTAACAAGTTATACATTGTAAAAAAGGTATTTGCATTGTTCCTTTAAGTCAGTCTTCTGTATTGATGATTATTTGTCAATTAGTGGTTTTTGTGGAGTTTCAGATAGTGATAAAAAGTATGGATGATAAGTGCAGCGATAATTCCTACAGTTAGTTCAAAGTTGTGTTACAGATGTTTGATACATACATTTAGCATTGTGTGTGTGTATATACGTGTGTATACAGGTTGGCCATATGACACATTCTAGACAATTAATCTTAATTAATTAGCAAACGTGATCAGCTATGGAACTGAATATGGTACTAATGTGTGATGTTAATAATTCTGATTAAACTGTGACGAGTTTAAAGGGATAGCATAACTGTGTGTAAAAATAGGGCAATTATAAGAAAATTTTAGGGGAACTTGATAACCATGCCTATAATAATTTCATACAGGTACTAATACCTGCCTCATATTCATGTCATAGATCGTCATGTCAATAGCAAACTGACAACGTAGGATGAATGTGTTATATATTGAACAACTGTCTTACAAGTCCATAACGTTCCCCATATTTTCTCGTCGAGACGTATGGCCGAGTAGTTAAAGGCGACGTCTCAGCGACGTGAGGTTGCGGGTTCGAACCCCACGAGATCACGAAACAAAATACTTAGCTATTTTACTGTTTTTTTTTCTTCAATTTTGAATTACATATTCGTCCATGTAGAAATCACGTTCGTATATAAACGCACCTATACACACACACACGCCATATCCCTCTTTTTTGTGTGTTGGAGACCACATTGCTTCGACTGCAGCAAAATTTTGCAGGTTGACTTTGTCAAACCGATCATAGTATGTAATGACGACGACGGAGGTGTTGTACTTTGAACAATTGTCTTTCAAGACCATGTCATTGTTTTGTAATTTGATGACGTCATTACACTGAAAATTGTGATTAAAGGCAAGGTATCAAAACCAGCCGATTATAGGTTTTATGTCTGTGGGACGCATTTTTCCCAAGTTGCCAGAAATGGCATAGCGACCTCAGTCGTTACAAGGCCGCTTTTCCGTCTAGCAATGCAATAGATGTTCACACGGCCACGAATAGTTGAGTGGGCATTGACTTTCCCCCTGTTATATCTATACATTGGGTTTTTTTTTGTCTTACCATTTCCGTGGATGACCCGTGGCCGAGTGGTTACAGAAACGGTTTCGCATGCACGCTCAATATAACTTCAAGGTGCCTATATCACATTCTTTTCTTTGTCGATCACAGATGACTGTCATCTGATGACCACAAGCGTATCACCTAACTCGTCCTCAATGTGACGAGTTTTCATGTCTCGTTTTATTTGGCTCTTCTGATATAAGAACTCGCAGGGAAAAAATTGACCATTCTGAAAGCTGTTTGCTACACATAAAACAATATTAGTGGTTGAGGATCTGCGGAAATGTGGAGTGTACTAAACGTCTGTCATGGCGCATGTCATACGTTCTACTGCAAAGATTATATGGATTTCCTTTTTTCTACTTTCACGTTTACATACATGTCCTCATTTCTCCGTTGACCCCCTTAGCTAAGGTCGAGAGTAGAATATGATTAGTCCAAGTGAATCTGTTTTCTGCTTTGTTTGGCCTATAGTTTTAACATCGTTGGTGGAGCGGACTCGTGAAATGAGAGTAAATTAATAAAGCTTGCGTTGCAGCTTTATATCCGGTGAGTCGATTTTAAGATTATTGAACCGTAGCATTGCAGACTGCCAGGCAAAATCAAATATCGTGGCATTTTGACATTGTCCCTGAAGTGTTGAAAGCTTTCCGAGCAACACAGTCGTATATCACGTAACGCAGAAAACTGCCTTCGCGTGGTCAACTACCATTCAGATGAACTTTCAAGAAGCCCTATCATCACATTATCATATTTGCATACCTCTCGTGGGAAGAGAATCTGATGGACTTTAACATGCAGAATCATCACTTAGGGTAAATTGCCCACTGCATCCATCCTACACTGTCCGAACATTTTATTGTGACCCTCCCTTTAATTTGCACTAAGTATATATGAAATACAATAAAATTTTCTTGATTTTTTACTCATTATCACATGTATTCTGTTTAATTACATTTTTGCAATCATTACAAATATCTTCTGCTTATATACGTTGTATGCAATTTTCTCTGTTTATCTGATGGAAATGAAAATAGATTTGACCGTTGAACTTACAACTTTACCATAGACCACTTGACTACTGGTGGCGTAATTGAAGGAGTAGTAATCGTCAGAAGACAATAATAGTGCCCGTCAGTCCCATTAAAGACCGGCATTTGCTCACCGTTTCCTCATCCCGACCCCTTATTGCTGCTCCAAGCCGGAGAAGTTGGGTGGGGACTTACCAGCGGACGAGCCGAAATATTCTAAAGTGGCCCAAGGTTAATAACTAAACAACAGATATATGTGTATGCATGTTTTCCTAAACACAACGCAATACACTTTGTAATTCTGCAGAACACTTTAATACTGTACCTAAAATCAAAGCTAATATACCTCTCCGTACATTCCATTCATCCATTCATAAGTAAATTTGAAGAGAATACGCGTCTTTTATTTTGATCTTCCTTGCAAATTCCTGAAATGCAACATCCTATTTTAGAGACAGTCCTTCGGCACAGCATCCAAGAGTTTCGGTCTGAAATATACGTGATGTAGGCCTATATAGCTCCTACCTCGTTGTTATGCTTTATACACGATATGCAGATGCCCCCGAGGCGTGTGTGCACCCACCCTCAAACCGCTATTTGCATCGAGAAGCTTTATTTGCAGTGGTCAGTATACTATTTCCCCCTGCTTTGTCGTTCACGCGCTTCATTTCACGAGATGAATGGTGGGAGGTTGGAAGCGTATCGATATACCACATACTGAACCTGCCACGAGAACAAGAAATGCCAATAATAATTAAGTGGATTCTTTTCAATCCCCTATGCTCTGCAGCTGCCCTATACCTACCCAATACTGAGCATGCGCAAAAATAATGATTTGAACGCGAAATTCCCTGATGTCCAGCTATCACGTCATGTTAACAAGTTTTGCTAACTTTCTGTTATACGTACCAGTACATCACGGTTCATTAAGAGCAATCATTCTTTGAGACTTTGTGCATGACGTAATTTTTTTCGAATCAATAGTAACATTTTTATCACCTAATGATTCTTTCAGAAGCTAATGGCTACTTTCATCGCTTTTTCCTAGATTTTGGTTACTGGCTTGCCAGATCAAATTCCTCGCTTTTACAGCAGAATGTTTCACTATAAATCTCCGAGCATGATATAATTTTTTTGTGTTGCTCACTCATGAATCAATGACGTTGCATGAAAGCCCAATGCAAGCGATGATTATTCTGAAATCATGGAGAAATTCTGCATGGCTTGTGAATATGTAAGTATTGTTCCATTCTGTGTCTCTTTGAGTCGTCTTCACTCATCGATTGTTTGACACTTCTTTTATCAACGTCTGCGCTAAGTACCATCACTTTTCGCGTTTTTCTGCTGGCATTTTAATAAAATATTGGGGCACAAAACCATACAAATTAGCAGATCAGATCCCTCTCGAACAGTGATAACGCAATTACGTCACCGTATGATAATCCTTTGCGAATAAACATTTATTTTGGTATGTCAAGTCTCCTCACCGCCTCTCAAATGAAAGGGGGAAAAAACGATTTCATCCCTGCCGCCGGATGATAAATGCTTTGAGAAAACTTCGAAACCCCATAGCGATTATAAATTGAAATGGATATGGAATGAAATTATCATGTCTCGAGCAATCCCCGCTCACTGATGTCTTCGAACCAAAGTGCGCCCGAAACAGCTTCCATTCTCGCAAATATCCAGTAAAATTACAAGCAAATACAAGAACCTTCTAACGATAATAGCCCTTTAGGTGGCTGATAATGATCATGTCCGACCGCAAGACACGAAGTGACCGATGGGCGGCCGAAAGAAACGAACGCCTACGACAAACACCTTCGATCAAAACAGCTACACTTGAAATGTATTCAATGCCGCGATCAGTTTCCGTTTAGCTGTAAGACAGAACACACACAAACCATCAAAGATTAATAAATAAACTTGTGTAGGAGTGTTGTGTTACTAGGAAGAGGCGTTGGCTGCTTGTTTTGTTAGAAGGCTATTGTTTAAACGAGGCTCGAGAATAGAAGAAATTTATTTGCCGTGATACAGTGGATATAATTGAATAATCTTTACCATATAATAAGAAGCAAGATACTTATGTTAGCTTTAATTCCTAATGTTTTCTCAAAGCAATAAAATGTGTAATTTCTCATACAAGCTTAATACATTTCAATGAAGTTCCCAAATTTAAGTCGGTTGATCTTATTCTATGTATAGTACTGATAACATTGTAATAATATAATTTGTCTGATTTGATTTGATTTGATTTGATTTGATTTGAGTTGATTTGATTTGATTTGATTTGATTTGATTTGATTTGATTTGATTTGATTTGATTTGATTTGATTTGATTTGATTTGATTTGATTTGATTTGATTTGATTTGATTTGATTTGATTTGATTTGGAATCATGATTTGTTCTGCGCGCCTGCTAAGGAAACAATGAATGCTTGTGACAGGGGTGGATCCAAGAAAGGGGGCGGCAAGCAGTTTATTTATCACTTTCGGGTTTCATCAGCTGACAAGAAAAACATAGAAATAAGTTTTTAAAAAGATTATTCGTGTCGCTTCCGGTTTCATCAACTGACAAGGAAAAAAAGACTTCAGCGCAATACAATCGGCTGACAAGGATGGTTTCTTTTAAGAAAAAATCAAAGGGGACACATGCGCCCAATTTCATTTTTCTTTTTTGATTTCTTTTATTTAAAACAAAATTAAAGGGGCGCGCTCCCCATGTGCCCCCCTCCTGGATATGCCACTGTGCAGGGAGAAAGCAAACATGGATGGCATTACCGGCTCTGAATCCACTACATAAGATATCAGGCAATGTATATAAAGTGACTTGACGAGGGGCACAAGTCGCTTCAGCCTGGAGTCTCGAACCAGCGACCTTATGATGCATAGTCTTGTGGTCTTTTCCACTGAACCACAGCACCTCATCTGCCTGTCACCCCATACGGAAAGATGATCGGTATATTATAACAGCGACAATACTGGCAGTCTAAATGTTGAATTGACCAGCACAAAGGTACAACATGACCATGTGACACCAACCACATAGGACTACTATAGTTCATTCGCGAAAGATGCAATTTCTTTCAGTCGGATAGTGAGCAATGGAAGGAGATTAGACACAAGTTTTGAATTGTGAACTAGCACAATGAAATCATTTTTTCGACCTAATTCTTTGAACCTGGTCGGATTCTAATCAGTCATCGACTTCAAAGGGCATTCTAGATGGCGTGGGTTTTGTTTCTGTCGTTCGTTATTTCTTTCTGGCACTATCTGGCGTTTTTTTGAGCAGATGAATAGTACATGCAATAAGAAACCAAATAAAGTAGACTAATCAAGAAAGAAGGGTGAGAATTATCTGCATTCTGTATCTTGTAAAGATCACGTTATCATATCTTCTGGAGATGGAGAGCTCGAACGCATGAATGCACTGTGTAGGTGCGCGTTGGCGTGCACAATAATAAGCCGCAGAGTTTGGAAAATTGAGGATTTTTCCCTCAGAGACAACCTTTATAGCAGCGCCCACTATTAACACACACAGCCACAGGGCCGATTTCACGAAAACAAACTTACGATGTGCAAAGTGGGCAATGATTTTGTGTTCTGTAAGGGTAGACATGGGGGGGGGGGGGTGATGAAGCTCCACAAACAATACGTGCTTTTTCATCAATAAAAAAGTAAAAATGATACAAGAGAAAATGTGAAACAAATCAATCTGCATGATATTCCAACGTGAGGAGAATAGAATCTCTTCCCTCTTCTTCGTTGTTGTTTTTGTTTTGTTTTGATTTGGTTTGGTTTGATTTGGTATGGTTTGGTTTGGTTTGGTTTGGTTTTTTTTTTGGTTTTTTTTACGGGGGTATTCAGAAGAAAGGTCTCAATCATCGAGTACAAGTAGACCATATAGACAGGAAATAATTATTGGCATTAGAATGTAACCAACCCTAAAGCCGTTGTCACAAATACCATCCTTTCCTCGCTGCCTGTCGTCGACGAGTAAACTCAAAACCGCATGTGCGCCGCGCAGGAAAGAAAACCACCGGATATGTCGGCGGTCAACTTATTAGTATTTTCATATGTTTCTCCGACTGAATTTAAAGATGGAGAATGAGCGTAGGATGAGGGCAGAGAGAGAGAGAAGAGAAGAAAAAAGATAGGGAGAGAGAGAGATAAAGGAGAGATACTATAATTGATAAGGATCAGAGTTCAATGACGTTTGAACGAAAACTTGCAGTTGGCGCGGATAGAAGAACACAGAGCGTTGAAATCTAAATAAGATGGTAACATGTTGGTAAATGATAGGTCTACGGAGAATAGATGAAGTCGCTCATATTTCAGGCAGAAGAGAATGCATTTTTTTTTATCTTTCCCTTAGACTATGAATAGCTAAGTCGATTACTCACATGAACTTGCTATACACTCACAATATGATTAGCCTCTTGCACACCTGTGCCATACCCGCCAACAAAGCCACTCCAGAATATTACTATATATATTCTGTATCGCAGCCGTTATAACTTAGCCACCAAGTGTATATTTCATGTTGCTTGATGCCTTGTAGAGATAACGTCCCCTCACGCTAACATAATTTGACATTCCGCTCTTTTTTCTTTCTTTCTTAAGTAATATCCTCTTTCCACGTCACCGAGCCATCTTTCCGACATAATGTTGACATTTAATTTCCGTTTTGTGAAACGGTTTCTAGACCTGACGTCTTGACCTCTAGGAAGAGAATTAGACAAAATGATAACAACAGCAACAAAAGTCATGAATGACTCGTTTACATCACATGCCCAGATCATGATCCGTTAGTAAAGAACCTAAAACAGGGGTAACACAAGACGTATTGTAACTTTGGGGGGGGGGGGGTCTTTCCTACCCTGTTAATGTCACCGTGACATACAAGTCTGTATTACAGCAACGATGAAGTTACATCCAGGGTGGGCGGAACGATGGGGTGTGGGGGGGGGGGGGGGGGGCTTGCCCCCTCTACTGTGTTTGCACAGGGTGTAACGACTTTGCTCCCCTCCTCCCGGAAGTAGCACCAGAAACAAAAAAATAGAATGTGGTTAAGATGTGTTTTTTTGCCAGCCGATGAAACCTTGAAGTGGAGAGCTGAAGACTAAAGACCTTTTTTTTTTCTTTGCTTGTTAGTTGAAGAAAGTTGCATTGAAGGCCTTTTTTGCATGTTAGCTGATGAAACCCGGAAGTGGCACCAGAAATATAAACTGCCACTCCCCCCCCCCCCCCCCCACGCACACACTTTTGAAAACGTGGCGCCAGCCGTGACATCTGTTTTGTGTATATCATTGATTACCGTTGTGTGGTGACCTTCTTTCGTCATTGTCGACTAAGAGTTCAATCATCCTTTTTAAATCTACGGCACATGTCGTTTGGAATAAGTACAACAAAAAGAAACACAGCTTGAAACTGAAACGATTTTGATCTGTTGATTTCGCAGGCCTTGTCCTTCATGTAGGTGGTGTGCATGGAGTATGGTTGTCATTGCAGAAGCGTAACGGTGAGTTCCCTCCAAAGGTTTCCCGTGGGTGAAGCTAAGTGTGAAACTTTTGTCATCGGAGCTGACGACGGGCAGACCGCTATCGCTGCTTGTTAATGTCATACACTAAATTAACAGCGGTAGCTCTGATCAACAACAGACATGTGCACCACATAACATGTGCTATGTTCCTTATTAAAATACTTTGGTTACAATTGATTTTTTGCATCATGTTCCATACAGTGACAATGATGAATCTTCAGAGTTGTTCACAATTATCACGAAGCCATAGCTGAATATTGTAACAAACATTGGCCTTATATGATAAAGAAACACTTCACGCATGTTGACTTGCATATCAAGATGAACTACTTTGATGTTGTAGATGAGATAGAGAGAGACAGATCAAATCACCAGAAAATGAAGTCGAAAATATAGGCCTTACAACACTCACATTCGGTCCTAGAAATTGGCACTCTAGGGAGGAGGGGGTGGGGTGTTGAGGCTTCTTATAAGTGGAAAAGGTCACGGACTATCGATCACGAAGTCCCTGGTTCGATTCCCTTGGCTGAAGCGGTTGTGTCCCTAGGAAAGGCACTTTATCCTTAAAGCCTTAAAGGGATGGTATAGTATTGCTGGAGATGAGGATTGGGCTTTAAATTTTTTGCCAGATTCCAAGAACCCCTTATGAAATAGTACAACGCATAAGATCTGACCATTCTAAGAGGAGTTCAAAGTTTATTTTGATGAAAATCGGTTTTGGAATGGCTGAGACATACAAAAACAAAGTAAAGCAAAAATTAATGATCGTAATAAAAGGTGGGTCCCAAATATTATGAGGATGGCTCTACTTTCAATATTTCAGCCATTTCAAAACAAATATTCATTAAATAAACGTTTAATTCCTCTTGAATTTACATCCCCTTTCACATTTCATAAGAGGTTTCTCAGTATCTCTACAAAAAATGTTTAAAACCTGAAGTTAGATCTCAACCAAAACTATACAATCCCTTTAAAGTCGTCCGTCCTGTAGTTTCTTTCTTACAGTCATTCAATGCTTTCGTGATGGACTCTGCTGATTAAAAAAATAAAAAACCCAATTTTAAACATTTCAATACATTCATCTCTGGAACGTTTATCGCTTGTCACCTCCTATCAAGTGTTGGTGTATCGTGAAATGATGCGTGCTGATGGTGACTCGCAACTTCTGCTGTGATTTGGTGCAAATAACGGAGAAAGTTTTGGCGAGTTTGCCAAAAGGGTTAACAAATATTTGGTATACTGACTCTTGTATGATTTCTGTTCATTTATACGTATCATGAAGCTTCACTTTGCCTCTAGGGATGTTCAGTTAAAGGACAAGTCCACCTTCATATATATGTACATGTGAATTGAGTGAATGCAGCAATATTAGTTGAACACATTAGTGAAAGTTTGGGGAAAATCGGACAATCCGTTCAACAGTTATGACCTTTGAAAGTATCTGTGCAGTCACTGCTGGATGAGAAGACTACTACAATGTATGATGTCACATGCGTAGAACGATATAAGGAAGATCCCCCTGCCTTCTGAAATTCCCCCTGTCTTCTGGAAGAGGTGAGTCAAGGCTTCTTTAATCATGCAAAGAAAGTGAAGAAATGTAGAATATTTTCTTTATTATGTTCTTTATATCGTTCTACACATGTGACACCACAACCTGTAGTAGTCTTCTCATCCAGCAGTGACTGAACAGAAACTTCAAAAATTCATAACTTGAACGGATTGTCCAATTTTCCTCAAACTCTCACTGATGTGTTCTACTATTATCGCTGCATTCACTCAATTTACATGTCCATGAAGGTGGACTTGTCCTTTAATCACCTGTCTCGTAACACAATGTGTTTAAGAGATTATGGTGGAATTGAGTAGTTTTATTTCATACTCCTTGTGGCAATATTGATGAGTAGGCTAATGTGACCGCAGTTAGCAGTGTCCCCGAATCAATGATTCAAAGAGTAAAACAAGAGTGACTGAACTTGTAATGATAAAATAAAAAGGACTTTCAGATTCATAATGGTATTTGAATAAGTTTATGAGGTCGTATAGTGCAGAAAATCTCTTTACACGTGAACGTTAAAATTCTCTTACACAAACATGTATGAATAAAATTATGAATAGATAATAATGTCGTAAAGGCAAGGTAAAACTTTACCCTGGTAATTTCAATTTAACGACCGTAAGATTCTTAAATCCATACAAGAATGATGAATATGCAGAGATCTACCGTCGATATACGGAGTAGTCCTGTAAGGTTATCCAAAATGAGGTCTCGATTTGAAACCACCGTACCTTTAATTTTCCGTTTCCATAGTGCAACCGGGATATATATATATATATATATTTTTTTTTACAATTACTCTCAATCCTCTGATCCATATTTAGAAATTCTCTTCAAGCAAATGATTATCGTACCACACAAATTTGATGTAACCCACAACACAAGCATCTACATAATAATCAGACGTGTATCTGAGGAAACGCGTCATTGCAGTATAGAAACAATACTGATATATTTGCATGTCATGTTATCATGTTGCCCTTCATGCTACTGTCTTTTAGATTATGAATTATCATACTCATTGCGTACGATAACCAACTTTAGAGTGCCATAACCCTCTTGGAAATACAATATCTAAAGGGGATAAACATTTGTCATTGATTTTCATCTATTTCGGCGTTTTGTTTTGCTTTTAGACAAACGAACACGAAAACATATACTTTTGATGAAAAAAAAAATAAAAAGAAAGAATGATAGAAAGTATGGTCCCACAGCCCACGTTAAATTAGAGAAAGACATCGTTTCAATACACATCTCTAGAGAAAAACAAAGGTGATTGAAATATAATTACAATTGACAAGAGAACTACAGGAGACCTTCACGGAAGCCTCATTAACGCAAAAGGTATATGCTTTACATTTGGGTTAAGTTCAATTTTTCCGATGTTTGGTGTAAAGCAAATTATTTTTTTTCCATCTGCTTAATTTAGTTTTACTTAGGCAAATGTTAGGACTACACGTACATTATCAAGTAAAAATCGGTCGCCTAGCAAGGTGAAACCATTCAGCAATATGAAGGATCTGCACTGTCAATAAGTCGACGGATATTAAGTGGGAACAGTGTGATATGCAGATATCAATAGCTCCATTATCCTGAGACTGAATAGCTTCAATAACCGAATCAACGGCCACCATGGAATGTATTTACACTGCCCAATTTTGCGGCAGGAATATCTAAAAATTGACGTTAATGACACGCCAATGCCCACTTGCGGTCTATTGATCACGAGTCTATGTGGAAAGGATTATCCATAGACGGGGTCTGAGATAGTCACGCTCGAAATGGATGGTTGTCCCCACGGCTTTTTGCCTGATCTGCAGTCCATCATCCAAATCGGTATATTTTTGTATCTAATTCTGTGGCAGTCTTGGGGGGATGTACACGCTGGTACAGCTCGTCAAAGATTCATAAGACTATGACCGTTGTGCGACATACATGATCCCCTACTATCCCCATTGTTGACCGATTCTCAATGCTACGCAAACATGACGGTGACGTCATCACTGTCAATTTCATTTACGTAGATGAGCCCAAAACTGAGTTGGAGAGAACGTCACCTGTTCAAAGCGAATCAGAAATACACTGCGGCATTGCGGCTTAGGCCGCTACCCGTTATTATTTTAATGAGTGCATGTGAATTGCGAAGCCTTTGCGAATTAGGGAACCCTTTACGTGGGCGGACTCATTGGGAATAGTTCCATTACTATTTCATGATGATTCCTACGGGAACGATTGTAATGCCATGCTCTTTAGGAAAATGTATCAGAATGTATTTATTTTACAATCTATGCAATACCCTTTTTGGGGTTTGATTTAATAACAGTAGACATGCCGTATTTTTGGTGTTGACAACAATTCTTCTTTGACCTCCCAAAAGCTAATAAAGATCTGTGTCCCTCCTGAATAAAAGCGTTTAGCTCCATTTATATTTTATGAGTAACAAAAACTTTGCACTTAGATATGTTTTGTTTTGTCCCCTTTTTCGAGGGTGAGTGGGAGGGGAGAGGCAAAAATTTTAGTCTTCAATGGGCAGAAGTTTCAAAATACTACTTTCATATTCATTTATGCCCTTTCCGCGGGCATTATAATCTTTAGGTAATGCACGTTCTGTCTTCAAACATTCGGTGCATTTGTATGTTTTTTTATTTCTGTTTTTGTTAAACTGAATTTAGATTCTGATTCTATTTTCTAATGGTTTTTCGGTTTTTATTGATCGGTTTTGAGGAAGAAAAAGAGGAAAAGTATGTACATTATATTTCTTTTCTAGAAACAAGTGGTGGAATGTGCCAAATTGCCTTAAGCAAATTATCGTGTCCCCGTTTGCGGGCACTTTGTGAAAATATACATGTGTTAAAAAAGCAAAAAACAAACCGGATTTCGTTTTGAGTCAAAAGAGTCATAATATAAGATTTACATATTTTTGTACAATGTTTGTGTGTAATGCATTTCGTCTTTGTACAATGTTTTGTTTTGTTTTTGTGAATGTGAATTTTGTGACACTGAACGAAATTCGAATAAAGAAATTAAAAAAAAAAATGTGTTCATGGGTTTAATGAATTACTACATGATGGCCGGGTTTCTCATCAAACTGTCAGATGAGCTGTGGAGTCTCGTATCTTGCTTTGTGAGATTTAGTTATCTTTCCGGGTAGAGCAAGAGAGAGAGAGAGAGGGGGGGAGCAACGCAGCTATGCCCTGTCAACGTATTTGACACTAAACACGTAAATTAGCCAATACTTACACTACGACAAAACAATGCCAGAGTGTTCACATGTTTATTAATATGACCAAAACTTCTCTTTTCCTAGTTGGAGGACGGTTGTATAACAGTCACGGCATGTTTTGTTTCTGGATTGTTGTTTTGTTTTGTTTTTAACTTTTGTCTGGTTTTGTTTTGTTGCTGTTGCTGTTGCTGTTTTTGGATTTTGTTTGTTTTTATGTTTTGTTTGTTTAATTTTGTTTTGTTTTGTTTTGTTTTGTCGTGTCTTTCTTTGTTTTTTTCTTTTGCTTTTGCTTTTAGCGTCCAAAGGAGCATTGTTCGGCAATTTTCCCCTCTTGGTCAACTTTCATAGACATCATACTACATCACGTAAAATAGTTGAAGCTCCACACCACAGTGATGTACCAGAGCAGGACGAACCATATGACATCCATTACTAACGCATTTATCGCCAATCTTCATTGGCATTGCTCTCACAGAAATCGCTGTTCCATTGTCGGTGCAGTGCCGACGCATTAAGACAATCGCCATGTTTGTTACGAACAAATATCCTCACTCCGGAAGGCCCGTACTGTGGCGCACTAATGTACTCGTGCTATCTAACGTAGATGGTTAACTATACTCGTAGTCAAGCTGCCATGACGGCAGCACAATGTCATTTACACAAATGTCGAATTCATGGAACTTCGATTTGGTCCTACGATTGATTTCTTTTATGGTTTTTTTTTTTCAAATGAAAAAATGCACCACAATACTGCAATTGCAAAACAAAAAGCAACATAGATATATTATCTATAATGGCATACACATAAAAGAGGCACTACACTGTTAACGTTCAAAATTACCAAAACTCTAGCAGTGAATAAAAATAGGCTTTAGTTATTGACATTATTTTCAAGTTATTCTTGTCTTTGTGGGACAGCAACATGTCTTATAGTTTCCTATTAAATTGTTTTCTATCTTTCAATGGATTATCGTATACTTTGAAATGTTTTAATACACTTTATACATAACTTAATACTGTTGCCTTACTTTTAATAATAATGATGATTTTCACTGGATTTTCGTATACTTTGACATCACATACATTACTTGAATACTGTTGCTTTACTTTTAATAATAATGACTGTGATAGAATAATTCTTACAAATTGATAATATTAAAAACAATAACAGTAACAATATCGATAGTTAACAACGCTTATAAAGCGCATAACACAAATAGTTTGCTTGCATGTCCTGTGCGCTCATGGTATAGACATCTAAACAGAGTTGACATAATACATTTTCCTTTCTCATTGTCGATATTTTAGGGAATCCTTAGCAGTGTCGCTCTGTTGACTGCACAGTACCCTGCACGGCTGATGCTTTAGTTGGAACCAAAACACATTGCAGCTTTTGACTTCACTATGTCGCATTTAGAGCATTATTTCAGCAAATGGCTGCAACAAGTGTTCGATGCACATAGCAATCAATTGACAATGAATAAGTGACACTAGTTTTTCCCCATATACGTGTGGGTATAAGATTAGAGTCGTGTACTATGAGGACGATTGCGGTGTACGTTATTCTCCATGCGCAGTTGCAATGTGTCCTAAAGGAAACCAAGACCCAAAGAACAATGTGGATTGAGTGAAAGCAGCAACATTAGTAGAACACATCAGTGAAAGTTTGAGGAAAATCGGACAATTATTGGTGTTGTAATGACTGGATAAGGAGACTACTAGAGTATATGACGTCATGTGTGGACAACAATATAAAGAAAATAAAAGAAGAATTTCACAAAAAAAAAAATGCATTTTTACACATTCCATCAACTTGTTACTGACATAAAGATACGTTAGGGTAATGTCATTCCCCCTGCTTTCTGAAAGAGGTTAGTCAAGTGCTCTTTCATTAAGCTAGAAAAGTGAAAGTATGTTGAATTTTCTTTATCATATTTTTCTCATACTGTTGTCCACATATGATCAAGACCTTTTTAGTCATCACAGCACCAAAACTTTAAAAAATCATAACTTTTGCATTGATTGTCCAATTTTCCTTAAGCTTTCACTGATGTGTTCTGATAATGTTGCTGCTTTTACCCCGTCACACTAGAGGCGGAATGAGCCGGAATGCCGTTGGAATGAAACTTCTTCATACATTCCTGCATATTCGAAGTGCATTCTAAAAATTCTGACGACATTCTGATTGCTTTCCAAACATTCGGGCCCATTCTTGTGTCCAGCCCGAATGTTTTACCCATGTTTAAAACATTCGAGGAGCATTCGAAGTGGAGAAATATCGATCTGCATTCGAAGGGTATTCTAATTGGACTCTGATTGCATTCTAAATATTCCTACGGCATTCTAACAGCACTTGAAACAACCTGACCTCATTTGAGGGAGAATCGAAACGGTGTTGCACCTCAAATTCTTCCAAAATATCTTAAATGCTCAATGCTCATATAATTACCCCCAGTTAAATACTGGTCAGTGAAAAGGTTAGAGTAAAGATTAGAGTTTGGGTTATAGGGTTAGGATTAGGTTCAGGATTAGGATTAGGGTTAGGGTCACGGGAAGGGTCTGGGGCAATTGCCCAGGAGGTCTTGCTGGAGGACAGCAATCTGTAGCAAAACAACATGGTCCAAGGATGAGCGGGTTGAGACTGGTGAAAATCACTACTTTATACGCTTTCGGAGACCATTCCGGCGGCATTCTTGACACACAGGACATTCTTGTTGCATTCTAAGTACATTCTACAATGTTCTAAGTGTATTCTAATTTTTCGAGCTGCATTCAGTTTGAATTCGTGAATATTAAAAGTATATTTGGTAGCCATTCCGGGAACGTTGTGACCGCATTCGAAATGAGTTTGTACTGCATTCCAGGCGCCTTTCGACCATCATACTTCGGGCAGCAATCGAACCGCGCTCTTGCAGGCATTCGAAGTGCTTTCTAAAAATTCTGACCGCATTCTAACAGCATTCTGAATATTCCTACAGCTTTCCAAGTAAATTCGAGAAGCATTCGAGAGCTAATTCATTCGGAATGTGCAAGAATGGTTCGAGAAGGGTTCGAAGTGCATTCCAAGTATTCGAACGGCATTCCTTACCAAGCTGTAAGAATTTGAATTTTTTCCCGAATGTGGCGCGAATTTTGAAAATCCTTAATTCCGGCTGGTTCTGCTTGATTCGTGCTGATTCCGAATAAGTGTGACGGGGGTATTTCACTCAATCCACATTGCTCTTTGGGTCTTGGTTTCCTTTAAGACATGATAACCTGCAACGTGCATCGAGGCGGCGGAGAAAGCTCTCACGACACGAGACACGGGGTTGCTTTCCGGTGTATTAATTTCAGTGACTCCTGAAGTAGCGGCCACATACCAGATGTAGAGACAGCTATAACCTTCTAGTGTCAGGTGGTTTTACGAACATAGTACGTGACGTCTCGTGGCAAACCCGACTGATAGCTCCCTCCGTCTCTCTCTCTCTCGCAATCCCTTTCCCCTCTCTCTCTTCATCCACTCCCCTTCTCTCTCCTCTCTCTCTCCCTCCCTCTCTCTCTCTCTCCCTCTGTCTCTCACTCTCTCTCTTCCTCCCTCTCTCTCTCTTCTTCTCTCTCTTCCCCCTTGTTTTATCTTTACTGTTACCCCTGGCTACCCGTTCAGTTATCTCTTGGAATAAAATGACATTGTGGTTGCTCGATGATTTACGAGAACTGGTTTATTCTTCTCAGCAGGAAATATGAATCACAACCTGCAATTAAACTTGCTTTCAAAGACACAAAAGGTGGCTTGTTTTACGTCAGTGACTTTGATATCTAATACACCTACAAATTTTGAAGTGCATTAATGGTCACTGTTCTTGCACTCATTCATAATATGTATTGAGAGCATGAAAGGCAGTTTGGATGATAATGTGAATCACTGCTACACAAAAGCACACAGCATGTTCGAGATGCAACCATTTGGGTGGTTTGGTAAAAGACCAATAACATACGAGAGGACGCTCTCAAGTAGAAATTAATGGTTATTACATGTCTTTTTTTTAACTTAATATCTAGCTTTTAATCATTTCAAATATAACTATAAAACAAAATGTAACAATAACATGATACAATAAGCTAATGGCCTTCCAGTCATTAGATTATCTTTATAAGACAACCTTGGGTGTTTAACATGCTGAAACCGTTATTTCAGAGAGGCGCGAGAGTGCTCACTTCGACATTATTCAGAATTTATGCATTACATCAAGTATTGATCAAAAGAACGAGAACTTTTTTTTTCTGCTCTGTAACTTTCTGAATAACACGACAGGGAGTGATGCGCAAGGAGGACTTTTATGGCACGCAGTGGACGGCAACTGCAATTGAAAGTGCATATTTTACGATTTTACGATCTTGAGAATTAATGACTTTCACTTAACGCATGGTGGTCAATCAATCGAGCTAGAATGCGAGATAGCGGAAGGTTGTGTAAGTTTCTAAGTTATAAAACGGACGAAAGAAGGAGTAAATATGAATGCTTGGGAGAGGGGGGAAAAGGAAAACCAGGAAATGTGGCTACCTGAGGGCATATTCTGAAAATCAGGAAGGAGAACAAACTCTACACTGGAGTTTAATTTTGATCTGTGATGAATGTGTGTACTCTAGTGCCATGCGTATTTGTGAAAATTGGTCAAATTTTCGTTGAATGACTTATCTTTCCCCTGTAGTAGTGTTTTGTTCCAAATCATTGAATAGTGACCGACATTGTCCCATAGAAGGAAGGTCACTTTTTCATTCATGGCTACTGAGCTGTCCCTCATGCACACGCCATGGTTAATAGCTGTCCCGTCGAGGACGGTTTGATTTTGCTACAACATGCATTCCCATAGACACTTGCCCGAGTATACTCGAGACTCGTCCTCAACGGGTTAAGGCAGCGGAATTACCAAGGAGGGACGCCGACAAATTGTCGCCCTGAGGGAGGAGGTGATCTTGGTGGCTCAGAGTGTCGAGCGCTCTCGGGTGTGCCGTCAAACGGTGTACGGAGTGTGTAAACGCCATGGGAAGACAGATAATAAACCATAGATTGTGACAAGCGACCAATACAAGACCTGGCAGTAGTAAAAAGACCACGTTCCTTGAAGATGCATGGTACTGCATATGCGGCAGGCTCGTATGATCCGATTTCAATTTGCACATGGCGTGGGGGTGTGTCGGCATCTATGGAGTTGGCGATGTTGCCGTGGACGGGAACATAGATAATGCCAATATCGAAAGATTATGGACTCTTACTTCTTTCCATCTATTGATCACATCTTTTGTAACGCGCAACTCCCGTTCATTTTCCAAGATGACGACGCAACGGCACAAAGACCTGCCAAGATGTACCAGTCCAGTAGTATGACGAAAATAGCGTGAACAGGGTGCAGTTGCTAACCCGATATAGAATCTGTAGGAGGACATCAAGACAGCCCTCACCTAGGACCGACCAACCAGCCAGGGGGGGGGGGGGTGGGAGGGGGGAGGGATGAGGGATGAGGGGATGATCAGTTCTATACAGCGCCTGAGGCAGCATCACCGAAGAAAGACGGCATAGTTTCCGGGCGACTCTTCCAAGGAGGATGCGCGCCACCATCAAAGGGAGCTGGGAACCAACAAACTACTAGAACTATGTGAACTACATCGCAAATGACTTTTGGCATGATGATAAAAATTTGCTTCACAATGAGATATCAAATAATGTCCTACAGATTCATTAGGAGCAACACTTATTTTAATGTCATAAATTTGCCTCCTGTGCAATGCATGTGTCTATGTTGCATTACGTTTAGCACGAGAGTAGATATGTGTATGTAGATATGTTTTATAAATTATGTATATTATACATATATATATATATACATATATATATATATATATATATATATATATATATATATATCCACTCATTCATACATCAAGATATCCTTGGTATTGATTGGATTAGATTTCTCAAGATGTTGAAAAATTGTTTAAAGAATGCATGATGATAAATGGCGATATAATGAATATTATATTTCTAGTAAAATATACGTGGAGGACAATTTAAGATGCACATTTTAAAGAACCAGAAGAACAAGTCCTCATAGATTAGCATGATATTTGGTATGTCCAATAAAGAATGATCACGTGTGTGTATAAGGCATCGTTTGATGTAGTTGCATTAATGATATGTATTAAAGTTTTACTGCAGTAAAGACTACAATGCAGTGGTAAGAAGTGAAGACATCTTTACGTTTTAGATGAATTATGCTTGTATTGTCTTTTAGTGATTTTTTTCAGAATTTGTAGCGTTGTGTTTAGTTACAATATCAGATGCCATGCGCTAATCATTTAGCAATGAGTGTTAACATGGTTTCCTATCTTGCCCGACGCCCATGGAAGAAAAATAATAGTGTCTTCCTCACTATGTCACGAAGTACAGTGTACCACGTTGTATTTAGCATTTGGCACTTGGTTGAGAAGGAATTTCCAACTGCGCGAAGGAGAACGCCGTTCATGTGGACTGGAAGTGAATAAGTCGACTCGTTGACTGCTCATGCACGTTCAATTCATTTCTAGAAGAATTTAAAGTAGAATAACACGCTCAAAATGCATAGCGCTGAGTCAACGGTGAAAAGGTTCGTACGTATTTAGGTGAACACGTCCTCTTCAATAGTCAAATGATGAGCGAGGAGTCGACGTTAAATCATGCTCATTGTTTGATTATGACGTCATCTCAAGGAGATCGCCACGAAAATCGCTAGGTATAACTTTTTTGTTGTTGTTGCATTTTCTGTATTATTTGTATTATCATTTTTGTTTTGCATGGAAGCTAAAGAAGAAATGAATGCTTGTAAGCAACCAACCAGTGGACCGGCGGCATATAATAGGTTACATTAATGGCACATTGTATCATTCATTGCTTGAGGGCTGCAAGAGTGCTACGTGGGAAACAGGTAGAGAAATCCCTTGAGGCCACTGGTTTAAAAAGGACCTTCAAAGATTCCAAGATTCTGTTTCTCTCTCATTCAATTTCATTCTATTTATTTTCACTTCATTTCACCTCACCTCAATCATCTAATTTATTCTGCAAGTTTTTTTCACTAAAAGAAAAAGATAATATGTTGTTGCTCACCACAAAAGTATGAAAATAACCAACAGTGTACCGTTAGAAATTAAATTCCAAGAGTCCGTGGGTGATTAAAAAAAAAGAAGAAGAAAATAATCGTGAAGTGAAATTGGAAATAAGATTTGCAGTCTTCATGCCCAGCCAGCTTTATTCCGCTCTGAGGGGCTCATTTTGTAGGGACATTTCGTCTATCGAAAATTGATAATCGATGATTTATTGCGAGAGTTATAGTGAGCGTAGAAATAGCGTTCAGTGTTCGTGGCCTTGGCCTCGTGTTGACACACTAAGGGAAAAACAGCTCGATGTATATAAGAGGGAACGTGGTTTGAAAGCATAATTCATTTTTTTTACGTCTTCATTAGTTCAACCAAGTGCCCTTCAGGTTTTCCTGTATGTTTACTATGCGACACACTCCTCCACGGTAATGTGTTGAGGCAGGTCCCTCGATGAAGCCATTCTGAAATATTATAATGATGCAGATCATGCGAAAGATGCACAATCTTCGTGCCAGTGCTTCCATCAAAATCTAGTCGAATATACAAACATATCGCCATTAGCTGCGATCAGCATTCTACGCACTAGTGGTGCTGAGACTGACGTGGAGGGTGGGCACAGAATAACGGTATTTACTCTTTTTTTGGTAACTTGCTTTTCAAAATTTCTTATCGCTCGCAGTGACAGTGTAGTTGAAACAGCTGAACAATGTAGAAGAGTTAAAATCGATATGCTGCTGTAAGAGCTACTCATCAAGGAAAAAACAGAACACAGCAAACAGATAGGTGTCACTTCGATCATGATTAAAAACGTTGGAATAGGGGATGAAGCTCTGTAAACCCTTGAATATAAATTCCCTGGTTCTATTTCTGCGTGGCGCATTTATCCTTGAAGAAGGTGATTGTACCAACGATGATGGTTGATGATAATGATGATGATGATGATGATGATGATGATGATGATGATGAATAATTTTACCATTTGTATGGCGACATATATCTGTTTATAAAACTTTGGCTCTCAAACTTTTAGTTTTCATAAACTCACTTTTGATTATTTATTGTTTATGATACCCATTTTATATCTCTCTTTTCTTACGCCAAAAACTCTTCTTATTTAATGCTCAAAATTCAATGTAATATTTTTGGTTGATTTCGGAAAAGCTATAAAAGGCATGTATCCTTTGGGCTAAAAGCGTATTTTCTTTTTCATTTTTATAGTACGAACTAGTTGTAAAAAAAAATATTTATACATTATGTCTCTATGGCAAATGTTAGGTTGTAATATGATTTTGATTCAAGCAGAGCATTAGTCTGTAACGATCCGCATTTGTAATTTTGTTAAATCATTTGGTTTACTCTGGATGGAATATGATTAGAGTTATTTCACTCTCCAACGTCTTATTTCAAAATTGAATCAATTTCTATACATAGCAAACAAATTGCAAATAAATAAATAAGGATTCATGTTATCGTATTGAACCAATCATCCGAGCACCTTATAATATCTAGAGTTGAATGGAAGCAAACAAAGTGTAGAATTGAGCAAGTTGAAGCTATAGCTTTGCAAATCGTGAAATCCTTAAACTGTTTGTTCCTTTTTTGTTTAACCACATCAAAGATAAAGTGATGCGACCAAAAAGCAGTGCTAGACATTGACATCCAGGGTTTTCAGCCCATCAGATATTGTGATACCGTATTCGCACCCACGCATCTCCAATCCTAAAACAAACAAACACAAAGCAGGAGCTCCTTTACTTTTGAGCAGTGTGTGGCTACGGCTATCCCTGTCATTGGTATGAGTATATTGTTCCAGCTGAGTTTGACAGAAGCCGCACCTCGCAGCTGTGTCGCTCTCCCCTGGAAAGTTATTCACGAGCACAACTGCCAAAAAGAGATCCTGTTAAACCCCCACCCCCACCCCCTAACGACCGCGCTTCTCTCGGGAGTGTAGAGGGGGTTGAAATCGAAGGTAGAAGATTAGACCCGTACATCTCAAATGTCACCTTTAGTCGTAAGAGAACCAACGCCAACGCAGGAGGGGAATGGGGGGGGGGGGGGGTGAAACAAAAAAGTACGATTCTCTTGACGCCGCTTTATAGTGTAATTTGACAAGAGGCACATTTCATTATAAGGTTTTCTGGCTTGAATTAAGTCATGTTAACAGTTTCAAGTATTTGAGGGTAATTGCTAACACACTTTGTGCAATCAATTGCCTAGCATTGCTCAACCCAGCTCATTTTTAAACAAATATTCTTCCATTCCTTTCTCAAGACACCGATCAATACAACGCGGCAAAGAGTGTACGACATTACACTTTCTCGATGAGCACCGTATATTTGTCAAAACAAAAGTGGTAGAAACTGCGGCCTTCATGTATTATCATAGAAATAATCAAATACCACAATGTAAAGGTATATAGTCCCTGAGGCACAAAAAAACAACAGCAACCAATAACAATACCACGATAATGACTTCAAAGAGATAGAAAGATAGATAGATAGAGAGAGAGAGAGAGAGGAGACCAAAAGGGCGTTTCTTGCTGCTTTAAGAGAAGTATATACGTCATCGAAAAAAAAAAAACCCGATACGTGGTATATATCCTAGTACTACAAAGTGCGGGAAACCTTCAAGGATGATTATTTTTATCTGGTAAAATAATACAGTGAAACGAACGGCTATAAAGACAAGGGAACATTAATTGAAGCTATTGCCTACATATCAGAGTCTAATAGCAACCTAAGTCATGATCCCCTCTGTCACGTGACTATGTTGTGGTATTCATGAATACTACTATACAAATGATGCACAGGATAGAGTGCGTTAGTGGAGATGTAGCGCACTCGAGGGTATTTACAATTGTGAAACAGGGCATGTTGCACTACATTGTAAATAATCCTGTGCATCATTTGTTTTATAAAATGGGTCGAAAACTAACAGCATTTTTCACGTACCTTTGTCGGTCAATACCAGTCAGCTGCATGTAGCACTCGCTCAAGAGTCAAGATGTCCGAAGATGTTCGTCCCAAACATTTACGCACGTCGCACTCGGAAATCCCGCACATATAAGTACAGTATACGTACGCCACATGTTATGCACAAGAAAGGCCGGCCGGCAGCCCTAACTAGAAGTTGTTTACAGGATTGACAGCGCGTATAGTAGCGCGCGACGAACTTGTAACAACTGATTGAGTGCGCACTGCTAGTGTAAACATTGTGACGTCAGGCCTTGCATGTTAGTGAGAAATTAATGCACGCACACCGACACGTGACTCATTTCAGCGCTTCCAATTGGCTACATTCTTGAACCCATTTTATAAAACAATTTATTATCATTAAAATGTCAAGACAACCCCCTCCACACACACACACACACGCGCGCGCGCGCCGAAAATAATTTTAACTGTGCGCGTACTGGCAATCAGGGTTGTTGTGTGGTGACGATAACAGTGGCTTATATTTTGTAACTATGACAGTAACCATTAAAAAAAGGTGACCTCATAGTTTCTATAACTTTAAGTTTGTCTGATTAAGTGATGTTCTCAACTTCTGGACGTATTACAAGTTTCTTTGTTTTTTGTGACGTCAGCTTGAACACTGAGTGACATGTTATACTAAACTATGAGAGTCTGACTGATTTGCTTGAACATCAAGAAGTTCCGATTCTTCTCGACAGTTGGTGAATGCATCTGGGTCGGTAATCACAGTTTGATGTAAATAAGAGTAGGCTTGTTCAAAGATTTGCGAATGCGCGCGTGTGTGCGTGTTTGTGTGTGTGCGTAGACACACAGGTGTATGTGCGATATACAGGGTTATGTGCGATGAATGTATTATGGAATTTTATGATTAAAGTTAATTTATTGAAGTGTAGGGTTATGATGTGAGCTGGTACCCTAGAACTACGGGTGGGGAGGGGTATAAGGTCAGGAGTTGTTGTTTTTCCCTTCTTCTTCTGTTGTGTGTGCGCACGAGTAAGTTTGTATGTTTGTATGTTTGCTATGATTTTCGGATTAAGTATTGATTGATTGTTTTTCGTTTGATTAATCATTGCTGATTGAATGTTATTGCATACATTCAAGATGAATGTTTTGTTATGTGAAATTATAGAAATCAAATAAAGATTACTGAAAAACACAAAAAGTGCGTATGCGTTGTGTGTGTATAATAGTGTGTGTGCGTGTAGGTGCGTGTGCATGTGGTTGTGTGTTTGTGCTTGTGTTTGGTATGTGTCTGATGGAAAAAGAAAATAGTGCCAGTGATGGAGTGGTAATGCGCATTAACCTAAAAGCATAGATACAAGAGATTCACCTGAGTTGTTATGTTGGATAGGGACTAAGTGACCGCGTTTGCAATGTGTTTCTCAATTTGACAGCCCCATGACTGAGCGAAGGATTTTATTAATGAAGAGAGAGGGGGAAATGGTCGACCAATCTAATGAACGTGCAGCGCACTTGAGACACTGGCGACGAAATAAATGAACATTTGAAAGTTGAAGGTACTTCGCTTAGGAGTGATGCCATGTGTGCTCTTAAAATGAGTCGCTTCTCATACATCATTTACATGCCGTGAGACTGGAGATTTGGGTCGAGGAACGAGAGAGTTCAGCCTCCTCCGTGGCACTGCGATTTTTTCCCCTTCCCACTTCGTCGCATTAGGGAGCTTTAGATTTTCGGCGCGCGGACGTTCAAAGGAAAAAAACATGATCTGAGCTTGCGCAGTAGCGCGCGTAAAGTCAATCTATTTTTAGCTTGCGTCGCCAGAGTTGTTTACTACGCGTACTGGGCTATTTTCACGTCCGCACAGTTTGCGACGCAGAGAGCTTCTTCATGCACTGATCATATGGGGGCGCGATTTTATTTTTTATGCGTTGCGTCCCAGCGTAATCTAAAGCTACTTTTTCACACGACGCAGGGAGAGGAGAACGTCCAGCGCAAGCGTCGTCTCAAACGTCCGCGCGTCAAAATCTAAAGCTCCCTATTCTTGTGCATGCAGCGAGATGAGATCGCGCGCACGAAATCCGTTCACTACTTTAGCAGATACGAAAATGGATAGAAAAGACAGACGTAGGTGCTGCCATTACAAATGGACCAAGGAAATAGAATGATGAAATACAAGCCCTTTAAAAGAAAATTCCTTGTTTAGCGGCATTGATAAGAACGGTGACAGTGGATAGTTAGGCATCCTAGACGTGCAGTCTTCGTATTGTAAAAGCTACACAACGCTGAAATCAAGACAAGGACAGAGGATATTGATGACAGAACAGAATGATATGTATGTAGGCCTATATAGATTCCATGGGAATAGTTCTGTGAAACAGGGGTGGCAGCGATATCCTGATTTATGTCGAAGTAGAGCGTGGCCGTGAACACCAGAATGTTTCGGTAATTCATGAATTCCACGAAGTGGCACCATAATGATATATATAGTGCTATTGCTCTTCAACCATGTACCACTTTTCCTCTGAGATATGCAAAAATTCACACTTGATTCTTGTAAGCGATGAATTTATTTCCATCATGATGGGTAAATCGTCGATTTCGAGAAAAAAATGTCAAAGCATGAATAACCTTTGGACGGAGGTCTCAGCTAAGTAGGCCTACATGCAGTAGCAAAGCCAAAGAAAGACTTTCGCGACATGACCGTGTTTTGCAGAGTTTGCCAAAGACCTTGTGGCATACTAATCAATTGGCGCGAAACAACACGGCTCACACTTCGCTGTTATGCTCCATCATTGCCGTCGATGTTTCTGCGATTTCCTTCGTCATTTCAATCGATATGTAAATAACAAGAAGTCGAAGGGGTTAGATTTCGGCGAAAAACTGATCATTCAAAACGTGACATTCACATCGGACAGGTTTAGTCCTGTTGTGTTTGTCGTTTTATTCTCCCCTCAAGACGTGACGTTGCTTCGGAAAGGTGACACTTTCGTCGCTGACTGATCACGTGTCCTGAAGGCAGTAAACGAAGGTGATATCATAAGATGGCGTCTACAGTAGGGTAGTTGGCCGTATGCAAATGTGCTTCAGAATCGAATTCTGCAGCCATTACCCCGGGGCCAGTGCATTGTATTACCGTGACACGTGTGGGGTTGTCATTCTGTATCAGATTAAAAAAAAGCAGGAAGTATATCTGACCTCACTAACACCGATTCTGGGTAACGTCCGCTTTTTATTCCTTGTTGACATTGAATAGCTGCATACTGATCATTTTAGTTTCATCCCTAAATTTAAAAAAAAAAATGAGAGTGGCTAGTTTTCTCTTGTAGTGCTCCATATCACTTCTCCGAAGCAAAAATAGTCGTTTGTTACCTATTTTGCTGATCGATGAACACAAGTTATTATTACATAATAACAAACAAGGATGAGGTGAAATCTGTCGCTGCCTCCTTTTTTTCTTTGATGTCCTACAATTAGCATAGATTTCCCTCGTCAAATACAAACACATAGTATACACACTTATTGTGCTCATAGACGTGCACGCAAATGTGAAATCGTGCACTTAATATGATACACGCTCCAGTCTCTTTTAATGTTTTCAAGTGGTACTGAGCATTTGCAGTTGATTCACTCTGTCTCGTCTCATGATTTTGTGGTTAAATTTTCTTAGTTTACCTCCAGCGTGCAATTTCTTGTCTTTTTCGTGGTCATGAAACGAGAAGATTAGTGTGTCAGTAAGCTAAGAGCTCAGCGATCATGAATTTCGTCTACCTAACATCTGATAAGGTGATAGATAGGCCCTAATAGTCGAAAGTCAGCTCACCTGAACCAATATCGCATTTTAATTGTATAATGTGAATTATACGTAAATGATATGACAAACATTGCTAACTGCATTCAAGAATTTTGTTGTGACTTGTTTACATAACTAAAGGGAACATATATAATCATCCCTAAAGCGAGGTTAACTCGTTACAAAACTTAGCTGAATCAACACACTTCAAGGTGGACACTTTTGTGATTTGGAAGACTGCCACCGGGCAATCTAGACACCGATTCGATATCAGAACCTAAGAGATGACATTGTTTAGTCACAGAACAGTAACTATAAAGATTAAACATCTCTGCATGTCTTCACGACGGTTTCTAAGGAGAGGAATATCGAAAATGTCCCTTCACTGTGGATGAGGAATTCTTCCGAGACGAAAATTGGAGAGATTTAACGACCTACCTCTGCATTGCAAAGAGACGTGGCATTCAGCCGTCGAACTAAAATCTCAAATAAAGTTTGACCTTACTGGTGAAATTGAGGATTGTATCATGAATACATGAACTTGTGTATTACATTGTCATCCCCTCGTCTACAAACATTTCTTTCTGATTGTTTTGACTCAGGGCGATCCGCAACACTTGAAAATCTGGACCAAAATAATTCATATATTCAGATAAACGCCGCATCTTTCAAAGGACATGCAAATGCCTGATGTATTTTGTGCACCCAGAGGCTTAGATATTGCAGTAAGCGTGAAGGGAAAATAACATCTGCATCTGAACTCTTACTTATAGACAAAGATACCCAATCTTGCATAAGGAAAGGCAATCCGTATAATAGCGAAGCTGTGGTTTAACGACACTTTTTTTTTCAGCCCCTGACCCCTAAGATTTAGCTTAACTCAGTCGGCTAGTCGACTACATGACGCACTCCACTTGAGTGAAAAACCTCCGCTTTTTGTCTTGAATATTTTGATTCTTATCAAAACCCCCTTAAAAAGAGACTCTGCTATGGGAGAGTGGAAATCTTCTCTCCAGCCTCTTTGCTCCTCTTTCCGTCATGTTATAAGATTGCAATCGGAGTTCCCTGGGAGATAACTGTTGCCCCCAGGCAAAGTTTTTCTGAAACGCTGTCGTCGGTTTCATTCAATTTTTTTTTATTGTGTTCATATTTTAAAAGGGGAAAAGAGGTACAAGTTGGTGTACAAGGATGCTGCTGTACAAACCTTGAGCATGGATATATACATATATATATATATATTATATATATATATATATATATATATATATATATATATATATATATGTGTGTGTGTGTGTGTGATATTTTATTTATATATATACTGTATATGTTTATATATATACAGTATACAGATAGATAGATAGATAGATAGATAGATACTCGATCTTCACAGAAACAGTTCATTTCCTTCATACAATGCTGTGCGGAGCTGCATCCAGAAATGAGACCCAGTGCTATTCATAATGAAGGCTTGATCAGGAAGCACTTGTAAAATTTGATTTGCGGCCGGAATTGCATGAAGTCTGTAATCCGACGAGTCCAAGTGGAACAATCATAGCTTTATGTATCGCAAAATGGGTAATGTTTGAAACATGGATTGACACAAAAGACGTAGGTTTGTTTCTACCGTCCAAACGGTTACTGTCTATACTAGACTACCTTTGGTGTGTTCTGTCGTTGAATGTCAGATTCATGTAATTTTCGAGATCCATTTATTTTGAAAACTCAAAGCAGCTGAAATCTTGACAAACGTGTGTAAAAAATATGAACATCAGTGCCAGAGCAGTAAGTCATGTACAAAAGAAGTGAGCGCATTCCTGTTCACTGCTTTTATTTCTAAGGTAGGACCAAAATCTCGTTCTATTTTTGAAAACTTTGAGTATCCAAAGCCCTAAAATATCACGCAGTCATCACAGTAATTTCCGTTGCGTGTCGAAAGGAGCGACGGGAGCTGCCATCAACAGATCTCGGTGTCTTCGGAGGACCGCTAGGTATTTGTGCAGCTTTTTAAGGCACTACTCTTCGGTCGAAGGTTTGTTTTTGGGCATTCTTGGCGCGCATTTGCACCCAGGATTGATTAAAATCAACAGAGAAGAGGCGATCTCGACAACTGGCATTCTGTCGAAACCGAATTATTCAGAATCAGAGTCTGAAATGAAGAAGGCCGCAACAACGACAAGAAAAGGCACCGTTAAATGGTCGCTGCCGTTTCTTTTCACCTGTTGCTCCGCGACGGCCCCATTACAGGTTTCGGGTGTTGTTATCATGACCGTTAGCTTCACTCTTTAGTGTGTGTGTGGGGGGGGGGGGGGGGGGAGGTGGAGGGGATAGGGTTTTTTGTCTTTTTATTTCTGCTTCTTTCCTTTTAAACCTGCAGCACATTAGATCTCGTTCCGGTATATGACAACATCATTTCCAATTCGATCAGTCTGTGACAATAATTCGATGCACCCCTGTGGTAACAACCCGCGCTGTCTTCTGGCGAGAGTCTTAACATCCATTTAATGATATGATGAAAACATGGCTGTCAGTGATAGCCATGCCTACGGCTGTGTGTTTTTATCACAAATTGGGTCGGACACTTGGCCAATCTCTCCCACCTCGGCCCCCGCACGCTCCCGCACGTTCCGTCCCTCGCCATCCATTGAGGAAAGTTGCACATTGACTTCATTCAGCTTCGCATGTGTTTCTTTATTTCATGGCGTTCTTGGCCATCAAAGGAGCAAGAAATACGTCCGCTTTCAACGATATTACGCTCGAATGTCTCTCGTCACTGAGCCACTTCTCTGCAGGGCCGAATCAGCGGCAACTTTAAAGGAAGAGAGTAGTTGATGCTATTCAAACGTGGCGCTTCAGACACAGAAATGCGGCGTATATACAACACACACACAAACATGAATAAAACAGACTTTGCCTAAGTAATGTCAAAACCAGTCAACTACTTGGCACCTAAGATAACTTCTTGGACTATGTGAGGGAAAAAAATAACTCTTTGGGATGAAAACTCATGCATTTTCGAATGATGCATGAATGTTTTCAAATTTCATGACCTCTTACGATACCTGCTTTGCCATGAATAAAGAATTGACAAATTTAAACGGTTGGTCTAGAAAGTCGCGTTTAAAAAAAAAACATAACTATGTCTGCTTTAATATTGAATCTGAAGAAGACCACGGACTTCGAACTCGAGCTAGGTTTTGAAGATCAAAGACAAGCCTTTTTTTCAGATACCGTGTAATAAAAACAACTACATATAAAAGATGCTCTGGGAGCACTTATTTGTTCCTTGTTTGCCGATTCTGAAAACATTGCAGCTATCGAAAGTACGTAGTGTGTGTGTGTGTGTGTGTGTGTGTGTGTGTGTGTGTGTGTAATACAATAATTTTTATTTGGAAATGTATTATATTTCGATTTAGATCGCAAGGTGTTATCCCTACCTTTGAGGAAGTTTATAAAAAGATAATATGATATCGGAATGAAAAAAGAAGAAGAATTAATCAAATAAATGTTAGGGTTACATCTGATCAAATGAGAAAAGGTTATTTTTTTGGAACATGGGCCTAAGCATTTTCATTTGATATGTATTGAATCACATGGTCCACGAGTTATACAGCTCACGAATCGTATGGATCACCAGCTAGACACTACGTGAAGAGAGCTTACAAACTCGACATCAGGTAAAACAGGCCCACCAGCTATACGGTCCACGAGCTCGACAGCTTGGTAAAAAGGTCCATCAGCTCGACATTACATCACGGAGATTAATTTACGTAGCGTCGAGCTCTCGGACCTTTTTTTGCCTCGTGTCGAGATCTTATTTGCGTGATGTCTAGTTCTTGTGCCTGTTTTACTTGTGTCAAGCCCGTGGACCTGTATTACTTGATGTTTCGGTCGTTGGCTGAATCACTCGTGGGTTTATGACTCGTGGACTTTACTTCAATGTCTATAGCTCTTGGGCCGTATGACTCGTGTCCAACTCGTTGGATGACTTCATATTTACCATCTCCCGAAGATACTGAGTCGCGGATAAAGGATAAAGGAAGGACTTCTAAACAGTTCTTACTGTACTTGCAATGGGTTTACTATCCTAGATGTTGAAGTTCAAACGGTATTGCATGGTATATGCCCAAGTAAATGCTCCTCCATGCAGTGGATTCAAGCAATGGTGTTCACACAATGTTAAGATCAATGGATGTTTGCCGCGTTTGCCACGGGAGGAGTTTGTCATTGACTTTTTCGTGGTGTGCGATTTATTGAAGAGAATGTTCGAGCATGTAGAGAGGGATGTAATTGCATTCATGCCGCGAGAGAGCTTATTACCTCGTTATACAACTCGAAATGTATCATTCTTCCCGTGCCATGTATATCCCGATAGCATTTGCCTCAGGAATGGGGGCAAGTAACAGTGGGGTCGCAAAACAGACTGCGCAATCTGCCAATGTAAGTAAAGTAGATGTCAAGTCAACACTATACACCCAAAAACTCTTTCATTCCAGAGAACATTCCTTTTCATCATGTTCGCTGCGTGAACAGAGAATGACTGGAGCTCCGGAGATGCCGCTATCAGCGGGCCCCTTTGAGTTGTCGATCGTCTGTGGTGGGGCTCGTGCCGTACAGTTGGCGCTATATTTGGACGAGCACTGAAAGATATGATATTTAGATTGATCCTTCAAGTGGGGCAAATGGCAGCAGTCAAGGTAAGGAGACTGCCGAAGTAGGGAGAGTAGGGCGGAAGATGATGCCGTAATCAACACTGCCTTGTGCAGACAAGTCGTACCACAAACAATCGTGTGTTGTTGTAGTTGGTTTAATTTCGACTGACACGATTTTAAGTGCGCCACCACATGCTCAGATGACTTTTATAAATGAAATACACACAATCATGCAGATGCTTTAGACAATGATAGAGGTTCATCACAACAGGAATTAAGTTACGAAATGTTTAATTTCATTTTATTTTAGTTTATTTCATTTCAGTTCATTTCATTTAATTTCATTTCCGACAAAAGTATAGAATACAATATGACATTTCCTTTTTAAAAAAGGGGGAAAATAGAGTACGAAGTGACTTTTGCATATTCAAGAGGAATTGATGCAGATCTTCTTTTTTTTTCTTACAATAAAACGAAACATAGTTTGAGGAAATGTATAAGGAATGTTGATCTCATTTCTTTGTGATACTCAGAACATAATTTATGCACATCTAATATGGGTAATGATGTCACTGATATCAAATGGGCACCTGGCAACACTATGGTAATAATAAAGACAGGGCCCTGTGGTAGAACCGTGTCAACACTGAAGAGGCTATACCCTGGATAAGACGACCATACCATTATTTCTATTATATAGTGTAATAATGTTTATCACTGTTGTGATGATGATGATGATAATGATGATGATCATTCACAATTATTACTACAATTACTACGTCCAACTCATCAGAGAGTCTCCAAGTTATACCTTTACACAATTTTTTAATGACCACAAAAAAGAGTAAGCAGGATCCTTTGCATCCAATGAATTGCAGTCTTGTAGTAATTCATTGACGATGACTCTAGAGACCAAAGGGTGCAGTTGCTAAATCATTGACCAATTAAACAAACAAACAAACAAACAAACAAACAAACAAACAAACAAACGTGCTTTTTTAAATTCATTCTGTGTGTGTGTGTGTGTTTGTGTACGTATGTATCTTTGAGTGCGTATACGCTCGCGCGAGTGTGCACAAAACCGATGGAAAAAAAAGTGGATTGATGACTTCGTCGCTCTCCGATTTTGCATCACGTGTTTTGGGACCAATACCACCATGTGTTCACTTTTCACAACACTCTATGTAAAAAGAAAATGTTTCTCTGTTCTCACTCTATGAGAGTCAGTGAGAACACGCATGGCGTGGAATTGCACTTAATAGCAATTACGTGAATAATAAATGTTGCGCTATACGATTGGATTTTACAGTGGGCGGGAAAAGTCACGACTGTGGTAGCTTGTGCGTTTCTTCATAATGATCATAAGAATTGAAAAGGACAAGCGCCCTTCCCATGCCTTCTCTTCTTCCTTTTTAGGCAATAATTATTACTAGCAGCAACTGTCTATTTTCATTCTAACATCTGGAAACATCTGAAAAAAAAAACACCTGCTGTTGTCAGGTCTTTATGATATAGACAGAATCCGCCGTAATTCCGAAGAAAATGAGGAGGTGACAGCACCAAACACCAAAATTCCTAGTTCAATATGAAAATGCCAGGCCAATCAGTGCAAAGTAACTGCATCATTGGGACTTGAACAAGAAGCACCTAGTTCAAAGCCAGACAGTGAAGCCAAAATACGTGGTTATTCGTGATGAGTAAAATCCAGATATGAACAAACATTATTTCCAGTTATCATTTTTTATTCCATAACGGTGATACGCCGAGCGTCAGAGCTTTCAGATCAATCGATATTCTGATTGCTGTTCTCTCTGCTTGAATAAAGCTCATTGCATTCATTAAAGTGAAAATGAAATAGTAAATACACGTATATGGCAAAAAGCAGAGAGAAAGCTTTGTAGGGGTGAACAATTTACGAAGCCGTCAGTGTTTCTTTCTTGTAATTAGTTTGAGATTTAGATGAAGGCCGGTTTATCCCTCGAACTCATCTTTTAATGCCCGAATCAAATCATTTATTCATGAAGAGCTGTACTTTCATTCAAGAAATACATATAAAAGAATAAGAGTTGTATCGCGGAGCTGGTATTAAGGAAGATATGTAAAGACACGAGATGGGAGAAAGTTGAATTTTCAGTGCGTACAAGATCCATGGACACTGCACAGGCGAATAACTAGTCTATCGTTGCTAACGAGAATTTCCATAATTGTTCCACTTCTGTTATCTCCCCTTATTCAGCAACCGAGCGAGAGATGAGCCGTTCTCTGTTTAAAGGAAAATTTACCTCAAATGTATCCATGGATTCAGTGCATGCATATTGATAGAATAAATGACTGAAGTTGGAGGGAAATCTAGCAGTCCGTTCAAAACTTGAACGATAAACATTTGCATTAACGTTTGACACAAAGGGGAATAAAATAAAACACGAACACATTGCACATTCACAAAATAACTTGAATTCACAGTTGCAATTCGTTATTCAGAAGGTTCGTTAATCCTAAAATTTAGTAAGGTTCATTGTTCCAAATTGGTTCGTTAATCCAAAAATTAAATAGGGTTCGTCAGTCTGCACCCTCTGTTCGTGTCCTGAATAACGAAACTTATTTCATTTTCGTATTAGAAAACCTTCGGAATAACGAACATTACCCGACTTCATTACCGGTTTCTAATAGCGACAAATTCTGTTTTCCTTTTGAGGCAATGCTTAAAATCTTGTTTCTCTCATGCTTGTATACAACATATCGCGCTTTGTTGATTTTCATGATCTTTTGAATGCTAAAGTGCTCCAGCTTTTACGTTACCCAGGAGTATAACATCGACAGGTAAGACCTGGCGGAAATAATCATCGTATATTCATTGACTCATTACAGTGATTGGATTAGTAGTTTACAGGTTCATGATCTGCATACCTCACTGCTACTGCTGGTGTAATGGTATCTCGAATAAATTGAAACATAACATGACGCCAAATATGCAGAAGCATTGTGTTGAGGAGAGATTTACCGACAAATATCTTTTTTTTCACAATGTTTCATTTTCCTATGGCATTGAAAGTCTAACTCTTATACAGCCCAGGGAAGTAATCAGGATTCCCTTTAATAGGAAAATAAATTTGATCAGTGCTCCGCTGCCACCAAAGTGATACATCCAGCCACGAATGGCGCTGATTTAATTAATGATAAGAATGATGCATTAATATCGTGCCGCGACCATAGCTACTCTATTCCCCGGGGGTAACCTACTTACACGTAGATGAAACGGCCTTCTAGCCACGAGACCACAATAACACGTTCCCACCGAAAGTCCTCGGGTATGTTGTCTGTGATTCCTGCCTTACCCCTTTTGGCCTTTGCCAGCGATTTCGGATTCACACTGCTAATCATAGCAATACAGACAGCTTTCAACCAATACTCCCTATTTAATATAATCCCTAGATTTAGCACCAACCAGGGAGGTTTTACAGAAATGGAAGAAACCAGAATCTCTCCTTTGTCTTTGCATCTATGCTCAAAATTGCTGCACGGCGAGTTGGAAGGATTCTAATATCCTTTTCTTTTCTTTTTCTTTTTTTAGAATCTGACTTATTAGTGCATTAGCCCTATCTTGATGGTATTGAACACTAATGTGCTCGTTTCCCAATATATATATGCAGTCTTCGGCATTAAGTCACCATTTCCATTTGTACTGTAATACAAATCTAATATCAGTGACTTAATCTACAGATTTACAGTTACAGGTTCAATTGCAATCAATATCAATATTCATTCCAGGTTATGGGAATGCTCGAAAACGGCCGTTGTCTTGGTAACGCTTGCATTTCTAGAAACTGGCATATATGTGTATAATGAAAGAGATTAATAACATTAAAAAAAAGATGTTCAAGTATGTCTGTTTCAAGTTTGCCATGAAAATCTTGGTCATCAAAAATTATAATATTCTCTCGTTATCACGTTTATCAGATGGTGTTTGCTACTACAATGTTGTTGTTTTTTGTGCTGTTTGAGGAAAACTAAAGCATTTCTGTGTCATAACACAAATAACCAGGCGTGCAGAGCTTCAACACGGACTGTTAACAATCTAGGTGATTGTATGCTTTAAAGTAACGGCCATGCTTGATAAGGCAGTTGCTAAGGCAACACCATGGTGAATATGTTTCAGGGGGTATGCTTTGGAGATGTTTCAGTGGGTATTCTTTGATTGCAAAATCAATGAAAAAAATACATGTGCTAATGTTCTTACATTAAACCTATCCGATATGACGCAATATCATCCACTATGACATTCTTTTTAACCTCATAGTTGACTTTAATCTCCTAATCTGTCTGGTTGCTGTTCAATTGGTGGAAGGTATAAGTCTCAGAGATGTTGCCATGCAGCAGATCGATGGAATTATAAAATTCTTTTGAAAAAGGGAAACAAGTGTGCTAATTCGAAATTATACAACATAAAAGCATACTGTGGCTTACAATGTATATTATGCACCGTAAGTGTCCAAGCAGCACGTTTGATTACAATCAAAAACTCATCTATTTAAAATCATGGTTACACTCGATATTGGCCGTTGCCATCGTAATACGTTAAATTTCTGTGAATTAAGTTTATTTGTACTGAAAACAAAAACACAAAAATAAATGAAGCAGTGTGTATTTCAAAATATTTTCTTATATCTTATTTGTTATATTAAAAGTTTGATGTCCTGTGTAATCCTACCTATTCAAATTACTTTTTTATTACAGAACTTTTAAGTTGCTATATCGGCAAGAACATTGACACAGTTTGAGGATAAAACATGATGTAAAAGTTGAAAGGAAAAGGGCCTATTACCATCGGTAAGACCTAATAATTTTCCACCGCCATCAATTCACCTAGAGAAGATGGAAAAGACTTGAGTACTTGTTTCGAAAATGAGATTGAGTGTGGGACACATTGCAAAATTTCTGGAGTTACAGCTGCCCGTTCTTTTATATATCGCTAAATAAACAAGATGTTATCTTTTTAATATTTAACAATCTATAACAACATTCATTTATAATTTTCTGGTAGCCATAGGAACTAGTCCAGCGGCATAATTATAGTCAAGGCATTCCCCTTCTTAATACTAACATATGTAAAGGATACTATTATCATCCATGTTTTGGAGAGAGGTAGGTCAAGCGTTTGTTCATTATGCTAGAAAAGTAAAAATATGTTGAATTCATTTTAGATTTTTTTTTTCCTCTGGTCGCCATGATTAAATGAACTCTATGAAAAGGCGGCTTGGAGCAATGGACATCAAAACCAATGGAATGCTCAATACACAATTGTCATCACTATTCACTATTTTTTGCCTTTGAAAACTAGTGATATGTAGTGGAAGGTTTAAATCAGCAATATCACTTTACTGCAAAGGCATCAGAGTTGGTTTTAGGTATAGTAGAGCGGCATAGCTTGAAAAATTAGAGGAATTGTGCATTTTATGATAAAAGCACCAAATTTCGTACACATGTTAACAATTACATTTGAAATAAATTCAGATATTGGGCCATCGAAAATTGCGCCCTCAACGGCCATGGCAGCCATTTTTCAAAATGGCCACCATAAAATGCCATTTTTTGCAAAAATTTACAAATTTCAGATGGGAAAATCTATAAGATTTTGCAAAGGAGTGGGAAATAACATTTGAAATAAATTTAGATATTGGGACATCGCAAATTGCGCCCTCAACGGCCATGGCAGCCATTTTTCAAAATGGCCACCATAAATTCCATGTTTCGCAAAAATGTACAAATTTCAGACGGGAAAATCCATAAGATTTTGCAAATGAGTGGGAAATAAAAGTGAAAATAGATTTAGATATTGGGCCATCGCAAATTGCGCCCTCAACGGCCATGGCAGCCAGTTTTCAAAATGGCCACCATAAATGCCATTTTTCGTATTAAAAAATCTACAAATTTCAGATAGGAAAATCAATAAGATTTTGCAAACGAGTGGAAAATGACATTCAAAATAGATTTAGATATTGGGCCATCGCAAATTGCGCCCTCAACGGCAATGGCGGCCATTTTTCAGAATGGCTGCCATAAATACCATCTTTTTTTCTGAATTTGCTCATTCCAGAAAGAAAAGTCAATAAGATCTTGCACTCAATTCAGAAATTTCGTTTGTAATACATCTAGGGCCTATAGGCCTATGTATTACATTATTGTAAATAGCGCCCTCAATGGCCATGACAGCCATTTTTCAAAATGGCCACCACTTTTTTTTATTTATTTATTCATTTCCATTCATAGGGTGGATAGCCCTTTCAGCTCAAGACTGATTTCCAAAGGGGTCCACATGTAAAAATACAACGTATACAAAACAATGAACAAATACAAACGTATGATAACTCTATAACAGCAAACTGGGAAAAAACAAGATATATAAGATTTTGCACAGTGGTCAAATGGGAACAAAGAAATTAACAAATAGATTAGACAAAATAAATGTAAAAATATAGTCTGAAACATTAAATGAAGAAATAAATCATACAATAGTTTACCAATTGTTAATCTAATATGGTAATAATAATCTAACAGATTTAGGAAATACAAAAACGATAAATAAAACAATAACTGAAACATTTATTTGAAAATTTATACGGTAGTATACTGAATCATCTGATTAAATTAAATCATATTTATTAAAAGTATAATCAATCAATAATCAATTAAAAACATAAGTAACAAATTAAATGAAGCATGTAAAATATGAATAATATTCAAAACATATGAAATTAAATATAAAATGCTTTGCAAATTAGAAATCAAATATGTCTACAGAATAAAAAGGAATGGTTTAAACAGAATAAAACAATGATGAATAAAAAGACTGTATAAAACAGTATTAAATCATGCAATTGAATTAGATAATACTTTCAAGATAAAACCAACTTCGTTGTTAGGAATGATAAAAATAAGTTCATAATTAGATGAATATTCAAGTAAAAAACATAAGTCATAAATGAACGGATACGGTTTTAAGACAAGATTTAGTTACATAGTATATAAAAGAAGTATAAAGAATATAGGGTCGGCATGGTAATACAAATGGTTGGTGAAATTGATTAAAGGCAAGAAAGATACATAGAATAAACAATGAAGAGGATTTGCGAAAGCGTTGATAAAATTAACACAATATTAATTACAACTAGAACACAACATAAATATATTTTTCAATGACAGTATGATTCCATTATTTTTAATTTTCCTGATTTCACAAAAGTAAAACTCAATAAGATTTTGCACACAATTGAAAAATATGTTCGAAATAAATATTTGCATTAGATTATTGTAAATAGTGCCCTCAACGGCCAAGGCCGCCATATTAAAAAATGGCTGCCATTGTTATGATTATTTTGATTTAAAAATGGTAATTTCAGAACGAAAAGTCAACAAAATGTGTACATAAATTGAAAATCATGTTTAAAATCAAACAATATATCAAGCCAACGTAATTGGGGCTCTCATCGGCCATAGAAGCCGTTTTTCAAAATTACTACCATAAAAGCATTATATTATTTTAAACGTTTAGAAAATGCTAATTTATAGAAGGAAAAGCCAACAGGATTTTGCACCCAAATTGATAACTGTGTCAAAATATAAAGAGCTATGCAACTGTATATTCAAGAATGGCTGCCGTAGATGTTTGTTTTTTTTTCTAAAAGACGACAGTGTAATTTTATACACAGGTTGACATTTATATTAATGATTTAGATTATTTTAACTCTAGATATTGTTCCTTCGCAAATTTTCAAGAAGAAAAAAAATCGCGCACAACCGTAATGGCAGCCATTTTCCAAAATGGCTTGGAATAGATGTCATTTTTCTTTTACGAAGATGTGCCAATGCTAGAAGAAGACAATAAAACTATTTTGCGCAAGTTGACAATTACATACAAAGAAGTTAAAGGTCCTGTTTACCTTTGGGAGCAGTGATTGTAAAAATGTTTCAGATATCACATTTGATGCATATGTGTAGGTCACATCCTACCATATACAAGTTTTGCAATAAAGCCTAAAATATAAGGATATTAGCATTTGTCTCATTAAACCGTAACTGTAGACGGTTTAGGCTGGAAACATTTTAATTAAAACTATTGTTCACATTTTGTGTATTTAACAATACTTAACATCGACTATATCACATACGGACTTAAATTTTTACAGTGGTTGTTTCTATCCTTAACTCACATTTTAGACCTATTTTAAAGCACTAATGCTGGGTTTTTGTTTCTTCTGCAAATGGTAAATTATGCCTTTAAGACATTGAGCTATCATTATTATTATTATCATTATTACTATTATTTATAGTGCGCTTTTCCCACAAGGCCCAAAGCGCTTACAATCAATTCAAAACATGTACGACAGTATGTATAATTGGATAAATGTTACAGCTACGAACTACTGGCTACTGAAAAGATGTGTTTTCAAGGCTTTTTTGAACACACTGACTGATGGAGACTGTCTAACGGTAAGTGGTAAATTGTTCCAGTGCTTTGAAGCAGACACAGTAAATGTCCTATCACCGGCTAAGGTGCGAGTAACAGAGTATCTGAGACGAAGCGGATCACTAGATGACCTCAAATTTCTAGTAGGTGTATATAAAGTCAAACAGGCGTCTAAATATTTCGGAGCTTGATCATTACGAATTTTATAAACAAACAAAACTAATTTGAAAATTATCCGTTGCTTCAAAGGAAGCCAGTGCAACGACTTCAGAAGTGGCTGAGATGGGTAGTCCCTAGAAACCTGAAACACTAATCGGGCTGCCCAATTTTGAAGTCGCTGCACACGATCCAGTTGAGTTGAAGGAATGGAAGAGAGAAGCCCGTTACAATAATCTATACGGGATAGAACTAAAGAACGCACTGCGTTATGACATGCAGATTGATCAATAAATCTCCTAATTCTAGCAATATAATCATAAGCTGTGTTCTCAATGGCTATTTCAGCTATTTGTCAAAATGGCTACAATACACTTTTCTTTTTTTGTGTCTTGAAAATTTGCTTAATTTCAGAAGGAGAAGGCAGTAGAATATTCACAGAGACATTATATAATCTGTAATGTGGTGTTAAGGAAATCATTCGAGGAACAATGAAAATAAACAAGGCAATACTTAGCGATTATATCTCACCAATAATGAAGACATTCATGGTGGCCATTTGGAAAAATGGCTGTAATGGCCGTTGCAGGGGCAATTTGCAATGGCCCAATATCTAAATTTACTTTTGAATGTGATTTCCCACCTGTTTGCAAAATCTTATGGGCTTTCCCTTCTGAAATTCGTAAATCTTTCGAAAAAATAGCATTTATGGTGGCCATTTTGAAAATGGCTGCCATGACCATTGAGAGCGCAGGTTCCGATGTCCCAATATCGAGATTCATTTTGAATGTCATTTCCCATTTATATGGAAAATTTCATTGACTTTTCCTTTTAAAATTAGCAATTTTTTCAAATGAAAAAGTGGCACTTATATGGTGCCCATAAAAAAAAGATGGCTGCCATAGCCAATGAGGGCGCAATTTCCGATGGCCCAATATCTGGATTTATTTTGGATGTAATTTCCGGCTGCGGCTTGTTTGCAAGAAAATATTGACTTTCCCTTCTGAAATTTCCAAATTTTTACAAAAAATGGCATTTATGCCTTCCATTTTGAAAAATGGCTGCCATGGCCGTTGAGGGCGCAATTTCCGATGCCCAAATATCTAGATTTATTTTGAATGTAATTAACATTTGCGGGCAAAATCTTACTAACTTTTCCCTTCTGAAATTCCCAAATCATTGCAGAAGTGGCACAAGTGTGGCACATATGGCAGCCATTTTGAAAAATGGCTGTCATGGACGTTGAGGGCGTAATTAACAATGGCTAAATATTTAACTTCATTTTGAATGCAATTTCCCACTTTTTTGCAAATTCTTATTGGCTTTCCCTTCTGATGTTAGCAAACCTTCTGAAAAACATGGCATTGATGGTGGCCATTTTGAAAAATGGCTGCCATGGCCGTTGAGGGCGCCATTTCTGATAGCCCAATATCTAGATTTATTTTGAATGTAATTTCCCATTTATGAGCAAAATCTTAATGACTTTTCCCTCCTAAAATTAGCGAATTTTACGAAAACGTGACATTTATGTCAGCCATTTTGAAAAATGGCTGCCATGGACGTTGAGGGCGCTATTTACGATGGCCCAATATCTGAATTTAATCTGAATGTGATTGTCAACCTGTGTACAAAATTTGGTGCTTTTATCATAAAATGCACAATTGTTCGGCTATGCCGCTCCACTAGTAGCAACATACGGCTTTATAAGATGGTACTGTCAGCAAACAGCGCCTATACATTCTAATTCTAACAATGAATTCCTTGATAGGGCTAACGACCACCATGAAAATTGTGTTTCTTTGCGACAGTCTTGTCCCAATAGGATTAACGAAATCACATACCTCTTCTTTATTTTACTCTTTGCGTGCGAATATTGATCGGGTATGAAACCAGAGTGTTAGGATAGAACCTCTACTCCCCTTCACCGTGCTAACATGGCATTTCATCCGTCCGTTGGAATGGTGTCCCGTTGTTCGTGATGTCCCTGGATACGGGGCTAAAGGGAGTCCCGCTGTTCTAAGTGTGATCGATAAATCGACCAGCACTGGCTCGATCTGTCATCCTCCTCTTCGTTTTTAGACATGAAACAGAGAGGACGTGAGCAGCAAGTAATGGCCCAAATATGATGGAGCTTGGTGTCCACGTGGATTTATGTCAGTTCCATCAAGTAGTCCTGGGACCGTGTGGGCGTGTGGATTACATTACGTGGGCGTCAAATCAAGTCAAGCATGTCTATTGTCTGTTTAAAAATACAGACATACGTCCTCCAGTGGCATACATAACACAGATGAAGTCAAAATACAGTACACGGTATGATAAAACAAGAGCAGAGTATAAAGATGAAACATACATGCATGATAGATTATACATTCATATTATAATGCATGTATGAAATAGATTTATTGAATCATTCATTTCTCTTCGTCTCCCCAACACGGTTCTCCTTCTATTCGTTCTATACCAGAAAGCGCAATTAGGAAAAGGAAGAGTAGAGATCTAAATAAAGATGAAATCCCCACTAAGAGTGAGATACATTAACGATGCTTTAGAGCCAAACCAAACAATATTCTTATATACTATACTCTTTCACAGCTCTCATGCCTGGTTATAGAAAGGTATATAGCAAGAAAAGGATAGGCTCAAAGAAAGGAAGATCACATGAAAGAAAGAAAGAGTATAGGCCTACATTTAAGGGACGGTATAGTATTGGTTGAGATGACGATTGAGCTTTTTTTTTGCGAGATACTAAGAAACCACATATGAAATGCTACAAAGCAAACAATCTAAACAGGAATCTAAAGTTCATTTGATGAAAATCGGTTTGGAATGGCTGAGATATCCCAAAGATCCCAATATCCCAAAGAATTGATCCTAATAAGAGGTGGGTCTCATTCCCACCTCTTATTAGGATCCCTTTGCGTTTGATATCTCAGCCGTTCCTAAAAGAATTTATATCAAATAAACTTTGAATCCCTCTAAGATTTATATGCTCTTTCATCCTAATATTTCATAAAAGGTTTCTCACCATCTCACAAAAAAAGTTGAAAACCTGAAGCCCCATCTCAACCAAAACTATACCATCCCTTTAAGCGTGTGAAAGGAAAGGGGGACGGTGGAACTATAGAGGGAATAGAAAAACAAAGCTCACAGCTTACAGTTATACCCGCCAAAAACGCTCACCAAAACCTGTATGCTAACACTAGAAACGCAGCAAGCCGCAGTGCTAACGAGCTTAGCACTTAGCAAGTGTTATACGGAATGACTTATTGCTAAATTGAGCGTATGTTGTTTGGTTGTGATTTGGTGCATTTCGATTTTCAAAGGAGGCCTTTTCAGCGTAAAGACAATGATGGAACGAGCAATGTGTACGCATGTTTGCAATTAGACCACTTCGTGATCGTGTGTGGGAAACACTCCTGAAGGTATCAATTGCTGTTGCACAGAGGTCGAAAGGTACCTCAACCTTCTCGAAGCTTCTTCTTTGACTTCATCAGATGTCAAGGAGCCGAAGCCACTGGTTTGTGCTCCGGCTGTGGTCTGCGAGTGTGTCAGTGGTTCTACTAAGCAGCTTTACTGTGGACTTAATTTCTTCTCCTTCTTCCTCTTCTTCTTCTTCTTCTTCTGCTGCTGCTGCAGTTGTTGTTGTTGTCGTTGTCGTTGTTCTTTTTATTTTAACTCAGACAGCAGAGACGTCATAGAAGGGCACCAAGTCAATATGTCAATATTTTGGTGTCGTCGACTATGACAGATGAAATTTATGTTGCATCAGTGGTTACTAACAAGTGATACATCGATGTGATCGATGTATGTATGTGTACCGAGTTTATACCGCGGCAGTTCTTTAATACCGCTCCCTCACGACGAAAACTTTTGCTTTCTGCTTTACTAATCAGTTGACGTAAGAGCCGCCAGCACTTTCACTCGAGCGATCACAGAACTCTTCGTCATCCCATTACTTTCCGCGAAGTTGGACTCATACGAGACGGACGTCTGCAGGTTTGCGACGGCGGGAAAATAGTTCAAGTAGCTCCAGTATGGTTGGAGTGTGATATACATGTAGTTCTACAGGAATACGATGATTCCCGCGGCGAAATACAGCGGCACTTTGCGTCACATATATCCCGTATCATCCTCCTGCGGTGGCAAGAATAGATGAAGATTCAGGGCATGAACCTATAACCAGCCAGCAACGCAGGCCATGACTACCAATAGCCGCCAATGGCCCTTGGGATACACGATGTCCACCATACGAAATGGTGCCGCTATTGGGAAGCCAGAAATAGAAGAGTTCAAACTCAACTCGGCGCACTTTTGACGGACCAAAATGCGCATGCTAATTGCCATCACATTCCTTCAATCCGTAGTCCATCATCTTCAGTGAATACGGACTCCAATGATATTAGCCTTGTTTCGAAACATTAAGAAATATCGGCAGAATGTAACGTAAGCTATGATGCCATCACGACAGTGACTTGTTTGTGGGGGCGGATGCGATCTCATTGATTTTGCCATAAAATGATTTAAAACCCTCTCTGCTTTCATTTCACTTTATATGACATTCATAGATGTGTGCTGATGAATCGTTTCCCTGAAATAAAGGCATCAATATGCACTGAAAATAAATATATAACGAAAATACACCATAATTTGATTACATCTGTGTAAACTAAGGAGAAATACAAACAGCAATGATGACCGCATCCTCTATGCTATTAAGTGAACGAGATACCTCTACTATGGGTACATTAACGGCACTATGCACTTAGCGAGGCTAATGGGAAAATAAATGAATTGGCTTTAATAATTCGATGATGGTATCTTTCTGTTATGAAACTGGCATCAAATTGAAACCTGATAATTTAATTCCGTATTTACTAATGATTTCATGAAGATATATTTGTTTAATGATTTGAAAAGGTTTCCTAATCATAAAACGAAATTTCTCCCCTGCAGCCAGTCTCAGATACACAACTTTACTATACAGATAAGTCTCTGCCTCTCTACATAGATGTCCATCCTGCCAGCATACAGCTATCGATAGGACGAACAGCGCTTTGGAGAGAATTTTTTCCCTCATATAGGTATTGTCAACGATTTAAGCCGATGTCTCTGAAACGCAGAATCGGCGCAACACAATACATTGTTCTCACAATCTCACATCTAACTTCTTTTTGCTTGATTTCTCTCGCATAATGTACGGTTTCAAGCTGATTCGAGGTGAGAGGGGAACGCTGAATTTTTTTTCCTCCTCAGTAACTCATCGATGATATTGAAGTCAAGGCAAAAAGGCAGACGAGGATGACGATGTATGTGAGCAATTCTTGCTTGCCCTCCGCCGCGGGCAGTCTTGGGTAAAAAGTCATGAAGTGTGTGATATGACACTAGCAAATTTCACTGTAACATAGTGTGTAACAAATTTCATACGGCAGATTTGGGGAGGCTGACAATTTCATGTCTATTCCTACCTTGCCGTACTGTCATTGTAGCTTGGTCATGTATACTCTTTTTTTAATTGAAATAGCAATATTATGTTCTAAATTTCATTCTAGGGATACCATAAATCAGTAGCAATGACGCGAATCATGAATAGTGTGAATTGTAAATATCGCCTCTTTATATAAAGCTGCTTATCCCGCAGTCGCAGGCGTCGCACTGTCCCAAAGTTGAGTAAAGATAGAGACAAGATAAAGGAAATAACAATGTATTCAAATTCGGCTCTAATCGTATATTAACACATCGGTTTATTCGTGAGGGCATCTTAAGCCATCGTACGGGCGCCAGTGGAGTTTCTCAGGCTCTAGCGGTAACTTCGTGAGCGTGGCAAAATCTTCGTGTAGCCACGTTTAAGATCAGATATTACCATAGAATCTTTTTAAGATTCAAATCGTCGGTTGAGAATGAAGGGCGCTATAGGTTGCCACTAAAGCCATTATAGTGTTCGAGGCGACTTAACGCCCTTCTCATTTCTACCCGACGAAATCTTCGTGTAGTCTGAGCGTGTGGTTCGGGCGCCATCGTGTGATCTTCTATTGGCATTGTACTTGCTTCGGCTGTTGATGGGCTTTTGGCCAAGTTCGGGAACACCTTTGCACGAAATTTAAAATTCCATATTCGTATGACATCTTGTGTCAATTTTCGGGACAGTTATAGCACCACCCTCAGCGTCAAACTAGATTCAGCTCTGAAATGAGATAGTTGAAACATTGTGTGGTGGTTGTCTTATCTAGTCCCTGACACACGAGTTTCTTTGAGAAAGACGCGAGTTTGTTATGCCCCCACATGATTTTTTTTTCTTCTTTTTTTGCGTGATAAGCATAATATGCTGCATGCAATCATGGCAATCTGTTAGTTGATATGAATTGCCGGTACTATTTTCTTCGGCGGTTCTTATTACTCTCAACGACATTCGTATTTTCACATTGAAATTTTGTTTTCACATCACCGCTCGTGCGTGAGGTGCGTTACTTGATTCTGAAAGTAGATTTTCGCCTTTCCAACAGTGCAGATAACAAGAGTTTTTCTTTTTTGCACATAAAAGTACACGATTTTACGAAACAAGCACCCACGCGCACACAAACACACACACCCACACACCCACACACATGAAGCCTACACATCTGTTTCTACACACAATACTGGGGTTTTGGCTATGTTATGACCACTTTAGCATGCCGATTACGACAAGAACTACAATATTATCCGTTATCATGGTTGGATAAAACACAAAGAAAATGTGTGCTTGTTTGTTTGTGTGTGTCTGTGTGTGTCTGTGTGTGTGGGTGTTTGTGTGTGTGTGTGTGTGTGTGTGTGTGTGTGTGCCTCCTTTAGGTGGCAGCGTTTGTGGGATGAATCAAATTTGAAAAGTGCGGAAACTTTAGACTCTAAATGGATGCAACTAAATGTCATTGGAAGAGGTCGTGATAAACGTTGCCAAGATACAGAGCAGAAGAAAATCCGTAGAGTAATGATGACAGGAGAAAGCGTATTTTTAGGTTATTTCACTGATTTAATTGCAAGGCCTTTTAACAGACACCTCTCTTGCAGCTTTTTGTGAATCTCAATTCCGATCGAATCAAAGCACCCATCGTTATACATTCATTAGTTGTTGCCATTTAGAAAAAAATGTTGGACAGTCTTTCTGGTTGCCATGGAAAATCATTTGTTTACAGTTATACACGTATATGAGATCGGAATAGCTTATGAAACACCCTTCTTGTTTTGACGTGACTTTTCACGGTGAACGCACTTGTCTTACTTCTTTTCCGATCAATGCTCTGCACCTGCATGTATTGCATGTCAACATTGCGCTTTCCTTCTTCCAACAATGATCATGATAAGTGCTTGCATGTGTATGGCTTTGCCGCTGGCATTTCTACCCATTATTATGGACTCCGTTCTATGTCCTTCAATGAATTCTGACGTATGTGGCTATCGTAGATAGCACTCACCGATCCAATCAAATTCCAACTTTCATTCAAAATTCTGAATTGAGGATAGGAGCGGCGAACGCGACTGCTGTATAAGGAAGTTATGATTACAGCGATTGAGTGCACGAAGGTATAATGGGGGAAAGAGAATAAACATGATTGAGTGAATATCAGAGAGGGACAGAAAAAAAGGAGAAACTGCGTGTATTTCTCAGAGAGAGAGAGAGAGAGAGAGAGAGACATACAGCCAGAGACAGAAGTTGATGAGGTAGGAAAAACTCGTTCCCAATGAATAACGACAGATGAAGAAAAAAAATCGATTGACGTGAACATCAACATTTCAGAATTTTGTTTCTACCATACGGCTTTCTCATATATGAAAAAAAAAAATCCTTGAATGATTGATCTAATTCATAGTGCTGTGCATCCTACGTGACAGGATCTGACATTTGATGCAATTTTTAAAACGCCAAAGAAAGATATTTCGGAAGTAATGACTCTCCTTTTCGATTGATTTTACATCGCATAGACATCAAACGCTTCCACTTGCATTTTACTTGTCCTGAACGAATATGCTCACGTCAAGAGTAGTCATAGAAACCAGAAAAGAAAATGTGCACTCTACATTCACTGTTATTGCACTAAACTCATATTGATTTTTCATCTTTCCTTTTTAATTTTTTCATGATGAAACATAATATCAATCAGCCAGAAAAAGGGCGTTGCTAGGAGCTCTAGTGTCAGGCCCCTGTCGAAGTATTTGGAATACGGTATAATAGTGAACGTGCTTCGCTTTTGTTTAGTCCGTGTATGTTCGTGCCTCAGTTGTTATTCATTGTTCCGATGTCAAATGAGGCACAAGATGCTTTATAAGCAGATAAAGCAGATAAAGATTGCTTTGAATGTACGGGCAAGCACACACGCACCCACACACACACACACACACACACACATGCACACCTACACACAAACAAACAAACACACACACACACAGAGTCAAAGAAAGATTTACGCGCATGACAGGTAGTGAAGTTAACGACAGATCATTAAGCTACGAGGTGAAAGCTTTTAAATGAGTTTTCAACTTTAAATTGCCCATTTAGATCCATAAGCATTTGTATTGCTTTCTTCGAAAAGTAAAGCCGATGAATGTCACTAGCATTCAAGCCAGATTCATGTCATTTATAAGGATTTACACATCAAAATGCCCACATTTCCTGCTCGAGTCAAACTTTTTGAAATCGTTTGGAAGGGAATTGAAACTGAAAACGGGGAAGGGGGGTCGAATAGACATGTAGCCATGGTAGCTTATGATTACATCTAATGTCACAAATACAAATTTTACTAGGGTAAGTTATCCTGGTTGAAATTGACAGCTACGACAAGATCATTATCACGTACACTTTTGACGTATCTCATGCATCAAAACTATAAGTCGTCTTACAGAGCTGAGAATAATAAAAAGGAAAAAAGAAAAGCAAAAGCAAAAGTAACAAATTGAACGCAAGACTCACAATAGCATACGAATAATTTATGAGTTGTGAGTGCATAGGGCACGAATATCGCACGAGGCGCGAGATAAGCCACTGGTCTATTCAACAAGGCGCGTAGCGCCGCGTTGAATAGACCAGTGGCGAATCTCGCGCCGAGTGCGGTATTACGTGCCCCAATGCACGAACAAAATCATAAATTATTCGTTTTATACAACACCTTGTCCACAATCACAGTACTAAATTAGTGACCGCTAACTCAGGAAGGCCCAAAAATAAATGTAACAATCAGGCAGAGAATTGTAAACCACCCTGTGTACTGCTTTCAAACACTCGTCATGATTCGACCACACAGTCACAGGAATCACAACCTCCACAGGGTCTATACCCATTATACGCTTACGTTAGATCGAGTTAGGCCTGACTGTTGTTAGGCCGATCTGAGATGTCGGTAGATCTAGTAGTAGGTCTAGACTTTGTCTATTTCCGAAAATGATTTTGTATAAAAACACAGAAAAATACCGCGATACATGCAACTAGCTAGGTAAAGTAGCTGCGCGTACACGTTAACCAGTACTCCGCCGCGCCTGGTATGTGATGTGAGACTTACCGGCAGCGCAGCGCAGCCGGCCAGCACGTACAATGTAGTTTGCTGGCGCTTTGCTACGGGTGGGTGTGAGCCACAGAACTCTGTGAGCGGCCATGCATTAGTAGCCCCCCGCGAAGCCATGCTATAGTACCTTCGAGCCATGCAATAGGCCCATGCCAGGGGCCTATTGTATGGCTGTCACTCTCAATGAGTTTGATAGGTATTTTCTATTGAATGTCATGTGACATGTTCTTGGCCAATCACAATTCGACATCATTCTGAGGTGTTGTATAAAAGTGGATAATGTGAGCTTGACTTCGCCCCCATTACCCTGATGTCACAAACAATTCAGACACTTCAGTTTGTCGCCGATCCAGACTAATAAATCCCTCTATTCATGCTGCTATGATCACCAAACATGTTGCTCACAGGCACACATAATGAAGCCACTGCACAGACCCTGGCACTCACTACCTGGAGCTGCACCATTGTACCAACAACTATTCAACGTCTGCCATTGTTATGGAACCTTCCATCAATCAACATTAATGAAATCCTGTTCGTTGATTGGTCTATATAGCGTCATATAGTGGCCAAACATAACATTGCCCTGTTGTATATGCACTTGTATTATTGTTTGTTTACTATTCAATAAAAACATAGAAAAGAATGTCGATTGAGAACATGATGTAACACTCTGTGGCGTGGTATTCATGGTAAAGTGCTCTTTACCACGAAATTACACCATACACAGTGTATTCATGATATACCATATTATACGAATAATTTATGAGTTGTGAGTGCATAGGGCACGAATATCGCACGAGGCGCGAGATAAGCCACTGGTCTATTCAACAAGGCGCGTAGCGCCGCGTTGAATAGACCAGTGGCGAATCTCGCGCCGAGTGCGGTATTACGTGCCCCAATGCACGAACAAAATCATAAATTATTCGTTTTATACAACACCTTGTCCACAATCACAGTACTAATAGTGACCGCCAACTCAGGAAGGCCCAAAAATAAATGTAACAATTAGGCCGACAATTGTAAACCACCCTGTGTACTGCTTTCAAACACTCGTCATGATTCGACCACACAGTCACAGGAATCACAAACTCCGCAGGGTCTATACCCATTCTACGCTACGTTATAGATCGAGTTAGGCCGATCTGAGATGTCGGTAGATCTAGTAGTAGGTCTAGACTTTGTCTATTTCCCAAAATGATTTTGTATAAAAACACAGAAAAATAATCAAATTACGGTTTCTCAACTTGAAATGAAGTCATGATTTTGGGATCACTGCACTGGTCCACGTAGCAGATCAGAGTCAAAAGTAAAAACACAGCAGTAAGGTATAAAGGCCGCGCCGCAATACATGCAACTAGCTAGGTAAAGTAGCTGCGCGTACACGTTAACGTTGCAGTACTCCGCCGCGCCTGGTCTGTGAGACTTACCGGCAGCGCAGCGCAGCCGGCCAGCACGTAGTTTGCTGGCGCTTTGCTAGTGTGAGCCACAGAACTCTGTGAGCGGCCATGCATTAGTAGCCCCCCGCGAAGCCGTGCTATAGTACCTTCGAGCCGTGCAATAGGCCTATGCCAGGGGCCTATTGTATGGCTGTCACTCTCAATGAGTTTGATAGGTGTTTTCTATTGAATTTCATGTGACATGTTCTTGGCCAGTCACAATTCGACATCATTCTGAGGTGTTGTATAATCATCGATATAGCGTTTACAAGTGAAGTGCTGTTGGTATCGGTTCGTAGAGACCATTGCGTAAAATCACGTCCACGTACTGCAATCGTCTGTGCTGCAATTATGTATGTAAAACAATCAACCAAACCTTAGTGATATTGCGTAAGTGAAAACATGTTGTGATTTTTTTTTTATTGCTTGAGGATATAAAACAAATTCATCATGCACTATTTCGAGCCTTTAGTGAAATTCAATTCAATTCAATTCATTTATTTTTCATACTTCTCATTTATGAACATTACAACAGAAACCAGACAAGTTCTTTTACCTTGTGAACAATGTGCAGAAAACAAACAATATACATGGTGATAACACAGTAATTACATGTAATGATAACTGGTCAAAATCGAAATCGAAATGGGGTTGATCAAAGAGAAGTATGACGGGACCTACATGAAAGCAAGCTTGTTTGGCTGTAAGCCCCGAGTAATCAGTGTTTGTGAAAAAGAAACGGAGAACGGATAGAAGATAAGACCAGAATGATGATGTAAGGTTGCCAAATTTTATGTAATAAAAACGAAGAAGAAAAAGAAGAAGAAGAAAAACAAACAAACTATACATTAATATGAAGTTACTGTGACCGAGCCATCATTATTATACAGCCTACTTTGGTATATATACTATAAACTATTGTTGCATTAAAACTTTCACCAGGATATGATCAGTAAGACACAAAAAGTAACATGTACAACTATTAAGCCATTTGGTGCCTGCCGTCAAGCTCTGCATAGAAGGTTAGAGAGGGGCAGAGGGAAAGAGGAAGAGAGGGAAACGAAGTAGAATGTGGAATTGCTAATGATGAATTCAGAGAGCCCGATGGCAAGACCCTGAATGGAATCTGCAACGTGTTGACAAAATGTTTGATTGGACAATAACATACCACAGTATTACATAAGACATCACGACTGTTCAGTGTCTGCAAAATATGCACTCAATAAAAACTCTTTTAATTTACGTTTAAAGGAATATAAAGACGAGCAGCTTGTTATTTCGGGGGAGAGGTCATTCCAGTATCTAGGGCCCGTATACATTATCGTTTTTTTAGCGAAAATTGTTCGAGTACGTGGAAGGTGAAATGCGTCACTTTGGCGGGTAGGATAATTATGAATCAAATAGTTTTTTCTGAACATGCTAGTAAAAACATCCGGTAACTCGTTGGCAGAAAATTTGTACATAAATATGCCGACGTTGTAACTGAACAGATCTGATATTTTCAGTATTTTATTTTTCAAAAATAAATCGTTCGTGTGGGACAAATATCCGACATGGTTGATATTTCTGATGGCACGTTTTTGAATACGGCACAGTATATCAAGAAGATTTCTAGTTGCATTCCCCCACACAAGAATACCATAATTTAGGTACGGAGTAATCAAAGTAGAATAAAGATTAAGCAGAATTTGACTTGGAAAAACACTCTTAAGTTTATTAAGAACACCCGTATTTTTAGAAAGAATATTACTTAAATAACTAACGTGGGATTTCCAAGATAAATCACTATCAATAAAAAGCCCTAAAAATTTTATACTACTGACTTGATTTAATTCAGTTTCATTAAACTTAATATGAAAAGGAAGGGTTTTAAGACTATTGCTAAAAAGCATACAATGAGTTTTATCAATATTAAGTGACAATTTGTTGGCGTATATCCAAGATTGCACAGATTTAAGTTCTTTATTCACTGTGTTAACAAGAGTATAAGGATCTCTGTGTGTAAAAAACAGATTGGAGTCGTCAGCAAAACATATAAAGGAAAGAATTGGCGAGGAACTAGGAAGATCATTAATGTACAAAACGAACAATAGTGGGCCTAGTAAGGAGCCCTGTGGAACACCACATGAAATTAACTTTAACTGGGAATCACGGCCATTTATACTCACAAATTGTTTTCTGTTTGATAAATAATCTCGAAACCAGTCCAAAGCCTTCCCACGTATACCATAATGTCGTAGCTTGTAAATCAAAATATCGTGGTCAATTGTGTCGAAGGCCTTCGAAAAATCAAGAAAAACTCCAATAGTGTGGGAGACATCATCTATAGCATGAGCAACTTTATGGATAAAGGTGAGTAAGGCATGGGTCGTACTGTGGTTTTTCCTAAAACCAAACTGGGAGTTACAAAAAACTTCACACTTTTCGAGAAATTTGTGTGTGCGCGTATATACCAACCTTTCAAGAAGTTTTGAAAATGAAGTTAACAAAGATATAGGGCGATAATTTGTCACAGATTCTTTTTGTCCTTTTTTAAAAATTGGTACTACTTTAGCTATTTTCATTTTTTGTGGAACTATGCCAGTAGATAACGATAAATTAAAAATGTGTGTTAATGGTATAACTATTTCATTAATGATGTTTTTAAGGAGAAAATTGGTGATTCCATCACATCCAGAGCTTTTCTTAGTGTTCAAGTTTTGCACGATATCTTTGATTTCTTCTTCAATGACAGGTTCAAAAAAAAGAGACTGCTGATTCTGGTCTTTTAGAAAGTAATAAAAATCAGTATTTGAATGCGGAATACTGCTGGCAAGATTAGGTCCTATGCTTACAAAGTATTCATTGAAAATTTCTGCCACATCAGCTTCATCTTCAATATACTTATCATTATTAATAATATGCCTAGGTGGTTCGATGTTATTTTTAGTGTTCAGCGCTTCATTTATCACCTTCCACGTACTCTTGATGTCATTTTTATGCTTGATAAATTGCTTTGAAAAATACATTCGTTTGGCTAAACGTATGGATGATGTAAGAACGTTGCGATAATGCACATACCGAGACCGAGTTCGACTGTTAGGATCACTTCGGTATTTGTAGAAAAGAGCATTTTTACGGTTAATAGACCTCAGGAGAGATTTCGTAATCCATGGTTTCTTTGGAACCTTTTTACGGTTTGAACGAGTAAATGGCTTAACGGGTATAATGGAATTGAATGCGGATGATAATATTTGTGAAAAGTGTTCAAAAGCTAAATTTGCATCACTTTGGTTATTAACAATTGACCAATTAACGGATCCTAGTCTCTCCCTAAGTCTATTAAGATTAGTTTCTGACATTTCTCGAAAACCAGAATTGGGCGAATAAAAAGAGGCATTACTTATGTAAACATTGGGCAGAACAGCGAAAATCGGAAAATGATCGGATACATCAGACACTATTACACCAAACGTGATATTGGAAAGAGAACTATTAACAAAGATGTTGTCAATTAGAGTTGCTGTGACATCTGAAATTCGAGTGGGCTTCTTTATAAGAGGTGAAAAGGACTCGGATAACATCACATTGAGGAAATCTTGGCATGCGGAGTTGGTATGACAGTCTAAAAGGTTGAAATTGAAGTCACCCATGATGAAACAACTTTTATTCTCCAAATATTTATCAGCTAAAAGTACGGACAAAGATTCAATAAATTCAGTGGGGCTTGTATTTGGAGGTCTGTATATTTCACCGACAACAATACTTTTTCTATTTGGAACCCTAATTTCAATGAAAATACTCTCAATAACTTCAGACATTAAACTGAATTCGTCTAAGAGTTCATAATTCAAATTCTGAGTGACGTAAAGCCCAACTCCGCCGCCTTTTTTACCTGCCCTGTTTTTTGTCAAAAGTGTGAAGCCATCAATGGTAAATAGCGAAGAAGGTGATGTTTCATTTAACCAGGTTTCACTGATTCCGATAACCTGACTATCAAATTTAACTTGATTCACGAACATATTGAATTGATCAAAGTTTTTGTTTATACTCCTTATGTTAAAGTGCGAAATAAAAAATTGGTTTGGATTAGAATGAGATAATGAAATTATGTCGTCTTCAATGTGGTATTCTGTAGGTGGTGTATTCTCCGATGACATCATGTATCATGTATTCTCCGATGACAAGACAAGCACTATTCTCTTGGGGTGGCGCTCCTCAGAAAATAGTAGTATTCTTGTCGCCTCAGATCCATAATTTCAACGAGATGCTCTCAGTGCATGGTTCGTTTTGTTTAATAAACACTTATTTCATCATAAATATCGACTTCACCGTGGCCGCATTTATATTAGAGGAGATTACACAGACAAAATAATGACGGACAAATAATGTCTAATTAATCTCTGCGAATTAGCCTGAATAAATGATGAAGGTAGGATGATCGTGTTATTAATGGAACCAACCCCATTTCAGGTTGATCATCCTACGAAAAGTGCATTGGATGGTATAGAGGCAGGGTGTGTGGTATGACCATCAGGACTGTGGGCAAGTGATTTCATGAATTGGCCTACTTTTCAACCGAGAGAGATTACATGCTAAGTTTGCGTGTACGTCCGCGTATAATGCATGTAGCCAAGCAGGATGAAACAGACGATAACAGAGCATGCGCACTCTGTTTAAGATGGCTCTATCAGATGGATGATGGGAGGTGTCTACAAAGCTTTGGAGTGGAGAATTTGAGGGAGGGGACCGATTGGTGATCAAAAGCTCTTGGAGCATGCGTCTGGCCCGAGGGTGAAAGTGATCAGCAATCACTCTGGCCCCAAGCTTACATATGGCTATTTTGCAATCATGCAAGCAAACGGTCTCTACTGACCGCGAAAAACTTGAGATGGAGTTATTCTTGTATACGACACAGGAAGAAGGCATAACAACACAACGGCTACGACGTAAGACGATTATCGTATTATAGTTATGTCTCACGTAAACATTAACTTACAACAAAAACTGCTCAATCCGTTTCTGATTGGGAACGAAAACTCTATTTTTGTACAGGAGTGGTTTCTTCTCAGCTGCAGCTGAACGGAACATAAGAAGTAGATTTTCCACACCACTCTGGCGGACTTGCAGGTATAATTCTCGCTCTACAATATAAACTGTCTATATACCTGAGATGAGAAGGGTTTTATACAAGGCAAATAACTTGTGGATACAGTGCAATTCCGTTATAACGAACGCATCTCTTCATAATTATATACTTTATCGTTCGGCTATAACATGTATAACGAAATTTCGATATAACAAAAGAAAACTGGCGGCTCCGCTAGCTCCGATCGTTATAATGGGAGTCGCCTTTAATAACATCAACGATTTAGAATTAGTATGATGGTGAAAGTAAACGAGAATATCAGGCAAAATGTCAATGTTAGAAAGCAAAGATGAAAACAAAAATAGTTAAGATCTTCAAAGCTGAATTAGAGACGTATATTAAATGCATCTTCCGTTTTCACACCCTAAAATGTGAAGCGATGGAAGAGAGTCGGCTTCATGGCAACCGTTTTTAGGAACCTCATCACACATGACGCAAGTCCTGTCGTGTTAACAAAGAGTTTAGTAGTGTGCATGTGTGAGGCGCCAGACATTCGTGCAGATGTAAATGTGCCAAGCTTCATCACCCGTCTATATGACGAATAAGTTCCCTGACGTAGACCGAACATGCAGGCGGATTGTTTGACACTCGAAAATGATCTACATCCGGGTACGCTGAGAAGTCGAATCGATTTCATTAAATCACTAACCACGCTAACATTCTTGCTTTTGTGCATGCTTGTTTACAAACCAATTTTCCTTGTGATGTGTGGTGTTCCTTTTAAAGTTGATGTGGTAATTTGCACCACATTCTTAACTTATCCTGGGATTTGTGAGATTCCGTCAAGCCATGGACAAGAGCTTAGATCGTATTGGGTCTGTAATTTACCGTATAGCAAAGAGTGCTTAAATTCCGCTGGTTTTGGAATAACCTGCACATGGGTTCCTGTTGAAAACATACCCTCACACCACGTTCATGGCCCATGTACGGTCACAAGGTGTTGGTTGTTAATATTGCTGAACGTGTGCTATGTGCTGGGGGAAAAAAAAGATCCCGTGAGTACATGTTTACATAGTTAGATCACATCAAATCTAGGCTTACCTCCGGCTGTCGCGTGCGTGTGAAACCAAAATTGCCCTCTTAATTGCACTGTTTGAAATTCGAAGACCTCGGGTACAGCTCGGATTGGGATCGAAGATGGATGAAAATTGGACAACCTATAGGATATCATAGAAGAGATGAGGTAGAACACGCAGGAAGACAAGATGTTCTCACGCTTACTTTCATGCTAATTTTTGATCAGAAAGGCTTCATTTACGGCCGTGCCTACACATATTCAATCTAGCCAGGAGGAATGTATACGTAGAAACTACTACAGGTGTACTAAAAATGTCTCCCTTCTCCGAAGTACAAAATTGTGTCTTGTCAACTCAAACAGGAGTGTACAACATCAACTGGTTAAAGTCAACTAGTACACGGACAGGTCTGGAGGAAGAACAGCAGTATTGACTGAATCATGTGCCGTGCGGATGCTGCAAATATGAGATAAAATTAAATGACATGCATTTTGACCTATACTAATGATGTTTGCACGAAAACGCGAAACAATATTATGAGACAGAAAAGGGTCGTAAGGAATGTGGACAGTGCATGCGCTTGTCTTATGTAAAACTTGTAAGCTGCAGAATGTATGGTACTTATCACGTGGAACGCGAAATTCGCAAGACGACAGTTCTAGGCTAAGCCTCCCAATCTTCGTCGGTGTTGTGGATTAATTTGCCTTTCTCCACGGAAGTCTAGACGGTTCCATACCATGGTCCGCATTGTAAGCTTGTCTTAAATCTTTCCACGTCTTGCGAAAAGATACCTCTATTTAATGATCGACACGTAGAACAAATTAAAAAGGAAAGTCAAATAAAGAGCTCATTGTTGTATAGGTATGTAGTGGGCAAGACCCATGCACTACTTCGCGTACACTTTTACACCAGATTTCTAAGATCTTGTTTCCATACCTACGCCTTTCGGCAGGCAGCCCCTTCAACAACAAATCGCCTGACACTCCTATGAACATCATGATGCGAGGAGCTCAAAATATAGCATGAATATGCTTTCAAATGTTAAGACACATTTCCTACTCAAAGCAAGTTGACCGTAGGCGAATAATAATTTTCGAGTACAAATGTCATAAGATTATGGGACCTATTGCTAAAGTGACTCTTTACTGCTGTCAATGAATCACAAAGAATCGGCAGATCCACCGCGGCTGCAAATCCTGATGTCTTGAAAGCAATGGGCAATGTCACTGCGATCATATTTGTTATATTTCTCTGCAATATTTCTTTATTGCACCCATTCTACTCATATTCTTCCCCAAAAGACACAGCAAACACTGAAACTATTTGCTCACATTTTAACACTTCTCGTCGATAACACGTTAACTCATATATTTCCGTGTTTCTGGTGTAACTAGAAAATATAACGACCCACAATATGTCATGCTAGATTACAGGCGCGCCGGAAGCAGTTTTGGATTGGGGGGGGGCAAACATTGGAGGGGGCTCAAGATTAGACCATGCATATGTTACACAATATACACATACACACACACACACACACACACGCACACACATCTATTATATATATATATATATATATATATATATATGTAAAGTGGCGTACGGTGGGTCGAAACATGGTGGGAACCATAAAGTAATTTTGACGGTCTGTATGCTTGTGCGTGTGTGCGTGAGCAATAATGGGACTACAATACATTACGGAATGTGATACATTCAACAACGCAGTCATTGAGGAACATTGTAAGTTTTCCTGACATGGATTATGGAATGACGGTGTGAAACAATCGACAAATTATATACCGTCAGCAACATTTAAGGTGAATGGCATAACAATAAAATGCGAGCGAGCGAAGCGAGCGAGCTTGAAAATTTTGATATTCTACAGTTCCAAAACTAGAGTTTTAATTGTAGCTATATATTTCGCTTTGGAAATAAATGGGGGCGCATCGGGCTTAACTGCTGGCAATTATTGGCAGCAACATTAGGAGAATGGCATAACGATTCAATGCGAGCGAGCGAAGCGAGCAAGCTTGAAAATTTTGACATTCTACAGTCCCAAAACTGGGGTTTGTAGCTATATCTTTCACTTTGGAAATTAATTGGGCGGCGCATTGGGCGCAACTGCTGGCAATTACTGGCAGCAACATCAGGAGAATGGCATAACGATTCAATGCGAGCGAGCAAAGCGAGCGAGCTTGAGTATTTTGACATTTTACAGTCCCAAAACTCCCGTTTGTAGCTACAATGTATATCTTTCGCTTTGGAAATTAAGGAGGGGGGGGCATCGGGCGCAACTGCTGGCAATTACTGGCAGCAACGTTAGGAGAGTGGCATAACGGTTCAATGCGAGCGAGCGAGCTTGAAAATTTTGACATTTTACAGTCCCCAAACTCCCGTTTGTAACTATACCTTTCGCTTTGGAAATTATGGGGGGGGGCATCGGGCGCAACTGCTGGCAATTACTGTCAGCAACATTAGGAGAGTGGCATAACGATTCAATGCGAGCGAGCGAAGCGAGCGAGCTTGAAAATTTTGACATTTTACAGTCCCCAAACTCCCGTTTGTAGCTATATCTTTCGCTTATTAAATTAAGGAGGGGGGGGGGCATCGGGCGCAACTGCTGGCAATTACTGGCAGCAACGTTAGGAGAGTGGCATAACGATTCAATGCGAGCGAGCGAAGCGAGCGAGCTTGAAAATTTTGACATTTTACAGTCCCCAAACTCCCGTATGTAACTATACCTTTCGCTTTGGAAATTAAGGGGGGGGGGGCATCGGGCGCAACTGCTGGCAATTACTGTCAGCAACATTAGGAGAGTGGCATAACGATTCAATGCGAGCGAGCTTGAAAATTTTGACACTTTACAGTCCCAAAACTCCCGTTTGTAGCTATATTTATCTTTCGCTTTGGAAATTAAGGGGTGGGGGCATCGGGCGCAACTACTGGCAATTACTGTCAGCAACATTAGGAGAATGGCATAACCATTCAATGCGAGCGAGCGAAGCGAGCGAGCTTGAAAATTTTGACATTCTAGAGTCCAACAACTGCCGTCGTAGCTATGTTTTTCGCTTTAGAAATTAAGGGGGAGGCGCACTGGGCTCAACTGCTGGATGCGAGCGAGCGAAGCGAGCGAGCTTGAAAATTTTGACATTTTACAGTCCAAAAGCTGCCGTTTGTAGCCATATTTTTTTCCCTTTTATTCATATATATACATATTTATTTTATTTTCTTTGTTTATTCATTTATTTTTATTATTATTATTTTTTTTTTTGGGGGGGGGGGGCTTTTTGGGGGGGCAAAAATGCGTTTTGCCCCCCCACTTTTTGGATTGGGGGGGGGGGGCGGCCGCCCCCCCTGCCCCCCCACTTCCGGCGCCTATGCTAGATTAAACATTCAAACACACGCACAAACATACACACATCTGCACAAAGGACTCAAAATACATGGTATTCGCGCTCAACATATTCATTTGACACTTGCTACTAAAGTCACACGGCACTTGTCCACGTTTTCACTTATTTGACGAAAATGACATTACCAGTCTCAGATGATATCACTACCCTATTGATGGCCACTTCCCGAGATGAGCCACAGATTATAAAGTGCATTTACTCGACCACGGTAGAAGTCAGCGGTAGTGGCATTACACTTATGACAATGACATGACGGGGGGGGGGGGGGGGGTGTCATGAGGTTCAGTATGATCCGGCCACGTTTCTTTCTTACATTCGAAGATGTTGGCTTTTGACATTCTGGACATTCTGTGAAGTTCTTATATAAGAAGATATTATCTCCTTTGAGTAATGAGTGGACTTTGCTAACCTTTTCGGGGGAGGGGGAAGGGCAGTTTCAAACTTTTTAGTCCCCAAGATCTATAAAGTTCACTTTCTCAGAACCGAGTCTCGTGATCGTATATGTCATCTCAAGAAGTAAAGAGTTGTGTTTCGCGTCCGAGTGTGATGCGAAGAAAATAAAAAGTGAACCACTTCATGTTTCTTCACTGTGCTTCAGTCCCATATCACAATGACCTACCAACATAATCATCTGTCACAATATTTTGAGACACCTTTTCTTCATTTTGCCGACAAGATGAACTGTGGCTTGGTGTAGCTATGTATCTCTGCATCAGCGGTGTACACATATATTCGAGACTCGGCTCGATGTGAATTAATCTATATCGGAGGTGAGTATAGGTCTCGAAGTTGAACAGAATTTTTTAACATCCGGGTACTCCTGGTTAGAGTCGATAGCCTCTTATGAAATGTGGGTCCGATATGCATGACATATGCTATAGTACCCATGCAGGCTAAAATTGAGTTGACTATCATACGTAGATCGCGCATATCATTCAAGTAACGAGCGACACAAGCAGTCTCGACACGCGACTATCCAACGCTCAAGTAATTTGACTTTAGGCCTACACTATTATAATCGTTCACATAAGTCCGACCCTTACATAGAAATGCATGACAATACCATGGACCTGCACCTGTAGCTCCATGTCGATAGTTAGTCCATCTACTCCCTGGATTGTCTTCGTACTACCATTGTACATGCTATTACCGTACCGCAGATCACAATCACAGGTGTATCCGCGATTGCCGGTCTCGCGCACATGGTTGGAGTTGTGAAAGATTTTAAAAAAATGTTCAGAATTTGGACTAGTCATTACTCGGCATGACACCAGGGGCTGCCTTCCTAACTGTGCTATCATAGCTGTCTATAAACGTGATAAGGGCAATGTCCAACATTCGATTAACTGTCATTCTAATGGTAAAAAAATTAAACCGCTATGAATGTTGTTGGGATAATGTTCCACAATGAAATAAACCGTCCACTTCAGGCATGTCAGGCAACTTTGACCGCTTCTCGAGCATGGATACAACTTGGGAGCTCCATTAATTCAAGGCGAAAAATCGTAATTGTCGAAGATGACACTTTTATCACTAACGTGAATTTTCGGCGGAAGCTTCTCGCTAATGTTCAGACACACTCTCCCCAAGACATGGTTCTTCTTTTCTTGGGGCACGATCATTAAATGTTCTGTCCCTTGTGTTTTTGCCTCCTAAGCGGGTATCTTATTGGTTCAGAGACTACAGGTGACGACCTGACTCGCTGGTCGGGGAGATGTCTCCGCAGTGTTTTCGCGACGTCTCCTGGGTCTCCAGAGAGTCCCATCGTGAGAGAACCGAACATATTCTATTTTTGGGTCTTTTTTTTCAGTCTTGCTTGTCTCAGTGACCTCTGCGACTTCTCCTGACTTGCGGTCGAGTCGCAGACTAATTTTTCCTCTCCATTGGAGGCCTTGCGGAGACCCACCCATGGCAGCCTACCAGCGACGATGTGGAGAAGTCGCGGAGACGTCTCCGCGACTGAGAAGACGTCTCGGAGGCGTCGCAGTGACGTTCTACAGTGTACGACGACTTCCCCGCGACTTCCTGGCAAACAAGTTGTGACATTGTTTTTCGACGTCTCGGATGTCACCCTGAGTAGTCATCTTCTTTGTGAAACCGCCATGTTTTGCTCTTTCGAGTCGCACGAGTCTCACGAGTCGCGGCGAGGTTTCCCCCAGTCAGATTTACTGGAGGGGACGGTGTGATCACACACAGCATTTATTGTGGCTCAGTCGGTAACACATCTGCCTCGCAATAGATTGACTCGAGTTCGATTCTTAGTGATTGGAAGAAATGGCACACAATCAGTGTATGAACTGGAGGCTGTTCTAATATCCATATACAACTCACTATCGATTTCATAGTGACGATAAAAGATATATTAGAACCGTTTTACACCACTGTGTAAGTCCAGAGAACTACCTGCTTGGACGAATAGAGTTTGCTGTTAGAACAACCAATGATATATAGTGACCTCCTGTGCTTCACTCCTCACTTATGAAAAGTACACAAAGACATATGCAGGACTGTTACCGTAATACTTAATTCTGCGTCTTCTGCTAAACAAGGTGATCTAGTTGAAGTCTAGCAGTATTAAAATGTTCTTTGGCCTGTCATCAGACTGCATTAGTCCAGATGTTAGGATAGCTGATGCTTTATTGCTTCGTAGGAGATGTTCATGATTTTCTTACTCTTTAAAGGAATCATTGCCCACAATATGTCTGCCCTTCATTTCACATTGCTTTCGATATAACCAAACATCAGTCAGTGTGCACACATCGACATTTTCATACATATTGTGATGACCCTGATTTAAACCAAAAAACAAAAAACAAAACAACAAAACACTTTATTTTGGCATGATATTTCTCATGGAAACATCTTGATATGAGGTGACCGGCATGTACTAGCACGCGACTAGTGATTTTTATATAAAAAATTATGAGGAAAAAAAAGAGTAAATCCTCCTTTAGCCAAGAAGGTCAGCCGACAGGGAGGATTGCAGCATGCCCAGAATAACTGCTGACTGCCAAGGAAAAATACAGACCATCAATCAGTATTTTTTTCGTTTCTTCTCTGGTATAGAACAGAAAGTCCTACTTATTTCGACGAATGAGAAATATCTTTCTGTTGCCCTTCAAAGCGAAAAATGAGTCAAACCTGCACTCAACAGAAACAAAATAATTTCAGTCTTTTCTCAGTCACGCTAAGACTTATTGATGTCATTTTGTTTATGACTTCGTGCGTTATTTTTGGGATGTTGATCGTTCGGACGACATGGTCAAGCAAGATGTTTTTTCCTTTGAGACTGAAATATTAAAATCGAAGATAGAACTGAGCTTGGACATAGTTTCTCGTTTCACCTTGCTCATTCAACTGTGATTGCTTTGCCTCTCCTTGTAACGTCAAACTTTTTTCCCCTTACGTATTGAGACAAAATGTAATATTTAATTTGTCTTTGCAGTTACAATTTGCGTCAGCAAATTAAAGCAAAAAAAAAGTATTCTATACACAACATGAAAACAAAGGCTCTACCTCAGCAAATCTTCTCCTACCTTATCCTATTCAGCCACGAATAATGAAAGCAAATTGGATAAGACACAGGTCTCCACAAAAGATTCACATGAGGAAAAAAACGGACATGAGTGAGAAAGTTACTTGCATCACCTAGTAGAAGTATATATCCATAAATTTGAATACAATAGTAAACTTCCTGATGATCAAACATATATGTTAACTCACTTTCCTTGCAAATACTGTTACCAGGAAAATTCAATTGAACAGGCTAATGCCTTAATGTTATACATAAAAAAGTACTTTATTGTATTATAAGGATTACTTCTATTTTGGCAAGGTGGCCGAAGATAAAAAAAAAAAAAAAATGTCAACAGATCCAGCTGTTCAACGTTACTCAATAGTAAGGTTTTTTTAGGCCTGATTGTGAGCTGATTAAGCCCTGTTTACATCATTTACATCCGCAGGCCGTTCCGCCAACATAAAATTCTCTCAAGAGAGGAAGCGGCATCGACAAAATGTCACGTGTAGACTAATCTAAATACTCTCAAGTCGCTACGATCAATTTGCTAACGCACTTGTAAAAACTTGCGCCCCTGATAAAACTATTGCGCTGTCCAATTTGGACAGATGTTCTTGATGGCTAATGAATTCAGCATGCCGTACATCGACGAAAGCCAGTTGTAGATAGCAGGATATTTAATTTACTCATTATATGATATGACTGTTTGTAAGGACGGGAAAGCAAAGACATGATTTACTTTCATTAACATTTCTAATATTCTTTTTTTTTTAATTGGCGTTCGAATCGCAGTCTACTTCTGATTCCCAATCTGTTGATGAATATACGCTACGCGCCACTTTGATTGAGCAAATCAGTGAACCACACAAATGCAATTCCCAGATTATATTTCTCGCCATGTATCTTGCGTCGCATCTGGCACCGTTGAGTGATATGGATGAAACTGGTGACCATCGTCTAAACAATTCGAATTCGCTCTTGTGCGCATTCGGACAAATGACCTTTCTTATCTTTCAGTTGTTCAGGCTTTTCACTTGTTGTCAAAACGAACGAATGCAATACCTTGCCAGATGTATAAACAGTTGAAGGAATTAATATTTAAAAAATGAACCTGCGTTGACCATGTGATTAGAATGGGCCCATCAATTCACACTTGCTGAAGCCTCCCTTTCATTATTTTGCATTGAATGAATTAACAAACCTTTTCTATTAATATTGACAAATACTAGGCTTTAATGAACACTTTGTTTTTGTCAGGTGGATGTGGTAACAGGCACCATTTATAAGGATTACGTCACAGAAAATAACCACATCATAGATGCTAAATTTAAAAATCAACATGCCTATTAACACAAATGATCTCTTTATGCCCATGCGCAAGACAAAATGAAAGATGGAGCTAAGTAACTGGCTTATCCTGGCAGAGAGTGCAATGAAACAAGTCAGCCGTGATGTCATTTCGGGCCCATGGTGCATTTAGCAAAACACCTGTCAATGTCATTCATATTTACAACACCTCCTGAATGTCAAGACGCCCCCAACACTGTGCGAAAGCAGAAAACACCCCATACTTTAAACATATGCACACACGTACTCTTAAGGAGCATTCATGGAGTCTAATTCATTACTCATCTGCATTCTGAGAGATCGACGCTGTGTGTGTGCCATATCTACGTGCTGCCAAATGGTGTTCATTGAGAGAATGGAACAATTGAAGTCCTCTACCTAATTGGTAAATTTGCTCATGAAGTGCCTCAAAACAGGGTGCAAAGTGAGCGTCAATTCACCCCCATCAGGTTGAATATATAGACATCCCATCCTGCCAGTGACGTATTAAATCATTTCGACTCAAAGGACATAATTATGGGTGTAGCTTCCGTGCACCTTCCAAGGTGGAAAACCTAAAAATATATATACGTCTAGTTCCATTCGTAACGCTTTTCTTAAGAATTGCAGTCAACATTCAAGCAGGGGACGAAAAAGTAACTTCTATCTCAATATCCATTGGACCGTAAGTCGCAACATTGCATGTGTGACGTACTTACTGTGAGAAGTTCACTCCTACTATCTAGATGACAAATGCAGCTTGACAAAGATTGCATAACCCATACGGCATCGTACTAGTTGTTACAAAAAAAAAACATTTCCCACTTTTGATCCTTAATAGTTCAAAGCTGTATATCAGATAACACTGTCATTGATATGAGTAATAGCTGAAGAGTGTACAATTTAGTTGGATTTAGTTGAATATGAAAGCATAAATAGATTCCATTAATAAGTTAGGTTCTAGATTTTGGTCAAATTTCAACCCTCTGTACAAAGCTTGAACCTTACACAGGAACCAATGATGACTGTGTATGTGAATGTGTGCTATGACCCGGAACAATGGACTTGAATACCACCTTTTCAGAGCTCTGCTGACTAGGCTTTTGGTCTCTTGCTCCAAGACACATGAATGCTTTATTAATAATTCATGATGGGTTGCCCTGAGCACAGCTATCGAGTCTGAATTCATTGTAAACATGGTAAAGGGTAAAATGTATGCACATGAAAAAAAGTAAGCAAATGTTTCTATGTGCTTGCATACACCACATCTCATTCAAACTAACAATCATGTTCAAATTTTGTCTCACACAATCACTAAATTGGGGGATATAAATAAGCATAATGATGTTAAACAGTTAATGCCAGATGATGACAAAAGACTAACTGTGATAGTGGAATTCCTCATGAATAAATAAAGCGTTCAAACCCTGGCCAATTTCAGGGACCATTGTCTGGGTGTTAACCACACACTCCCATACACATCAATAAAACCTTTTGCAAAGTTAAAGTTTTGAACACAGGTTTGAAAATAGAGCAGAATCTGAACCCAACTTAACAATCAATCTTTAATTTAATGCAACTGAGTTATGTTTTCATTTTAGATTACATCCTACAAAATTGTACGCTATTCAGGTATATTGCTAATATCAATGTCAGTGTTATCTGACATATAACTCAGTGGGAAATGTTTATTGTAACACCTACCACAAATGAAACAAAGTGGCAGCTACTGACAGAGAGAAAGAGAATGAGATTTCTTTTTTTTTTAATCAAGAATGAATATTGTTGGGCTATAAATATAAGTCTTAAGATATGATAGCATAAAGATCATGTGAGTTTTTAGGGGGCTGAAAGGGTGAATACAATGGCTTTTTTTTTCCTGTCTCTGCCCGCACCTCACATGCCTCAAAGTATGATCTCACCGTACGTAACAAGCGCCGCAGTTATACTAGCATCTGTTTAGTGCCACTGAGTCGCTTTAAATTCCATAAGAGTACATGGCGCAAATTGTGGCACCTGAAGTTGCTTGGCATCTTGGGAAACGGTAAGGTGGAGAGTTTCATTACCGCGGAATTTAGAAAGTTGAGACATCAGGTGGCCACATCAGCAACCTGACGCATTTCCTCTCCAAAAATGGAGATGGTGGTTTTAACCCTGTGATTGTCATCGGAAACCTATTTTTAACAAGAAGTCATTAACATCTCGAAGCGTCGAACCTGCGAGGATTTAGAATTCCGTTGAGGTTTCTACCTACCGAGACGCAGAACTGAAGTGATCCTCGCAGTGTCCTTGGCATTGCGAGATCAAGTCGAAGCATGGCAATGACACACAATGTCTGCGTCACCGACCTTTTGAATATCTGTCGTGTGTGCTCGGTGGCAGCGGCAGCAAAGCAAAGGGTTGTGAGCTATAAATGAGAGAAGCAGGTTCTTAGTCTGATAAAACTGGGAATCGTGCAAAATCCCGCTTTGATATACAGGACCACGGCGGTGAAAGATGAACGTGAAGAGAAAACAAGGTCATTCATAGAGAATGAGCAGCACGAAATGCCAAAGAAATACCAAAGTCTCTTTCTAAGTTTCCAACGTAAGGAATGGGGAAAACAAGAGTTCTGAAGTGCAGAAAATGAGAAACACACATGATCATACACAGAGAAACAATGACGTCTAACGCACAAAGTACTTTGAAAATATTAGCACTATAATCCACGTGATAAAGCGGTCAATATATTTCTTTTTTACAGACCGGAAAATACTAAATATGTGGGAAAGCATTAGAAAGACTTCACAAATTTAGAATTGCCCGAAGTACGCGCTCATAGACTCGCACAAAAATAGATCGTTTACGTGTGAAGCAAAGCTTGCAGAGTAGTCAAGCTATATATATGGCGAACGTCATGCGAACAAACGATACTTCAGGCGTCATTTTACTATATATATGACATTTCTCGGCGGTCATAGGGCTTTTTTAGTGGCATACTTTAACTTTGACCTCTGCCAGTGGTCATAACTTTGTCGAGTCATTAGAGCTTTTTCTGCCTCGGGCAATCAACCAATCAATTCAGAGCCAGCGTTTTGAAAGTGAGGCATATGATAATTCACGGAATTAATGTATTCCTGTCGCTCAATTCCATGGTTTGGTAATCTCGGCGTTTGTCAATAATTCGGCCATAACACATCGGAACGGAGGCAAGTTTAATGACGGAAATGAAAGCCATTCCCCACACTTGTTTCAGATCTTCAGATCACACTAAATTCCCGTGCCAGGAACGTCAGTTATTTCGCGCCAAGCATGTCAATGATTATGTCGTTTATGTGCATTTATAGCACAGACGCTGTTTGAACCACAACAAAGAGCTCAGCCGTGAAAAGGGCAAAAATGAACAATAGATCATTTAAATATTTTCCTTTGCAACTTGACGAAATACTGACGTTATTCCTGCAAATTGACTCCAGCGCTTTTTTTTTCTTTTCTTTTTTTTTTTTTTTTTTGCTCAGGAAAGAAATCGCCTAAGCTTTAACGATCTCCTTGCTTAGCCTATACTCGTTTTGCTTTGGGCAATTTGAAAAGACCTGTGACTTTACATTCCAAAACCTACGACCAAGAGCAATGCTCATTCCCATAAATTGTTTACTGACTATTGGAAGTCTCTCTTTTGTCGAGGGGGGTCTAGGATCTCAGTGATGATCTGTTTTTTAAACAGTGTTATACAAGATCAATGTGGTGTCGCATACACGCCACAAGGAGCCGCAATGATTATTTAAAAAATGAATAAAATCGGTCGCACAGGAAGCGCCGAGGCGTTCAGCATGCCGCTCGCCAAGGCTACCTTTCTTGTGTTGCGACGTATTCCCCGATCCGTTTGAAATGACCGAAAATGTCATTTTCGATGATCTCAATATATGGGTCTGTCCACTCAAGGAATTAAATTCAGAGAGCAAGATGACCTATGTAACTCTTGCATTGTGTAGATTTGGTCGCCATGGAGAAATATTAAAAAATCGGAGCCAAACCATGTATTAAACAACGGAGGAGCACTGCCTTTATGACGTTCAGCAGGCGTATGCATTTCAATGTAATAATATATTATTAGGGCCTGTATTATAACATTTCAAACCCTCTCAACGGCATGCTATGTTTGTTTCATCTCCGCCAGTTATTCATGTTTATTATTTCAGAGACAAGGATTTTCTAAATTTCCGTGTACCGAATATTGATAACATTAAACGTTTGTACGTTACTTTCTATTTCACTTTGTAGAAGGAAATCAATTATCAAAATGCAATTCAATTTGAACTGCGTGACAGCAGAGTAATTCAAAAGAATGTCAGACAGTTCTTTTAACAATCAGTTCGTAATGATAAACAAAATTGTCATATACGTTCAAATTTTTCACACATGAACCAAGCCATATCCTGAAACACACAGCTTCACTATCTTCTACTCGGCTAGCTAAAGTATTGCTATAGTTTGCTCGTCCTTGGCCTTCTGCGGTTCAATTTCAACACTCATACATCTTTTTTATATGAGAGAAGAGCGTACGTGCATGAAATGCCATCAGAGAATACAGGTCAGTGTGAAGAGGAAGATTTGGAAATCTACTGTGCATGATATTGGCAGGCCAATGCCAAACAAAGAAATCATCATCTTTCAGTCCTTGTTTTTAGTGCTTGGTCTTCTTATACTAAGTTTCTCTTTCTTTATTTTTGTACATTAAAAGATGTGCTAAAAATAAATGCGAAGCAAAATACGGATGTGATCGGTGTTACAATTTACTAATGAGTTTGACTACTATTGTATTTCCTTAATTTGACGCTGGCTTTAGAGCTGTGAAACTGACAAAAAGCCAGTTTGTAGTTAGGTCACGTGCACGGTACAAATGACCTTTCCGTTTTCTCGGTTGGTTTACAGGCACTTCACTCGTTTATAAGATAATGACATAATGCGGAAGCTTGCCCGACGTAACGATATTAGGAATTCATGTTCAAACGAATAATGGTCTTCCATAGACTAGGTGACTAGAATGGTTTGTCAACTTGGGGAAGCATCCGTTTCTTTGTTTTGCATTGCATGCTGTAACAAACTTTATTTTTTTTTCTGTTAATCTTGTCATGATAACAGGCCTGCTATCAGGGGGCTGTGCTGCCAAGCACCATCTATAAGGATAACATGAATAATCGCTGCATCACAGTGATTTAAAGCCATCATGCCTGTGGGCACAAATGACGTTTTTCTACTCATGCGCAAAGTGGAACTACTGACCGGCTTATGATAAAGGTAACGCCCACCGCATCTATCTGTGCCGATTAACAATTAATCTAGGCTTCAATACGAAAATAGCCTATAATCTCTGCAAGAGCAAAGCATGAGTGCCCAATGATCACATTACCATCGTGTCAGTAAAGCGCCATTCGAAACAATCCATGCTTTATAAAAGTGGTGATGTTCTTTATTCCAAAGATTCGTTAAACGGAAAATCAAATAAGGTTCGTTAGTCCGTAGGTTCGTTACTCCCAAACACACATACTTTACCTATTTTACAATGTTCCTATAAATCCGTTAATCCGTATATCATTTTATGGCGTCACTTCGAAGGTTCGCTATTTCGAAGGTACTAACGAACTTTCTGAATCACGAACCTAATTGCGATTCTGGATTTATAAAAAACCTTAGAAATAACGAACGTTTTAAGTTTTGTTTTGTGTTTTTTTTTTTCATTTTTGGATTAAGGGATCCTCGGATTAACGAACCTTATTTCATTTTCGGATAAAGAAACCTTTGAAATGACAATTTTTTTCGGAATTACGAACGTTCAGAATGAAGTACATTCGGAATAACGAACCTTCGGAATAACGAACTATATTACAATTTCGGATTAACGTACGCTCGGAATGACGAACTGTCCCCCTAAAAGTACATGGGCCTGTATATAGGGCAAAATCAATGTACTACCTCGCTGAGAAATCTGTTATCTTCCCTGATAATGTGAGGTGCATCCCTACGGGTTTCCTACGAAAATAGGCGGGCATCATTGTAATTGCCTCTGGTAGGTTTCTGTCTCAGTGCGGCAAGAGCTTCTGCATGTTTGTGTTGCATTACTGAACTGGACGCACTCCAACCGTGTGGCTATTTGACGCCGTGTATAAGGCGAAATATAGGTGGAAAGGATAATTGACATTTCGAAGTTTGACGGGGTGGGGGTGTTGTTAATGTTAACAGGAACTTTTTTGAGGCAGGAAGTGATATCTTGGGCTTCATTATTCAAAGAATTGGCACGATGAAGCCCGGGGTAATTTGTTTCCTGATTACGGAGCATGCTCTGAAAATCAAGACATGATGCGATTAGGATCGAAGTATTATCTTTCTGGTTTAGGAAGCCATCCGCTAACTGCGCGAGCTTTATATGCAATCACCGTTTCTGCTAGAATATCTTATCAGCAAAGACGAGAAAAGGAGGTTAACGACATGGCCGCTCGTATTTTATTGACAACTTCGACGTGCTAAATAAGTCATTTCTGAAGCACACGAACAAAATAAGTTTTCAGCAATCTTCCTTAATATCTGGCAAACTCGTCGGCGGCGAAATCCATACGGCGAAAATCGGCTCTGACAAAATGACCTGCATACCTCGTTACATTATTCAAAACTTTTCAGCACCGATCACATACTATGAATCGACTTTAGGTATTGAAAGCCTGAGACTTGAAAAACGTGTGAGGTCACAAAAGGTAATCGATTTGCTGGAGCGAAATAGCCTTTTTCTGGACTGTTATCAAACTAAAAGAAAGTTGTTCGGTGGTCTTCTATCCACCTTCCATCATTATCAACTGTAGTTTTACTTCAAAATGTTATATAGACACTAATGCAAAGTTCCTGCTATGTAGGCGTACTGATTTCAAAACTACCCTTATTCTTATCTGAATGTGATCAAAATTTCACTGTTGTGCTTACTAAATTTTACTCTTGATTTTCAGAACAACATGTGAGTGGCCCGGGAATTGTCATTTGGTACATTTTGTGGCTCTCTCCGCTATCCTTATAATGGTCACCGTGTCCAAGCGAAGATTGTACGTTTAATCCTTTGTATGTGTGAGTGTGTGTTTGTGTGTCGGTGGGTTTCAAAGGCATTATTCATCATTTGCAGATGAAACCAAAACCCAGATTTAGTGCTTCAAAATAGCTCTTAAATGTGAATTAGGGTTAGAAACAACCAATGCAGAAATGTTAACATGTATAATCAATGTTTAGTTATGTTAAATGTACAAAATGTGAACTATAGTTATGTTAAAATTGTTTCTAGAATAAACCGTCTACAGTTATGGTTTATTGAGAAAAGTGATATCTCGTTAGATATATCTTACAGGCTTTATTGCTAAATGTTTTATATATAGGATGCTTTGTGATACAACTGATCTACACATATGCATCAAATGTGATATTTCAAGCATTTTGAAAAAACCGCTGCTGCCAATGATCAACAATACCTTTAAATGTTAAAATGATCATGATTTCTACGAGAGCGTCAGAGTCTTATGCATAAGTCTACCCTCTCAAGTTCATTGTATCGAAAGGACATTTTTTTTCCTGCACATGATCTTCTTGCCTTTGGCAGTGATGGGGTTGAAAGATTGGGAAAATGTTAATTTATTCTATTGTGGATACAATTTAAAGGACATTTTTTCCTCTCTTTTTGCCACGGGTTACACTCTCCTGCATTAGGGCGCCCTCCTCCTCCCCCCCTTCCCCCACAACACACACACACACACATGTATATGCCTCTTTCCTCCTTATTCTCGGCACATTGGTCAATAAACTGTTGGTCGCTCTCGGATTAAATTGCGCGTATCCACCCCTGAGCGACATTCTCGACACCAACTGCGGAGTCACAGATATCGATGACCTATCCACTTAGAGTCGATACTTTAGCATGCCTCTAGATGTTGGTGGAACATCCTTTATACCACTGTACAGTGTACCATCATTCCTTGCATGTATTACACACGTAAGCGAGTGAGGAAGACTATACATTATGCACTTACAGAGATGAAGAACTTATAATCACACAGTGTTTAAGATTTGCACAATAAAACATGGTGAGATATGTAATTTTTTCATCATCTATTATTTCATAGGTGTTGATATAACAATTTAAAAGCAAATTTACGTAAACGACATAATCTATATATCAATCGACACGTAATTACACATTGTGAATACTTTTACGCCAGGGTGCAAATTAATTTGATTTTAAATGGTATTTCAAAATCAACGTACATCAGTTTGATGCTAAACTGTTCGTGTACACGAGAACAAACCAAAAGCTATAACATGTACCATTATACAAATAATTTACACATCGTACTTAAGTTGAAGTGAAGGTGGATAGAAAATGTTCTGCACCGTTTGCAAGTGTAGAAAAAAAAAGTGAATGGGCATTACAGACAAACACACATTTTTACAAGTACAGTATGTCCCAAAAAAAATTACAACGGGACCCCCCGCAATGATATCTTTAAAAATAGTGAATCAATCTAAATGCAAATTCAGGGTATGATACTATAAATCATTGCCCACATCTTACAGAAAACCCCATTCGATTTGCTTCAGTGGTCAAAGAGAAATAAGGAATCTTGTAGAGGATGTCGGGAATCTCTTTTGTCCAAGTTCTGTCTACTAGAGCATTGAATTGCTAAAATTTGAAGAATTAGACTCATGACATGCTTTACAACAATCTACATTTCTCTGTGACCGCTTAACCAAATTGAATAAGGTTTTCTCCAAAATAGAGCTAAGATGTTATAATCTAAGGCCCTGAAGTAGCACTTAGACAGGTCGATCATTTTGGATGTTATCAATTCGAAAAATTTATTGTAATTTTTGAGGGACATACTGCAGTATGTCCCACAAAAATTTTAATCAGATTTTCGCATTGATAACATCCAATTTGATTATTTTTCAATGCTACTCTCAGGGTCTTAAAATATAACATCTTAGCTCTATTTTGCAGAAATCCCCATTCGATTTGGTTAAGCGGTCACAGAGAAATGGGGATTATAGTAAAGCATGTCATGAGTCTGATTCTTCCAAGTTTAGCACTTCGATGATGTTGTGTGTGAACAATAGACAGAACTTGGACAAAAGAGATTCCCGACATCCTCTACAAAATTCCTCAATTCTCTTTGACCAGAAGCAAATCGAATGGGGTTTTCTGCAAGATGTGGGCAATGAGTTATAGTTTCACACCCTGAATTTGTATTTAGATTGATGCAATATTTTTAAAGATATCATTGCGTAGGGCCCCGTTGTAATTTTTTTGGGGACATACGGTACTGTGACCAATCCGCAGAAAATGTATAATATGCACTTTTTATGACGAGAAATAGAAAGTGTATTTCTCATCGCAGTATATGCAAATACATGATGTATTTCAGTGCCAACTATCATGTTTGATCTGTCTCAGACAACAGATATGGTCTTATTGAAGTGTCCTCAAAACACCATCAGTGCATCTTGGATTGCAGCCGACCTGGCCACCTTTGTAACACCTATTGCAAAGTTAACAGCACGATAACAGCTCATGAATTTAAGATTTGAGCATTTACAATTCTATGCGTTCCTTCACTTTTCATGGAATTACGCATCAAAGGATAACACACACACACACACACACACACACACACACATACACACACACTCACACACCCACACGCACAATCACCTCGGTTCCCTTGAGGTCTAGTAGTACGGACGCGGGAAAAAAAAAGCTTTGGTGGCATGAATAAGAGATTTGCGGGATGAATGCGACCGCCAACTAAATCGTAAAGAAATACCTAAGTGTTGCGCTACGCTGTTACACTCTTGGACCCAAAGTTGACCTTGAGCTAGATTGTATCTCGAGGCGAACTCGACAATGTGATGCCATGGACGGAGAAATTGGGGGTCGCCAACATAAACAAACGCGCTGAGCGACGACCTTGCAAATAGTTGCGACTGATCTTGCAACGTGCGAACACTTGCCTTGTCAAGGTCGCTATGAATAAACGATGCCCTGCCATCCTCTGCTCCTATCGGTTTCCATCAAACCTGGCATCAACTAGGACAGGACGAGGACAAAACGCCGAATGGAAGTTCAGTAAATTAATCTTTCTAAATTCTGCAACTTTTCTGCATATTCTTGAAATATTCCATTCACTGGCACTATCAATCTTTAATACTTTCCGCCGTTTCCGGGAGAGGGCGAAATTTCCACGCCCAAATTATGACCGAAACCAAACTTTGGATCTGAACTTCCCAACACCTTCGGCAATTAGTATTGTCTGCGTTGTCGGGCGAACATCATCAGGGTAGCCCGCCTTTCTGTAACCCTTCTGCCTCTCTTGCAAACGCACCTGAATCCCTCCGTGCAGTACAGACAGTTTTGCAAAGGCCAGCGGGAGCTGTACGTGGGATATATCAGGAAAGGCAGAGGCGGATTAAGTCAGTGCGCGAAGGCGATGACGGGAGAGTCAACGGCTAGGTTGCGGCATGGAAGAGCTGAACGCTCCGTGGTCCCACTTAGATTCAGCATTAGACCTATAAAATTCAAGAAGTTACTGCAGAGAGGAAAGGCCCCCATCCTAGCCCCGCAACAGAACATCTCTTTCTGTGATGATGCACCGGTGACTGTCGACATTCTGCACGGTCAAATGAAAAAGGCAGAGCAAAGGCCCTTAACTTGTAAAATTGGTCAATTTATGATAAAAGCGACAGTTAATACTGACACACAGCAACCAACAACATTGACTCCTGAAAAGGTGGTTCCGACAAGTTGACGGATGACCCGATGCCTGATCCATCCAAACCTGATAGCAGTGCCTAGGAGGAGGAGGAGGAACCAGTACCGACATGACAGTTAGCAGGCCGATTAGGCAAAACCCAAATTCGGCGCCGAATTTAAAACGTTGCATCACTTTCTCGTTATTGTCATCCTCGGTGGATTTCATCCTGGAAGTCATCCAGATTGTCCAAATCCATGATTGGACCACACCTGGTGGGATCCGATAGACATAGATGTATTGGTAATGTTCTGCTAAGGGTCAGCATTTCCACGCCCTTCCCAATGATACCTAGGACACCCCCTGTATGTGCCTGCAGTCAATACACGGAGTCTGTCCCATGAAACGATTATGCCCACACTGACTATTCCTAGTCTGACAAAGAAAGAACGATATAATGATAAAGAAAGAAAGAAAGAAAGAGAGAAAATGTCGTAATTTACTCCCCAACTTTTCCTAATTTTCTCAGCATTGCAGTGGATGCCAAATTCAATAACTTGTCCGACAGTCGCACGACAAATTCAAGGAATAATATTACGAGTTTCACTTGTCTATTTATAAGGAATCCACAAAATACAAGCTCTTCGTTTTAGCAGTCTCCTCAATTTCTAACAATTTTTATTCGTATCGTCGTAATAGATCACATTTATTATTCTTCAGTTCACAGTATTTTACCTTATTACGATATTGTATAGATTTTGTGTAATTCATTGCATCTAAATGTCTTAACTGCTATTGTAATTGTGTTTGTTGAAAATGAAATAAAGGAAATCTCTTTACTCTTGCTTAAATTTCATGCTCACAGTTTGCTTTAATGGCTCGAGGAGAATGGCACAAGCCTACACAATCTAGCCATTTTATCTGCTCACAGTTGATTTTTAAAAAAAATGAGTCAGACAAAAAGGAAGAAAACATCAGGCACCATCATCATCTACGCTTCCAACATGGAAGATATTTTTGCTATGAAGGACAGTGGATGAGGGATGAGAGAACACTTTACTTCTCAATTCCTAAATATCTTTCGCAATGAATTTACTCTTTAGTCCTCAACGTGTCTATAAGCAGGGACGATGTTAATGGTTTTCACAGCGTTGTCTCGAGGGTGGCTGAAGGTAATTGTCGCGATGAATTCGATATGACAAGATATATCTTGTACGTCATGACCTAGTAATCTAATCACACCAGCTTTGTTACAGGCTGGACAGTCGGTCGTCCTTTCCCTTCTCGCTTTTTTTCCTTTTCTTTTCTTTTTTGCCTCAGCCGCGGCAATCTACAGGTCTATGTCTCACAATTGGAATCTGCCTGCACAGCCGCAGGCCTTTCCACGTGCACTAATCATGATTGCGCGTCTTGGGTACCGAGAGATTCGGAGCGTTTTAAATGGATTGCTTACAACTGTGCTCCCTCCAATTCTATTGGCTTAACGCGGATTAAAACGAGGACGATACCTCATCAATGGCTTGTCCCGTTTATGTGAAATTGTTAATCTGCTGAGTTGTCTGTTTCTTACAGGAAAATGCCTAAAACGCCACTCGTACAAAGACAAAAAAAAAGAAGAACAGGTTTAGGATTTCATATCTAACACTGACAGCAATTTTTACCAATGGGGATGGATTTGCAAGTCTTGGCAGACATCCACATATTGGTAATTTATGTAAATCCGATTTCTTTCACCAATAATCTTACTATTTCACTTCAGTGAACACGCCAAGAAATCACGTGATTTATACAATTTCCTTTTCCTTTTGGTGATGATGACGAAAAAGGTCGGAGATTGTTATTCAGTACTAATCGCGTAATGGCGCCGATTGCATCAGTGGTATTATATATATATATATATATATATATATATATATATATATATATAACATAGATATGGTGTATATCGCATGCTATATCATAAAGGTTTATAAAGCATAGGCATAAAGTATCTTCATATATTGGGAAAATGTACATTACTTTTTTTAGGATGATGTGATTTTACACTTATACTCTTTGTTAAAAATGAGAGTGAGTGAAATAAATGAACTGAAACATACCGGTTGAGCCGTTCAAGTATTCATGTAATAATGCACGTGTGCACATCAGATAAAATAAAACATATATCTGATGCTATTTTTGTTTTTATTCACTTGATGATCTGATGTTGCTTACGTACAAACACGTATGCCTCCTATATACCGGAGACCAGATTCACTTTTTTTTCGAAACGTTTTATCAATTTATATACTTTGGCTCTTCCTTTGCTAGCCATGGTCATCCGAAAGGAAGATAGCTCCCAACTATACATGTAAGAGAATCCAGATCAAATCTAAATTAGTGTTGTAGGATATTTTACACTAATGCAAAGAAAATGATCAGGACTTCGTACAATAAATGTCAGATTTACCTAAACTCTTCGCTGATTGATTTCATTGCTAATGTTCTTTCGTAATGTTGTTGCGTTTGCTAGTTAACAACTGAAGACCTGCATCCATGCTCTCAACTCTCACAACAGTATGTCTTTTTTTTTTTCTGTATGTTACAGATTATCATGTGATAATGTGTTAAAATTCGTTGTTTGTCGATGATGGCATCTTGTCAAAATATTGATTTCCTTTTCTTGTATTCGAGAACAATTTGTACCAATGCGCTATCTCCGTTCCACTGATATGGTTATAGTAGCGTATTTTGAAGAGCCTGTTTCTCGTACAGAAACAATATTTACTCACGTCTCGTTAAAGAGAAACATAAGCAGCGGTGAAATTGCATGACGCCAACCCTTTATTGAAAAAGAAAACGTCATTTCCAATTTGTGGTTTATGTCAGAAATCATGTTTGTCTTAGAAGACATTATTTCTTGGGGTGAGATAAAATAGCTATCCATGCGTCTGTCTCCTGAATGTTGTCTAGGAAAATGTTGTAAAGGAAGATAGATAGAATAAGATAAAGACCTGGAGGTTAGCAATACTGAGATGAAAACTGAAATCACAAAGGAATATTGTCGCCCAAAATCGTTTTAATCAAATTGAACCGGAGATCGCATGCATTCAAAGCTGTCCTGCGATAGGTTTCCGTTGGGTTTCCGTTGGGTTTCCGTCTCACGACACTCCTATGTTGGCGTCATAAAGCCCGGTTCTTCATTCCTAAGGCAAACTCATTTCGAATAAGACTTAATTCTCACGAGGTTAACGTTTACGTAGATAATCACCACCGCAGTGTACAAGGAGGCATCAACATAATGCATTATTTTTCATTGGCATTTAGCCGCTTCAGGAACTCATCTTTTTTTTTTCTTTTGCGTGGAGAGTAATGTAAAATCCCTGCATTGACATCGAATGCATTCATTTGGTTACACTTTGCAATTCCGGAGGTTCGTAATTCCGAAAATGGAAGGACGTTCTTTATTCTGAAGGCTCGTTAATCCGAAAATAAAACAAGCTTCGTTAATCAAAAAATGATACAAGGTTCGTTTGTCAAAAAAGGGGGTATGTGATTCCGCAAATTCGTTTATCCGAAAAAATAAAACAAGGTTCGTTCCTCCGAAGTTTCGTTAATGCTTTGGAGTAACGAACCTTCGGAATAACGCCTCAAACATTTGGATTAACGAATCTTCTTTCATTTTCGGATTAACGAACATCTAGACATACGAAATTTGTATGTTTTGGAATATCAACACTTCGGAATAACAAACCTTAGCTCATTTTGGGATTATTGAACCTCCGGAATAACGAACATCATATATTCATTCTTACATCTACTTCGACTAATGGGGGACACTGTGACGAGAAGGGACTGAATTGGTCACCTTTCTCTTTGCTGTGCGGGTGGCTCGCGCCCCCGTGTGTGTGTGTGTGTGTGTGTGTGTGTGTGTGTGTGTGTGTGTGTGTGTTAACAAGGAAATGCCAGTGCTTTGGCGGAGCAGAGAGATAAATCCCAACAGAAAATGTGCGCTAGGTCTAGGACCATAGGAATTGCAGAAAAAAAAAACGGGTGGGGAAACTGTGATCGGAATAATTTTATCATTTTCCATTTGAATACTAGTAGCATGAAGTGATTAAGCCAAGAAAAAACATCCGAGTTATCATTCTTAATTTTTCTCACCTGTGGTCATCATGCGTGTGATTTTCTGCATGATCCAATATGGAAAATGTTGATTAATGTTATTGATTAATTGATTGATTGTTTGATTGATTGATAGATACACCAAGTAATCGTTTAAATTCAACCGCATAAGGCGACTGAACAAAAATTAGCCGGAGCTGTTCTATGTTCTCGCGCCACGTAACGTCATGCCTCAGTATTAAGGTGTTCTGGTTCTCTGAAAGCTGCCGATATGTTTGTTCGTTTGTTTTTTATTTGGCACTTCAAGTGGAGATTTGTTTTGTCCTATATTGGGAGCCGAAATACTTTATATATAGGCCCTACGATACACGCATGGTGTATGGACTCCAAATAAAAGCACTACAAATATTTGTTCATGTGGTGTTTTAGAACAATACCGGAGTGACGCTCCTCATTGAACGTAGATTTGTCTTTCAAGTAGGACACATGTGATTCATCAATGCTGCTGCTTAGTCGTTAGTCCCATGCATGTAATTATGTGGTTGTTTTTAGAGTTTGACGGATTAGTTAATGTCTGTCATTGCCTGCTCTGTAATACTACTGTTGTCCACTTCCATTATGAGTATTCCTAAATTAAGATAATAACGTCGCGTTTGCGATGTGACATGTTTTCATTAGAATGTTAAATTGGACTTAAATGCTAGAAAAAAAAATCTTAATGATTCCAGTAGACAAAATTCCTTGTCACTCCTTATACAAAGCTGAAGATACTCTCTACGCGTTTCGAGTGGTTTACTGGTTCTTCGCATTTTCGTCATAGTGATAGCAATTGTAACACAACTATCAACATTGCCACCAGGTAATGGAACACAAACAGATAAAAGGAGAATGCATCCGTCGATATCTTTTTTTTCCTTTAGAAATTTGAGCATGCCTCCAGGAGGAGAGGACCTTGTATTTTGTAGGTTCTTAGTCCGGAGAAAATAAGTCCTCCTTTTACAGGAAATCGTGCTTATCTCAACATCTTCGGAGTCGAAACCTCACAATATATTCTCATGTTACGAACGTCCCTTGATCTCTGATGGTATCTAGATCATGAAAAGATGCTTCGAGAGCAGCGAGGGGGTTCGGATTGGTGTTAGCTTATCGACTAGACTTCTTCAAAGGCCCTTACCCAGTCGTTAGCATTTTTAGTGGGGCGTGAAGGACAACAGAGCCGAAGTTCGATTGGTCTTGGCTCTTGCTGTTGGTTTGACTAGTCTCGAGTAAAGACCCTCTGCTGGCTCCTCTTGCAATTACTACAGATGGAGGTCCTTTGACAAAGACTAATTATCGACCTACTCCCGTGGACACGCCTCTTCACCGCTCAGCACTTAATACAGGAATGCCATCGAGAACTAGAGGATTGGGCACTCGGTGATCAAAACCATTCACCCCTTTGGCAGGAATTAACGCCATCATTCAACCTTAATTCTTACCAAGCATCGCTTTCAGCATTTTTTTTTTCCGTAAGGAACGCATTAAGTAAGCGTTAAAAAAATATATATCGGGCAGCTCGAGCTTACAGTGCTTATTATGTTTCCTTTTTCGATGATACTGAAGCATTGCCTCATGTTATTCTGAGGTCATCTGCTGCGTATTCTTTGCTTCTCGTTAAAGATCAGTTTTCAGGAGAAGAGTTAAGTCTTTCGAGTCACGACCAGATATTGCCAAGGCAGCCGTAACCCCTCGAGAAGTTCGTGGCTAAGTTAGCGACTGACTTTTTCTCCTCCAAGCAACATCGCCTGCATTTGTTTTACTTCACGAGCTGTTGTCATCTACGTCATCTACAAAACAGCTCCAGCTTCTACCAGGGCCGTATATACGGCACTCACCTATACCTTTATATACTCCAGCTGCAGAAACATCTGAAACTCTTCCCCATATTTTCCCTGTCACGCCGCGCTGCTGAGAACTCGCCACTAGCACATTTTACCTGCTACAGCCGACAGGATTGTTTTTGTGTGTGTTTTCTTTACAAGAGTAAAATCACGGTACTGTCTCGCGTCTTACATGTGTATGGGTAGTGTGTGTGCGAGTGTGTGTGTCCTTGTCATATTTTCCCGGTACACGTGGTTCAGTGAACAGTGTCCGGGCATTAGCATTGATATTTTTTTTTTTCCCGACCTGCGTATCTCAATACTACATGTACATCTTTACAAATGACTTAAATAATCTATATCAAATACCATAGCTATAAAAAAAAACTCGAATAATATATTATTTACTCATTATTTATCTATAGCGATCCGCGTCCAACAAGCTTTGCTTTTTAGTGGATTACTATTTTCCATAATCGAATCTATTTTCTGCACGCCAACGAAGTATGATTGTTCCTCCTAATCATTGTATATATATATATGTTGTATAATTTATCTCGGATACTACATGAATCTTTTGCAAATGTTTGAACAATATTATTTCATGACATGTATACTTTGTACTACGTTTTGATTTTCGTTGATTGGAAATAAACTTTGATTGACTTGAATTGAATTGAATTAATTGTATTGAAAAAAAACATTCAATCCCCAAACTGAGTGGTGAATATTCAGGGTTTTTTCAATTCGTGCACTTTTTCCAAATAAAGGAGAACAGTATGAGGAATAATAATTTGAAAGCTACGCAATATTCTCTCTTTCTTCATATCACACACACACACACACACACACACACACACACATATATATATAATATATATATAAGTTTGTCACAGTTCCGCCTTTTCCATTACCAACGTAATCTGCTTCGATTTTTTTTTATAGAAGAAATCAATGTTGCATGAAAGTAGCTGTAGGCTACTAGTTTGAATAGATAGTGTTTCATGATCACTTGGTAATATGATTCTATCTAGATTGCTACTTTGTTGTTTACTGTGTTGAAGGAATGTGGAATCCCTACAGGTATAAAACATTTTGGCAGACCTATACCTCAGTTGTTGATGATGTATGCTATGGAATGATATCATCTACAGCTAGAAAAGTGGAATTACAAATCACATTTTTTTTGTCAAGGCGTGTCATTATTCACCTGTATACTGAGTGATCTTTATCTTGTAAGTATCAACAATCATAGTATGATTTACTTTCAATTTCGTTGTTCAAGGAGTTTGTATGAGTGTCTCAATTCTTATTATTGTTCAATGTTCATCAGCTGTGGGAAGTGCTACTTGAAAAAAGAACTACGATAAAACACTTCCTTTCATTACATTTCACCACTTTACATCACACTAATACGCCATACATTGTAAGTACCATACATTATATATGTGTTCACATCAACCACGTTTTACCGTTACTGTTTATATGGTGGGTATCCGACTTATGATGACTCATGACAGTATGATTCTTATCTCTTCTGAAATGTTAAAGAGTTAAAGAGTAGGCAAGTTCTTCATAGAAACAGATACAATGGGATGGGATGCGGGTCCTTCGGGGAAAACAATAAATTGTACACCGATGCATTTCTTTGCCAAAGCCATACAATAACTTTGATATTAAAACCTCTTCGTCAACGTCAGTGCTCAATTAGGGATTAAACTCTTGTCAAGGAATCATCCTTTCATAAAGGTACTCGCTCCCGGCAGATATTCAGCCACTAGTTTAGCCGCCGACCATAGTTTCTCCAAATGGAAGCATGTTCAACCTGAGACCTAGGAGTCTTTGTGGAAGCACGAGAAGAACAACAACCACTGACATCTAAAGAGCATTTTCTCAAGCTCTGTGGATTTTTCTTTTCTTTTCAAAGCGATGAAAGGGATACATGTCGATTGACAATACAGAGAGAAAGATGCTGTAGGCCCGATAGTAAGTTGACGAATTTTCCAGGAACATACCTTTGCTTTTTCTGATTAGTTTCATTCCTTAGATGGCAATTTAGCTGGATCATCCTAATTCTTATATGATGTGTTGCAGACAATAATGTCTCCAAACAGAGACTGTGATCGATGCAAATGTAAGTACATATATTTTCAAGTATGCATAGATAAGTTTGATATCTAAAGCTGGAATGATTTTGAAAACAACAAGGAGCTGCGCTTGCTTATCTTAAGATAAATACAGTGACATTTCAAGACTTTGTTGACAAAACTTCTTTCAAATCATATTTCAACTTTATATCTAGGCTTGAAAAATTTGGTCATTAACATGAAAAAAAACCCACAGGATTAATATCTTGACCACAAATCAAAATTTGCTCGAATTTTGGCTAATTTTTCGTGAATATGTCAGCGTGAAGAGGCAGTTTTGGAAGTGGAATCTAACATCAAAAGCCATGTTGAATGTGTAGTGTAAACAATCAGTGAGGCACATTTATAATGTTAAAAAACGATGGAAGGAGACTATATCTTATAATATAGGATAAGGAAACTCTTACCTCACTAAAGCCTTGGTAAAAGGATTATCATTTTCTTCCCGTTTTTCTATTTATATTTGTCAAATTGTGTTATCGTGTACGGTAAATCAGTATCCTCTTTCTCCAACTTAAACTCTTTGGTGATGACCAGAGGTAGACACTTTTTGAAAAACCACAGAAAAAGAAAATGGAAGAAATGATAATGACACGATTCCATTCTAAGTAAATCCCTGCTCTGAAACCACACAATTTGTTCCTTTCTGCTGTCGGTATGTAAATGAATCCCATGCAAAATTCATTGCATTCGTTATCTTACCCTAACCCAAAGACAAGGCTTATACGAATGACCATAATATCCAATATTTGAAAGCAAACTTGGTACCAAATGTTGCACTCATTTCAAAGACCAATGGATTTCAGCCATTAAAACTTATCAGACATAAAATGTAACCCATACGTTTGATGATGGCGTTGTACTTCAAGGCCTGCCCCAGACAAAAAGAACCGGTGAGAATGAAAGCAACGCAGCGGCGGTTTCACTCATAGACCATCCAGTACTATCCTCTGATCTCCCCCAGAGGAGATTCTCAGGTCCAAAAATCTTTTCACCATATACATGAGGTTAGACGACCATATAGATGACGCATAAAGAGTATGATTAAAGCTTATTATGTTAAGCTCAATAAAAACTTAAGAAAGTACTTCTTTGCATCCGCGATCACATCAGAAGGGGAGATTTCTCGCACTCGACACAACATTTTTGTACTCTCGGAACACTTTATCCGCACCCCAAGGCTGGCCTGAGTAAAAAATCTTCTACAACATAAACTGTTCCATGACACTAATCAGATAATCTAAACCCGTCCATCAAGAAAGGCTTATCATCCAGGCCAGTTGTCAATGTACTTTTTCGCCTGTGCTCACTTTCACTCCAGAACCGTGTCGAAATGAGAGAAGAGAGAGAGAGAGGGAGAACATTTAGTCATTCTGCTACTCCCCGGGACCGGACCCAGTCATCATCGGGGGTTTGCCGGTATGACAGATCGTGACGCTGTGTTGAATGCCTACGAGCGATCTCAATAGTACGGCACATCCAGCGGGTCACAGCACCCTAGCCTCATTCCTCCCCTGGAGTTATGGAGAGGGTAGGCATCGATTCGCTGGAAGATTCTTGCAAGCTTGGTTAAGGAGAGGACATGTACACACGATTCAAATTCATTGACACTCGGGTCATTTTTCCGAAGTAGAAAGCGTGCCAGAATGGAGCGTTAAGAAAATACCCAAAAATACGAGAGCTGTCACGAACAATGATCGAATAGATGTTTTTTTTCAGCTACAGTCATAGAGGATATGTAACATTATACGTAATCACCCATGTTATCCTTTTCCAAGGAAAACCTACACAACTTAATTGTTTTGCTAATGGTCTGAACTATTTTTTCCGGCTTTATCAAATGCACGATTAGTTGCTTGTTTGGATCCACTGTATTTTGACTGTATCCCCCTTCGAAGCGTTAAATTATTTGATGATCCACAACTGCGAAAAGGAGATCTATTATTGTACAGACAACATACACTCGTCTCAACGCAAACTCAGTGGAACTAGGTTGTTAAGAAATCAATTATGAACTACTAAGAACAAATCGGGACATGTACGCATTAAGAAAATGTGTGTATTCTTTTGTAATGAATAATGGTCCTTCTGTGTTATGCTATGTATGTGAATAATATGGACACCTGATATAGGTGGATTATATTACATGAACACCTAAAGTAATTCATTGTGTCCTCGTTTCCTTTCCGATGATATCTCTGACATTCATATCACTCAATGAAAGCTGACCAACAAAATGAGAACGGCGAATTTGCTTAAGAAAATCAGACTGCAATTTCCGCAGACTTCTCTTGGTTTTCCGAAGTCTGGTAGTCTTAATCAGAGACGCAAAGTTTTGAGGGATAATAAGAAGCGTTTAAAAGCGACTGATCTCCATAAATTTGATTTTTTAATCCAAGAGCTGGACACATCATCAATCAGGAGGATACGCTGTGTTATCCAGCACGTCACTGAAACTGAAACTGAAACTGAAACCGAAACGCCGCTGATTGAGAGTTTCCATACAGTGACGATTGTGATATGAACCATCTTTACAAAAAATGAGACAGGAGACTTAGTATGTTTGGCTCTGCATTGAGGCAAAATATTATAAACATCATAAGCTCTTCTGTTTTGATGTTGTAGTGCTGAATAGGCCGAAGTAGTTGAGATGAATCAAGTGCATGTAGAATACAGCTTATACAGAGAATGGCATGATAAGTATTACAGGGGCGTGGGCCGGGATCCACGTTTAAATGCCATGCAAAGTCCAAGATTACTTAAAATTCGACATCATGCATAAATTGAGACAATTGAGAATTCTCTACTACGCTTGTCCTCTTTTTCTCGCAAATTTGGCATTATTATCTGCTTAGAATGAAATACACATTCAAGAAGCAAGAGACAAAGGAAAAGAAAAGGAAAGCTGATATTTAGCGAGTACTGCGGTATTCAAAACGAAAATTAGTAATCATTTGATTTCTGAAAATATTTGACGTGTACGAATTTTTACCTTCATAAGCCATGAATGCTGTGAAATCTTTGATGAATGGTATACCTTTTTCATCAGTCGTACGTAGGCATGTATTCGATTTGGAAAACTCATGAGTCATAACCACCAGTAAAAGAAGAACTAGTCCACAATTCTCTCCACTGCGTACCCCTGTCTGTGTCTTAATGTCCATCCTCTGTGTTTTACATGCATTCCAGTATCATTTTTTTTTCTTTTGGTCCTTCAATCTATGTCCTGGCAGACGTCCCTCCAAGCAGTGCCTACGTGTACTTAATTTGATTTTGCGTCGGTCAGCTGTCGGTTCCAACAACAAAAACTATAAACAATGTTTACATTACCATTTGGGCACAAGATACATGATTTGACAGAGACATATACCTATATGATTCCACATGATATAATAAAGTAATAGTTCATCAAAATATCATCGTGTTGTCTTAATCATTCTTCAAAAGTAGATTAATCATAACATTGCTTGCTTGCCGTGCTTACTCAGGCGTATGTTTGTTTGCGTGCTGTTTCCACTTATTCCATGGGGCGTATTTTGTTGTGAGTTATGGTGTCTCCTGGCCAGATTATCAGTTTAAAAGCTAGATGTTTGTCTGCGCACCGCCTCCATTCAAATTTCATCACCTCGTTTTGTGTATTGCGTAGCGCTGGTGTGAACTACTCGGAAATCCGTGCCTCCTACCTGTAAACAAATGGCAATGAAATGTATTTGCCCAGTCTGTCCTGGTTTTATTTGCTGCAAAGTTGATGTCGGATGGCGATCCATTTCCAAGTTTCCGTTCATTTGCCACTGCCTTTTTTTACAGACTGATTTATTTTTCTTACCTGACCTCGTTTTCACGTGGGAGGATACAGAAAAAAAAAATCTTTTGCAATTGTCCAGCTGCAGATCTACATGTAATCGTAATCCACATTATGTCACCAGAAACAAAACAAAGAAATAATCGAAGTAAGGAATCTAATGAACATCGAAAAGAAACAAAAAGGTGTTAATCAAACTACTTTAATAATCCTTAATAAGGTAATGTAGAATCCTGCTGAGAATGACAGAGCAATAATGATAATTATGATTTTTTTTTATTGTAAATCATCCAAGCGCTGTATGATATGATACCTTCGTAATTATCGTCGCTGTATATATGATCTATGGTAGATATGAACTGTGCTGAAAGACGAGGTGACAAACCTTACCAAAAATTATACCGGCCTTATATTGCTGGAATATTTGATTTCCCTTTCCAAATTCTGACTTCCCAGGAGCTTGTTGGCCGAATGTAGTTTGGCCATGCTAATCTCACTCATGATCTTGCCTGCACATGCAGCAATTCATCAACAAGGATATGTCTGCATACACAAATGACGTCACAACGGATGAACTTAGATTAGCTATTGACTCGGGCCAACGGATCCTGACGACACTTTACGGGATAAAGCGTGTCTGATTATGTTTTGACTTTCAGTCTGATTGGGGTGCTTGAGCGAAATTCCATCCGCATACCCGCGAGATTGCCGACTCTCTCTCTCTTTCTCTATCTATCTGTATATATTCCGGGGCATATCTCCAGCCTTATACTCGCGTTTCTAACAGCGAGTTATATGCGCGTCCGGATTGTCTATGACTCCAGGGTTGATTTGGCCGAAATTTTTCCGAGAAGGTGACGGAAAACAACACATTTAGCACGTGCGAAATATAGCCAGGATATTTTGCTCCCCTAGAGCACTCCTTCTCCCAGTCGAATTCAAGTGCATTCAACAATGATATGCAGCTCGTTTCTGCTCCATTAACGGCATAAAGGTGGTTGACATATGACAGCATATTGTAGACTGGGTGGTTCATATTTGTCGTTAGGGCCAAAATAAGCATACGATTGTGTATTTGAGCACAGCATGTTTCCTGACTTTTAATTGTTTCGACTAGCAGTGAGTAGTTTTTGCTTTATATGTTGTGTTAATGTTTACCTTCTACTTTGCGATAATATAACACTCAAAACGGCAGAGTTCGATTCTTGCTTGCTAACTCGATTGCTTGCTTGTTGCTTTAGATTTAGGAATATTCTGTTAGGAGCATAATATCGTGCATGAACGTGCCAATGAAACATGGAATTACGCAACCCTAAGGGATAACTCACCTGAAAGACGATATTAATGCAATAAGGAAATTTTAACTTGCTCGCACGATGGCAGCCATTGAAAAAGGTCGTGATCATTAATTCGAGGTCACCGTTCCCAGTGAAGTGCTATCTTCACTTTAAAGGATCTTTACCTTTCGTACCTATATCTGTACCTGATTTCGCAATTCATTCAAAATACGTGAACAGAACCCGAAGGGATAGAGAAAGATAGAGAGGGAGAAAAGAAACTTGACTATACCACACTTGGTGTGAGCTCTACTATGACACTAATGTCTTGTGTATACGCCGAACAACAGATGACGTCTATGAAGTCCTATCTCTCTAAAAAAAATCGAGTGCAATTTTTCACTCTTGAAGGAGTGAATACAAAAAAGAGTGAATTTAGAGTGAAATGGGAGTGAAATGGGAGTGAATTTCGAGTGAAAATGTTCATTTTCACTCGTTTTAGAGTGACGTCAGGGATCACTCCAAAATCTTCGAGTGATCCCTGAGGTCACTCCAAAATGAGTGAAAATGAACGTTTTCACTCGAAATTCACTCCAATTTCATTCTAAATTCACTCTTTGTTGTATTCACTCCTTCAAGAGTGAATATTTTCACTCTAATTTTTTAGAGAGGTAGATTTGATACTCAAGTAAAAGCATATGGTCATTTTGTGGTGCAAAAAAAAAACACCAAGCAAACAAACAAATCACTGACCTCCACAAAAACGTTTAGGTGGATTCCTGTGACAGTTCACACATTAGCTTGATTTGGACAGAACTGGTGAGTTTCGTTTCTGTGTTTTCATTTAAGGCAAGTTAATGGTGAGGAAAGTTCTCAAAAAAAGTTTTGTTGGTATGTCACTTGGAGAGCTTTGCCTTTATAAATGCAAGTGACTACAACAAACCTATTAACCATGCTGTGGTTACACCTTTTCATTCTACGGACTTTAACCAGTGTGTTCAACGCCAAGGGCTTACACCAATCGGCACTCAAAACACACAAAAGGTTAAACAGCTTCAGGGAATAAAAATTATTACACGTATTATTTAATAGTGCTTAACAGTTGATTACGCCTTACTTAAACTCAGATTAATTTTCTAACTACATATCATTAGTATAAACATAAAGAAAGAAGTGGAAATTAGCAAAGTTTGAAATAAGAAAATAAATAAAAATATGTGAATTTAGTGGGATTTGTTGTAAGCTTTGATTTAAAAAAAAAAATTCCCACGGGGTATGCAGGTCTGCTCCCTCAAAAGTGACATATAGCAAAAATAATGGTTTGACCATGCGTAAGGTTTAATCAAACTACCAGGTGAATGAAATCCGACGGTGGGCCATTCACTGATTCGTACATATTTTAAATTTAATCTACATCGTGAATCTAATACCATGGTTCAATTCCGCAAGTACAAGCCGATGTCGTTTCTGATAACGGCAAGCTTTCGCTGATGCCATCAACCTAAGGCCAGCATGACCTATCTTGTTTGAGCATGTTGAGGAGAAAGAGCCAGATCTTCATTTTCCTTACGTAGGACACTGAACTCATTCTCCGGAGCACACTCTGGGAGAGAGAGAATTAGCCAGAAATATCACAAGTGTGTATTTTAAGACACAAAAGAAGCAGCGTTGGAAACACACAAGTTGACAATGGTCGTCTCAAATAAATGATAGTGAGTTATTACTAAGCAACCGCCAGGAAGAATACTTTTCCTCCTAACTGTCCGCCAAAGAAAGTGACGATCAGTCTCTACTTTATATGGTTGCCATGGTTACACTACATGGACGTTACGCCATTCACGCGTCTGCGAAGTTCTTATCACATCTGCGAGGACTGGGGCACACAATGAAAAGGAATGTTGTCAATAGTCCAACCATTGTGTCGGTCTTTGCTAGCAGCTGCTGAAAGAATCAAGCCGTACCCTGGAGCAAAAGAAATCGTCATCAGTTCTTAAGCCTGTGAATGAAGGAGAGTGGGCCTTACGGTGCGATATCAGATTTCCTCTCAGTTTGGAAATGGACAAAAACCGTTGCTCTTGAAATGATTAGGTCTAACATTTCAAAACTAGTCTTCGTGATCACTGAAAAATTAATGTAAATTTCGATTCATTAAAATGGGGAAAGCATCTGCAATGCCATTTCCAATTTGTCGTATTGTAGAACAACTATTTCTGAGGCCATTATCCTCTTCAGGCGTTAGCTTTATATGATGATGGTCTCCTGCGTTTCTGTTATATTCAGAGTTGCTTAATCTGTCTTTTGAATATTTGTTCGCATATTCATGAGATAACACTTGCTTTTTCGTACATTTACGTCATACATTTTAGTTATTGAACCACTTACCTGTTTCAACTGTTGGATTCAAACAGTGCAAAATAACTTCGTCCGATTGACTTTGTGTTCCATTGATGTATGAAAAAAAGAATTGCAGATATCAAACCAATTGATCAATTAATCAAATATGGTAAATGATGAAATAAATAATGGCAAAGCCCAGTAATGCGAAAAAAGCAAATTCGATGTTCGTTGATATCTGTATCCGTTCAGTCTGTATACACTGGACTTTCCAATTCTTGTTAATAACGATGAAAGGGGAACAGCCATTTCTGGTGTCTGGCGAAAACCAAGGTTTTCTTTGTCTGGTTAGTGCAACGATGTCTCCTTTGACAACGCGGTGCCTGAAAATTGGCGTGAGGGAGTATAATGTTTCAAATTATTTTTTCACAACCTGAGAAGAACAGATTTTCCTTGACGACAAGAAAGCTTGTCCGACCTTGTCCGACCTCACAACTCACGTTGTCAAAGAGGTCAGACCAGAGTTACAACATACAGACGTGAAATCTTTGTGGGCCACAAAAGGTAGGATTGCACAGACGAGAAACTTTGATGATCAAAACACATTAGGAAACTCCCTTTACTGTGAAGACTCACCTTTAAAGGTCGCATATAATCCCTATTGCAAACGTCGTGAAATTTTGCGTGGTTGAAGAGTATAATGTCCCCAACATTGTGTATAAAATCTTACGGTAATGCACCTCAGAGTTAAAGAAAAGAAAAGAAATGAACTAACCCAATGATACTCGATAGTATTCTTTCCTCTTATGTATAGAGGATAGCGTTTAGAAATTTGTCCTGTTCCGGATAAATTCACTGGAAATCTATAATTTTCTCTCCTTCAAAAAGAAGTAATATACAGTTTTATTATTCACAGGAAAGGTCTGAGTTGCCTACATCTACAAAATACGAGCTCATGAAAGAAATCTTATTCTCTGGATTGCGAAAGGGACACACGAACTTTAATGTACAAATGAAGCCCAGGCATCAAATAAAAGATTTTGTCACTTGATACAAATAATTTTTGCACATATTTTTTTTTTTCAGCGAGATCAAAAATGTTGAAGCACGTAATAAAAGCTTGATAGTCTGAGAATTACATGATTAATCATTAATTAGTGTGTGTGTGTTATTGTTGTTGGGTTTTTTTTTTAGGAGAATCGATTTAATATGTGTGAAACGAGGAGGCACTGCAAACAACGCTCCTCAGACTCCAGCGATATCTTTAGGAAGGTGTGCCCCTTTAAAAACACCTTTGACATTACGGTCTATCATGAATCAAATATACTGCATCTGTCTTCACTTAATGGTAGCGTTTCGTTGATTAGCCATTGGCTTCACCCCGCCTCCTCCATAAGGAAAACGGGAAAAAACACCGTACAAACTTAACCCTAAAAAGGCCGGGGGGGGGGGGGGTTGACTGTGTCGTTCGCTGACTTTTTACTTTCAAGTCTTGCGCATCTTTTGACACCATTTTTCGCGAAAATCGCGCATACTGTTACGACGCTGCACGACGTTTTATGCATGCGTGTCAGACCGAAAATGGCTCAAAAACGTGATTTTGTGTATAAAGTCTATGCAAATGGAGTTTTCTCTCCTTATTCATAAAGATATGATTATTTTCACTTTCATAGGCTGAAACTAATTAATTTTAGCATAATTATGCTTGAAATAGGTTCTGTCATAACTTTTGTGGAAAAAAATAATAAAACAAAAGGTCGAAAAAACAAAGAAATACATAAGAAATTCATAAAACAATAAAATACATAAGAAATTGATTTTGATACCAAATCTTTTTTTAAGTACATTGTAAGGAATGCTACAAAGATTCTTTTCACCAAAAATTAGGATTCTAGGAGCTTTAATTTCTGATTTAGAGCAAAATGTATGATTTTATGCATATATCAGCATAATTAATTATTGTGACAAAAATTTCCATTTCTTTCTGTATAGTTTGGTAGATTACGCCACAGGTAATGCATGTGCCAAATTTCATGGCGATTGCGTGATCGACGGCCGAGATCTCGGGGGGGGGGGGGTTGAATCAACCCCTCCCCGGCCACAGAACACCCAAAAAAGCCCGGCCTGGTTAGGGTTAACTCACCAATTGGAGACGACTCCAGAATATCATGTTAAAGGGGACCTCCGGATGATTTTCAGACTTTTACATTTGAACAACTATGAATTAGTTAAGCTGAGTACAGAGTTTCAGAATTTATATTGTGATTGGGATGAGGAATGAGAATGTTTTCAAAATTTACAAATTGCAATGAACAAGGATTATGACATTTCAGCCTCACCATAAGAGTGCGTGAGTTGGAGCTCAAGGAAGCAGAACAAAAGAAGAAGGTATAGATTCTACACAGGTGAACTTTTTGAGCAAGCGGTGTTGTAATGGAATTACACTGCTACATTTCTGAAATATGTGAGGCTCTGATGTCATCAACACTGTTCAGTGTAATTTTTTTGAGATTTTCAATTTATTGGTTTCTCTGCTCAAGGACCACAATAAATTCCACGAATCTATACATGGAGTTGTCTGTTCACGAACTACATGATGTGCAATTATGAAAATCGGCTGAAATGCCCCTTTAACGTAACCTTGTAACCTTGTTTTTGTCCACCACCCCTTTAGAAAGAATTTTCCATTATGCTACCAAACTTTAATGTGGAGATTTGAGAATCGAATTATTGGTATCATTGTTACCAAAGACGGGAGGGTGAAATAGGGATAAACAATATTAAAGAAAATAACTTTTTGAATAAAAACCAGCGTATAATAAACTGCGATCAGTCATATCACACACTCTATTCACTGACTCAAGTGAAATATCTATGGTACTTCTTCTTTTTCTTCTCCTTCTTCTTTCTCTCACTCGTTCTTTCTATCTGTCTATCTCTTTCTTTTGTCATGCATATCTTCCTAGCGTTATTGAAATTGTGCCTTTAGACAACAACAAAAAGTTAACGAAATGATTATTATTCAATTGCATCAACCATATAAGTTAGAGTGAGGAAAATGATTGCAAACATTAGCTCTTGAATTATCGGCAGGTGATATCTGGTAATTTGTGAATATAGATATTGAGAGTCATTTTTTTCACATGCCCTTTGATAATATAGGTCTTCTTAATTACTCCCAGCAACAGCAAATTGCATTACTAAGCGTCAACCGTGCTTTCCAGGCGACTAGGGGTCTCGCGCACTTTACTACGGCCAGCCTGCCCGTGGGATGGTGCCGAATGAAGCCCTTTGCTAATCGATGAAATGCCGCTATCGCCGCAAGTCGAACCAAGTTATTTGGATCAAAGCAATCTACGACCTAATCTGCAACTAAAAAGGAAATTAATAAAAATGGATAATTACATACATTGATCGGACCTTCTTATTAAAGGCGTGTAATAGACCTGGATATAAAGTCCCGTTTCTGGTTCGACTGGAAATTACCCCTCCCCCCCCCAAAAAAAAAAAAAAAAAAAAAAACCGAAGAACAACAACAACACCAAAGCCGCGAAATATATTGCAGAACAGTACAAATTGTAATATTTGACACAATTTTGGCCCGGATTAGTGTTATACTCATTCTGCTTCTCTTCTGTTACCGCTTTGATGTGGTATTTACACTTCATATCCGAAGTGTCATCTCTTTGAGTATAATTATTACAATATCGGCAGTTTCGACATACATGGCTATAAAAGTAGGCCTATAACCAGGTGATATAATCGTAAGAACAAATTTTTGTGTGTTTGTAGTTCTTTTTGATATTTTTTGTTTACTGTATTGTATGCAGACTTAAAGGGATATCATAGTTTTGTTGATAATGGGTATTCATGTCTTAACTTTGAATGAGATAATTGTAAAGCACTTATATGAAATATATATCCTGGCCCCATGTGAAGAATCTCTGGGCCGAACCCTCGAATGTCAGGTGTTTTCAAATTCAAATTCAAATTCAAATCTATTTTCATTTCCATCAAATAAAGAGGGAAAATCATAAACAATGTATAAGCAGAACATATTTGTAATAATTGCAGAAATGTAAGTTAACAAAATACATGTGATAATGAGTAACAAAATGAAGAAAACTTAATTGTGTTTTTTAATATATACATATACATATACATAGTACTTAATTAAGGATAAGAATGGAAATGGAGGGTCCCACTAAAAAGCAAAGGTTGTACGATATGGGACCCTCAGAAAATACATAAGAAACAGAATAGTGAATTAATGAAACTACAAATAGATATAAAACAAAATCAAAGGAACAAATGTCAACTGACATGAAATCAAATTAGGAAGGAAAACAAAAGAGAACAAAAAAATGAAACTACAACACGCGCCATTGTAGACACAATGTGTTTTTTATCGGGTTTGTCTTCTTTCCTCTTTAAAGGAGCCAAATGTGTGTGTGTGTGTGCAGCGGTCCCTGGTATGGTAGTGTACGCGTGGTGTGGCGTGGTGAGTGTGTTTCTGTGTTCCTGACTCTGTCGTGACACGCATAGAATCAATGTAATGCGAAAACTCAAGCTCATGTTTATTATCAGGTAATGTTCATTTGCGCATCATGGTGTTAAATGCTTGCCCCCCCCCCCACACACACACTTACATGTATGTATATATATATATATATATATATATATATATATATATATATATATAATTATCGTATATGTGATATACATTGTGTTAATATGTATGTGTAAAAATATATGTACACTGTATACATTAGATTATACATGTGTGTATACACATGTGTATATAAACATATGAGCACATAATGTGTATATAAATGTATATTCAATATGTACAATAATAATAATGATAATGATAATAAAACTTCTATTTGTAACGGGCTGAATACTATATGTTTCAAGCGCAAGGGGAAGAGACAAAAGGAAACAAAAGGAAAGATAGAAATATAATGAAAAATGAGATATAACAAATATGCAAAAAATACAAATTACGCATAAATAAGAAGAATATGACATGCACAAGTACGTAACAAAGAACTGGCGGGTAGCATGATTAGCTTTACGCTCAATACATTGACTGGAGAATACATTATACTCATATATACGAATCTGACGTCATCTTGGAATGTGACATTCCTGTCCCCCCCCCCCCCATTGTGTATTTATTATAGACGAGCTTAATTGCCGTAATACTTGATAACCTGAGGACAATTGATATAATCTAACACACTACACCGTACCATGTACATGGCAATGGTTTGCCTGTACGTCGTCATAATACATCATGAAGAGTTCAAACCCCCAACACATACTTTTCAAATCCTACGGCTGGACGGTTTCAGACTGTGCAAAAATCTAATTTGACGACAGCGTAGCAAGGTGCATACAGGCAATCAATATTCCATAGATTTCACGACAGATCTCCACGTTAACAATGGCGATATCCTTTTCGCTTCATTTATAGTATGGCTGGATATTGTGATTGATGCATTGTCCTGCAAACAACTGTCTCGAATATAAAGTGGTATACTAGTAGACGTTTGCCTGCACCACCCCCCCCCCCCCCCCCCGCACCGCAATGACCATAATGTCTTATGATGAGCACTGCCTAGCTTGAAAATTGATTTCATGGTATTATCATTATCCCTCTCCGCGGATCATCAATTTAACGTTTGGCTCAATTGAATGCACGCCTTTCTTCCGCTAACCGTAAATTAGTAGGTTTGAATTTTTTCTTGGCTTGCAAGATTATTCTTCAGGCTGAGGCAAACCCATATAACGAGCATTATCTTTGAAATGGATCACCATTTTTCCAATAACTGATTACTTCACATGATTCGATGATAAGAAGTTACACGCATGTATTGATCTTCATGCTTTGTATACATTGTACGATTTGATATTAGTTTTCGTTTGCCATTCAAAAATCATGCCTTCTATTTAGGTTGCTTTATATGGGTTTATATGAGCCTTTGTTTGTCACGGTCTGTTGAATAGGGACTGAAATAGACTTGAACTTAACCACTTTAATCATCTCATATCAAAGCAAGTATCATGTCAAACCTTTGCAACATGTTTCCGTGTATACTTTATTATCACTTGACAACGATGATCTTTTGCAATAAGTCACTGAAATCAGGAAATATCTTCCAAGATTTCCTCGAGGAAATTGAATAAAAACCAAAAAGCAACGAATAGTCTCCCATCACAATTGAGAAAACAGCACGAGACGTCCGTTTTCTTTCCTACAGCGAGTAGTGACTTCCCACATGATCTGTGATCCCTGGGGTCCGTTTCATGAAAGTCTAATGAGAGACTGATCGCTCATTAAGACACACTAATGAGAGATTTCATGACATGAATTTTACTTATCTTTGAAAATCTCTCATAGGTACATAATTTTGAGCGACTTTGGCCATTCTGAGATTTATGTAAAAGGCTTTTATTATGTGATGACGTCATGAAATGAACCCCAGGGCCCCGTTACATGGAAAAATAGATAAAATCGATTTTAAATTTCCTTACCACACAGGCTGCCATAGACCTGATAGACTTACAGTTGACATTTGGTTGAAATCAACTTTAGAATCAGTTTTAACTCTTCATAAAACTGGGCCCAGGTCAGAGAGGGCCTAAATCTACAGGTTTCTCCCCCCCCCCCTTTTTGTGTGTGTGTGCATAATGTATGTAATAGTATGGTTGAGCTTGAAAGTGACACAACGGAGCTACAACTCATATACTTGCTCTTTGATGACACCAACAAACCACACGTAAATGTCATGCCTGAGCGAGATGGGTGGGTTGGAGACTACGGAAAAATATCACTTTAGTAGTACCAGTCCGATCCAAAACTAGTAAAAATTCAAATACTAGCAACATTATACCTTAACTGCTAGCAGATTGTCCATCTAGACTAATACGATGTTTTCAGTAACATGAAATGACCATGTTTGAATTACATTCCAAGAACGGTAGACTGCAGCTATACTTGCAGTATTCAAGCGCCGAAGTATAGGTCAGCAATACTCACCTCCAGTATAGACCGATTCGGGTTCGTTGAGGGCAGCAGACATTTTATGGCACTGGAAGCAGCCATGAGGTGTCTCAGCCGACCCCCCTGCTCTCCCCCACCCCCCCCCCCCCCCCCCCCGGGCAATACGTTTATCGCGCACTTGTAACAAAGGCTCGCGCACTAAGCAAGCATTCGCGCACTCAGTACGAGACGCCTATTGGCTAAAACGACCATGCATCAGTTTTTCATTCCGCGCGCGGAAGGGGGTGGGGAGAGAGGAGGGGGGGGGGGGGTCGGCTGAGACACCTCCTTAATGGCGCTGCCCATGCCAAAAATACACATAGCGCGTCACAGAATCGGTCTATAAGATAAATCTCCGAGATCTGTCTGCAACAACGGCTAGTGCCCCGTGCACCTCGAATGTGTGGGGCTCTATCGCACTCGAGCAAGCCGCCAGACTAGACGAATCAGCTATATGAAGTTCATCTTTTTTTCTATCGGACTTAGTACATCATCCTTGCATCATCGTCGTTAGACGTGAATTAAAGGTTGTGTTGCAGTGGGGTGTGATAATGGTCCGAGCAATGGAAACGTACGAAGACTTTGGCAACCTACAGAAAATCAGGTGTATAGTATTATTATCTTTTGGGGTAAATTGTGTATAATGTTCCCCATCCCACACCCCGCCGAAAGAAAAAAAAAACGACATGCACATAAGATTATGAAATTGTATTCTATGGTTCTTCAATAACACGCGCACATCACAGTAAACGTTGTCGACCCAGAACTAATTCTTGATATTTTGAAGAAAGACAAAAACCCAACAGCAGCAACAACAACAACAAGGACAAAGACTTTTTTTTTCTTTCGGGGATGGGGTGATCTTTTGAGGGCCTAAAAGTGTTATGTCAGATGGTAAACTTTTGCATAACACTCTGGTTAGATATACAAACCATCTTTTACACATTCCCTCCCGCTTGACTTCGATCCGATTTTTCAAGTGTTGAGGGATACTTACTGCAAATGCTGTTTGTCAGAATAATGCATGTGACGATTTTCTTTTTCTATGTTGAAAGAAAAAAATCGATAAGCATGAACACATATAGCTCTTTACACACCATGCACACTGACAAGCATGGATAAAAAAAGATAGAATCGGTCGAAATGTACAGATAAAATAAAAGAATTTGGAGACACTGAAATTGAAACAACAGGTCCTAGGAATATAGTCATGAATAGTCATGAACTGCAAAACAATCTACAAAGGAGACCTACTTGAAAGCCAATGACATTGTAAAGCTTTTTTCTCCACACAAGAGAGACCGATCACTGCTATAATGCTAGCCCCTGAAATAGGGAGGATCATTGGCTTTGATAACACAGATCGCGCACTTTAAGTCACGAAGGTTATATGTCAACGGTGCCTTCCATTACGCAAAATGATTAAACTGTCAATTGTCAATGGCAGCAGGCATTACTCTTGACGAGATGAAATTTCGTAATCTATTCTTCTATATATTGTGAGCTCTTCAAAGATTGTCGTCGCCACTTGGGCCTCCTCGTGCGTGTTCCGTTTCTTTGGATAGACCCAAAATATTTCAATTTACTCTTTTGATTTTTTCCTCTTTAATGGTCAAAGGCAGTCAACATCCTTTGTCGACTATTTTTTTTTTTCAATAGCGATATTGCCACAGATAAAAGCTGAAGTTTCACTTGTAAAGGTTTTTCTCATTACCCTGGCACACACACACACACAAAAAAAATCCTCAGTAAAAATTATTTAAAGGGTGTTCAAGAAATCAAGAATGATAAGTGATAAAGGACATTTCTTAACAACAATGACGTCATCAAGAAGATCATTATGACTTAGTTAAATGTATCGGCTGTTTTCGAAACATAAGAACCTTGTCCTTAATTGTCTATTGGATCCCTAATAGAATTTTTAAATATGTTATATGTCATTTTCATTTCCTTTCATTTTAATATATTTGTTCCCATATCCAAATAATACACAATTATTGCAAAGTAGCATTATAGATTTGTATACAAGAAGGTGACATATCCTGTTTTGTTAAAGAAAATGGAATTAAATTGAACTGCATTGGAATTGAATATCTCAGTATACCTGTTTTCTTTGTGGTTGACTATGCCAGTAAAATTAATGATGAACATATAAGGTGATACACATTTTTGCTTCATTTTATCATCCTATGTAGATGCTGCTAGGCTTATCGACTTGTCAAACGTTATGGGATTTTCGAAACTGTCAGCATCAGTAATAATCATGTGTGTATGATTTATAAGGTTCCTCGTGAGGGTTTTTGTCAGAGTATAGTCCAGATTCAATCATGGAGATATCATTTCCATCTGACAGGAAAACCCAATTTTCGTATAAAAGGCACAGGATATTCTAATAAAACAAAAATCCCTTCCACAATGATGTGGGTTTTTTTTCATGTCAGTGGAACATTATATTGCAGCTTGATGTTTTGATTGTATGCGCTTGGCTATTCTTTTTTTATCATGAGTGAAGGGTGTGCAGTTTAATGTATTTGGTATAGAATAACAGAAATTAAAAAAAAAATCATATCGACTTCTGTATAAACGTGATTGCGTAAGCATTCAATAATTGCGTGTACATTGGTCAGCTCAATGCTAACATTCAAACAAAAAGAAAACTTTCATATGATATATATATATATATATGTATGTATATATATATTTGACAAGCTGTATCAATTTAATTTTTAATTGTCTCTCTATAACAGTATATCTTACACTAGACACATAGAATTTCCATCAAGTTGGTATCAGCATCTGCAATAAAGTCGATGAACGAATGCATTAAAATGCCAATCAATTCTGTCGTTGACATTGTTGAATATTTTTAAGATTGTTCTTAAAAGGGGAAGACTATGAAAAATTCAAAATTCAAAATTGGACATTTGGGTTTTTTAACGAAATAATAAAATTGATTGAGGACTATAAAGTGATATAATCACCTTAAGAAAAAACTATTTTTGGTAAATAGATAACATTGCTTGCTTCCTTTGACATATAACAACTGAAACACTGATTCACAGATAAACATACAATCAGAAACATACACACAACCACATTTCTCTTCTATATTTACATATAGCTCATGCATAGTTCTCTACCAATCTCTCGCATAAAATGCTCACTCAAAGTGTCCACACGCTGAGTCTCTCGAAAGCCAAATGACACATAGTGTTTTTGAACTTTTTTTCCCTCTCTCTCCTTTAAAGGCTGAAATCCTACTTATCACCCCCTACACACAGCCATATATAATACGTTAGTACGTTTGTACTAGGTGTTATAAAGAACATTTCCTACTTTTGATCCTTAATAGTTCGAAAACTATACATCAGATGACACTGCCATATTGATATGAATTATAATTGAATAGTGTAAAATTTAGTTTGAGGTATTTTGAATATGAAAGCATGAAACAGTTTCATTAATTCCATGATTAATTTTAAAGTTAATTTCCAGATTTTGGACAAATTCGAACCCTCTGTACAAAATTAAACTTTACACAGGAACCAATGATGCGTATGTGAGTGTGTGTGCTTACAACGACCCTGAACGATAGACATGCATACCACGAATAGCACCAATTCAGAGCTCTGTTGACTAGGCTTCTGGTCTCTTACTCCAGGGCACATGAATGCTTTATTAGTAATTCATGATGGATTGCCCTGGGCACTGCTAGTCTGAATTCATGGTAAAGGGTAAAATGCATGTACAAGAAAAAAAAAGCAAGCACATGTCATACACTACATTTCAGGATAGATAAAGACTAGATGTGATAGTGGAATTTCTCATGAATATGTAATAGAGCATTCAAATCCTAGCCATTGTTCAGGACCATTGTCACACTCCCATACACACCAATTGACCCCTGTACAAAGTTGAAGTTTTGTTACAGAGGGTTGAAAATAGAGCAAAATCTGAACCCTAATTAAAAAAGAAATCTTGAATAATGAAACAGATTTATGCTTTCATTTTTAAATTACCTCCAACAAAATTGTACACTATTCAGCTATTGCTCATATTAATGTTAGTGTTATCTGATATATAGTTTTCGAACTAAGGATCAAAAGTGGGATATTTACACATCTACACATTATGGATACATAAGTATATAACTTATTTGCATACAACTGTGTATGTATACACACCAAGATTGCATTGACGGACACCAATAATCTTGAATACCTACCGAGACAAATGCAGAAACACACACACACACACACACATACGTACACATTCGTCTTTCACAGTTCCCATTATATTCTTTCATGCGCTTACTCAACTGATGCACGTTTACATTTTATCCCTTTTTTATGTACCCCATTTAATTATTGATTGAATTTAATGAAATAAATCTAATTCAAGGCAATCAATGGATCATTTGTATAAACAATATTCTTAAGTTCATTATGATTGGCCTTGAATATTGGTAAAACTGTGTTTTGTGGATTTTCAGCATAATGGGTAGACACAAATCTATTTCTATTGTCATTATGCAATTATCTGCTTAAAGCGATCAATTAATACACGATTGATTGAAACGGAATTTAGTCCGTCACTTTGGTTACACCATATGTTGAAATTCACACTAATATCATTTTATTTATTATTTCCTTCGGTATTTTTTTTTGTATCTCAGTTCCGAGGCTGTCTGTGGACAATTGTATTTAGATAAAAACCATTTTTGAATGAAATCTCATTAACATGTGCCAAACAGCTCTGGTACCGCGTGAAGGGGAAATATAAAGCAAGGTAAAACTAGCATATCAGTAATAATAACACAAGGTTGGGAAATTGGCTCATTCTCCTTGGGATCCAAAAAGGGACACGCATACACATATACATACACACACACACACACACACACAAACACACACACACACATACACACACACACACACACATACACACACACATACATACACACACGTACAATCCTTCAATGGCGAATGGTGAAAAAATTTGCAGGGATATTAAAAGCTCGCTATGTTTTTTGGGTTTTTTTTTTTTCAGAAAGGTAAAAGATTTGATGCATTCCGACTATGAATGTCTTATGAATGTCTCATTGCAACGGGTGTTGGGACAGGAAGATCCTAGTAACACTCGACAATAAATTTCCATCTCACTAGTCGCTATTCTAAAAATACCCTCAACCTTGTCATCGTTGGATCCACGGGGGAAAAAAAGAAGAAGTGCCGGCACAAACAGAGCGTAGATTCATCAGGCAAATGAAATCACCGTGACGGTAAGGGTAATAGAGGGACATTCGAAACAGGACGGGAGAGGGAATATGTTGAGATGAATAGGAGTGTTTTTTAAAGAGCCATCAGGTAGGGGGAGACACTGATCCAATCATTAACCCATTGCCTCCGAATGACACATCCTACACTTCTCTTTGCGCAGACGATGGGTTGACCTATCGTGGATGCCACCTGCTCGATGTTGATACCATTCGCACCGTTCGCCCCTCTGCGCCAGGAGAAGCCGGTCCGCTGAACGGAACCAGATTCGGTTCAGGCCCCGATGATGACTGATTGGTTCCTCAAGTTACTTTGCGAGCAAGGAGGCAATGGCAACATTATACAACTAAAAGTTTGTGAGACCATTGATCGTAAAATGTTGTTGGCGAAGACATGGAAACTCAAGTGTCGTGTGTTGCTGCTACGTTGTCGTTTTTTTAAGCTTCGTTTTTTTGTCCTAAAGTCATCAATTTCTATGTGTATCAAATTAATGTGAATAAAGTCTTTGATGTTTCACAGGTATCGCTGTCGTCATGACCACATCTTGTCAGTTCTCTCTGCATCTTTTTGTCTCTTTTACCTTGCCTTATTCCTCTTCATGATCCCTTTCCCCTGTTTCACTTCGTCACCCTCTTTCCCTGTCTGTCTGTTCATATTGAATGGGTTACAGAGGAACCGGGTTTGCTTATTGGCTAAGTGCGGTCATACGCAGAGTGCCTCGTTATTATTCGATATAGCATCCCTCGGCTACTTTGCCGACCACTTAGGGATGCTGAAAGTACAATACGCCATTACGAGCAAGGCGGAGAACGTTAAAGTAATTGTGAAGCAATACAGTTAAAGATAGATCATGGTCTGTTACACGCCTCTGTCGTCTTTTCGCTCCATTGGCCATACCCCATCGCTCGTTGATGCATCCCATGTCTCTATTATAGCTGCCACGTAAGCGTCAAGTGTCTCCACGTCGGCTGCTACAAAATTGACCTGTGTGCTTGTAAGCGGACGCAAGTAACGATAACAGTAGTATACAATAAAGCGGAAAGATGCAAATGATATTATAATCAATTTCAGTGTAAACAGCGTGGCATCGATTTGATTTGATTTGATTTGATTTGATTTGATTTGATTTGATTTGATTTGATTTGATTTGATTTGATTTGATTTGATTTGTTTTGAGTTGATTTGATTTGATTTAGTTCCCCTTGCCCCACCAGAATTCCGGAATTACAAAATGGAGAGAGATTCTTTTCATCGAAGATGATATTTGTTTAACCGTCGAAATGATGTTATATGGTATGTAGAGTTAAAGCAGTATAAAATACTACCATAAGTCATAAGGGGGTAAACATCAAGACTAATTAATTTCCATCGGTGCTTATCATCTTTGTGGCTCGATAAGAAAAATGGACAGTTTCGGAATTGAAGGAAAAGCCATCCACACTTTTACAGTTTAATGTTGTGAAGAAAGGACACTAATAGAACAAGCGAATATAACAAAAATGATATTATGGATGATAATAATGATATTGTGTAATTTTGTACATTATTACTGAAATGATATCAATTATGCCCCAAACACACGTGTTTCCTTTTTGAATTGAAGAATTCTTGACATATTTTTGCGTATGATTCGCACAAAATGAAAGCTTTTGCAGGAAAGGACTTAAATGTCCAGGCACCATGTCAGCTGGCTCGTGTTAGAAAGATGAGAGAGCGAAAAGAGACGGGGAAACTGAAATTTCTATCGCGTTACCACTAAAGGGAGCCGAAATATAACCACGAGATTCTGCAACACGATACGTCGGATACAATGAATCACAGATTAGGAATACGTGAGTGAACTTTTGATTGGAGTTTTTTTTCTCTCTCTCTCTCTCTCTCTCTCATCTGTGACATAACCTTAACAATCGCTGTGTATAGTCTTGAACATTCAATCTCTTCAAGGTTCGTGTTTAATGATATGAATCTTAACTTACTTTACCTTATGAACAGTTTTGTTGCTTGCTTGCTTGTTTGTTTGTTTGTTTGTGCTCGTTACACAGGGATTTATACATTTGAATGGATGAAGTTGTAGTCAAAACGGGATGAATAATACTGTCATCTGTTTTTACTATTGGAAAGCTCACAACGAGTAAGTGAAACGGTTCGATTTATTCCGCGGCCGAGTTAAGAGCTGGCCATTAATGGTGACCCACAAAACTTCTTCAATTCTATTTCCTCTTTCATTTTGAAGTATAGGGTCAATCTCTTTGCGTAGAGGGACACTTGTTTCAAACGCTCTGTCCCACAAAAATGCTAATCCATTTGTGGAAGATCATCAGATGGGAGTAATCAATATCATCGACGAGCCCCAGAATGCACTGACTTCTTTCATTCCCTTCTCTGACGAGCGTCTGGTTGTCACGGTTTAATAAAAAACAATACATGTATCATCAATTTCAGCACTGCTGGGCTATGATGGCCCAGATGATATTATATATCGATTCGCCTTCGAGGGGACTTTAGAATATCAGGATTACAAATTGGCAACCAGCCAATGAAGGTTAAAGATCAAGAGAATATTTGATGAATTGTATGGACAGCCTGAGGGCCATTTACCTCAAGTCTTGCGTTCGCTCGCGAAGAAAAGAAGGAATACAGATTATTTTCAATTCGATCTTTTTAACCTTGCAAAACAGAAATTTATGCTGAATCCAATGCGCCACATGCATGACATGGCTACAACGATATTTCCATATGTCTGCCATCATAAGCCTGTCTTTGTCATCAAACTTGAAAACTGATGAGCAATTCCCACATTTTGTTCAAGTTTGCTTCAGCAGATCAAATAAAACCAACTAAAGAGTAAATGCTTCATCAAAATCGTACTTAGCATACGAAGTTATGGAATCTAAAATGGCTCATACTTTCTCGAAACAGTTATACAAGTGGCAAATACAATGTGCAAATTACATGAGGCGATAATTTTATCATCTTACAGTCTTTCGGTGACTTACATACACAAGTCTCCAGTAGCTTTTCGTCATGAAATAAAAGCTGAAAGAAATGTATCCTTCATGAAAGATTTGATGTTGCAGTGTCGTAGTGATTGATATTATCCTTTTCAGACCGAACGAGTTATAGTTACTCAATTACATATGAAATACATGATGTTTTGCTGATTTCGTTGCGCACAAAACAAATGGGAGAATTGTGACTTCATGACATCAATCCCTTAAATAATTGGTTTACGTGCGAGTTCATGCCGTGCGACAAATATTACCTCGGTGGAATCTTGAAAGGAATGGACCATTCAGCGACCTTCTCATTTGTCTTTATTTGAAGTTACATTTTTCTCCCATTCTCTATTGTCTTTTATTACTCAATTTATCAAAGTCGAATCGGACACTTAAATCTGCAGGCCATTCTTGTACAAAATGTTCTCCTTTAAACTTTTTTTTTCCACTGAAGCACTTCAAGGGATCATTTGCTGACTTTGATATTGTACAAACAGCTGTTTGGTTAAAACTTTGAACTGTCACATACCTGAGGCACGTCCTACGAAACCTAAACATGCGTGACGAGAAAGGGCTCAGACTATGTTCAGATCTGTAAACACACACAATATATCCAACTATCACTTTTTCGATATTGTTCTTTATATTCCCTGCTTTCAATTTAAGCAAACATGCAAATCTAAGCAGAGAAGATTCTGAAAAACTGCGGAGAGCTTTTTCTTGATCATTAAAACGTGCTGAACATTAGTAAGTGATCCACTTATCAGACTAGGTACATTTGCTAGATATGGAAAGGTTGTTCACAAACTACATTCGAAAAAATCTTAAACAACTTAGCTCATTTGACACTTAACATGCTTAAGATGATAATATCGGACACTAAGACACAGGAAAGCACAAATGTCTAATCAAATGAATCAGCCAATTGTGGCAGTATTTGTTTTTTTATTTACCAAATCAAAAAGAAAATATGACACACTTTGTCTCAATGTTCACTTTAGAACTGCATGCATGCACTATCAACTACACGAAGAACTATTTATGCACAGAGAGATTGAAGTAATGTTCGATCATTTGTGTCGTAATTCTAGTGACGCCATAGTCACCTCAAAATGATCAATGACATAATATTTGAAAACGACGAGTTGATCATTTTCAGTGCTGTGACCTGATTTTCACAGACAATCACCAACAACAGAGTTCACAGTGTTTATCTTGAAACCAACTTATTCCGCTTTCGGAATTGCATCTCCGGTCATTATGTCAATCTGTGGGGAGAAAGAAACAGAATTCGAAGCAATGGCTTCACACTTCGATGCATTTGATCAAAGTTGCCTGCACTCTGCCGCGCAGATCATGCACAGAAACCTCCTGGGACCCCCGACACACAACCGGCCTGTGTGTGAATGCTACGTTGTATATAGCTGTGCCATTCAATGTCTTATTTTCTTGAAGGCAGTGACATTTGTAGAATATCTAGTTTCCAAAAATTGTCCTGCTTGGTCCGCTAGAGGTGTCTACCATTTGATGGATAACCCAAGATATCAGCGCATAATGATTCTCCCTGTGGAGCCTGTACAAACATGACAAAGAATATCAACCAACAAAGTTGGAAATTGCTGCGCCGCTGCGAAGCACATACAAACCCTAATGTAAGAATTTTACCGCAGTTTTCACGTCAGCCGATCTTTAAGAGCTTTTAAGGAAACAACTGACTCAAGAACCTGCTCTACGCTTAGATTATTCATCGTTCATTAAATCACAAATGCATTCATCTTTCAATAATGGGGCAGCCAGTATTGTTTCAGGACAAAACCTAGTTTGATACACTGAGTTGTACAGAAGAAGTATGCACGGTAATACAATCTACACCCAAAAGGCAATTACTCATAGTGATAGCTATTATTTAGATAGATTAGGAATTATTCTAAAATAAAATGACCCGGAAGTGATTATGAAAGTCCAGAATACAAAATGACACTGTTCACAAACAGAGGATATTAACTGACCCCCGCCACGCAAGAAAGCGAGCCCGATACGCCCAACACGTCTCGTTTATCAAGGTCTTTGCACATCGGTATTGATAAGCCCCACGGTAGTTGAAGCACCAGGAATGGGGATAAATTTTGATAACAACAGTCAACAATTCACGAGACACTGAAAAAATGGAAAAAAAAGAAGAAGTGAAAACAAGGAGTTGTGTTGGCAGATAGGGACGTCTTTTATCCCTATAAAGGAGAAACAAGGTACCCGTAACTGGGGCAGCGCTCCTTTCCTTTGAAAAGCATGAGCGTATCCAGAATTCTATCATAGCACGAAAATATCCATCTCTCGTGATGTACGAGTTACGTGGTAAATTGAAGTGTGAATTTTCAGGATGAAGCATTAACCTCATAATCTATGCAGTTAAGTCACGGCGTTCGTCAAACATCATGAACGCCCCATGACAAACAACAGCAAATACCATATAAAATATCCTTTATAGATACTTAAATCATCTTTTGACTGACATTTGTGTAGACAATTTTCAGGCATGCACTATACATTTCATGATTAAGTTTCCGCGACACTTCTCTTTTTACAGAACTAGAGCGTATACACACTCAGTGGAGGACATTTACATTCGTTATACGTTGATAAAATATGGTACATATCAGTTTACAGTTAAATGCTATAAAGTCAAGACACTTATTTAAACATGTTGCATTTGTGACATCTTTGTCTTGTAGTGGTATATTATCTATAAAGCTATCTCTCATAAACTGACTGAGTATATGTTTTATCTAATAATGGAGAAAGTATTTATTTCCACTAATTCACACAATTTTGGAATACTGTGATGGTAATGTGAAATAATTTTCATCATTTGTAACTGGTCACACTGGGCAAACTTCGCACATATCTGCATACTTTCCAAGCTCCAGTAAGATTTGATAGATGATTCAATATAAATGAGAGAAGAGTAAATATGAATGACTGGTCGTGTCGTTGATAATATCATCAACCGGTTGAGTAAGTTGCTCATTGCCTTGCATCACAGTCAGTGACAGTCATATTTACCTCATATTAGACAGATTTGTAAAGTCCTTACTATTTCATCCAACCTTTCAACGATTCCAACACAGAACGGATTCCTTGCCGCGAGTGTAGGCCACAGGACTCACAGTCGTTACACCAAACGTCAAACTTCTATTAAAGAATAAGTTAGAAATAATTTCAAGCCCTTTTTCTTTTCTTTTCTTTTTATACAGAAGAAGGCAAACTATTACTTTCCCCGATTTAATCTTGTGATTACTTAAAGACCTCTAAAACGTAAAAAAGGGGGTGAAACAGAACAAACAAAATTTTACGCGAGGCTGGCTGTTCAGTCAATTCGTATCAAGTAAGGGGTTATCTCACTGAGCGGCGAATGTTTGCAAATGTTTTGCGAACGTAACTAATTTTACGTTTCGACAGGGTTCGTAAACAGTTGCAATTAAGTTAGCAAACATTTGCAATTAAATTCGCAAACACTTTATTCTTGTTACAAAAAGATTTTGAATATGTTCAAAATTTCTTTGCGACAAGAAAAACTGTTTGCGATAATGGAAATTATTACTGTTTGCGAATTTGATTGCAACTGTTTACTGCAACTGTAAACGAACCCTGAAGAAACCTGAAATAAGCTACGTTCGCATGCATTCGCCGCTGAGTGAGAAACCACCTTTACTTGAACATTCACTTTTGACTATCGGCATTCCGACGTAGGAGTTTCGTAAGCGTAAATTTGGAAGAAAAAAAAATATGCTGGTTAAAGAGATTGTTCATTGCAATGTTGAATATGTCGTTTCTGTCGGCAATTTTCTAATGAAAGCTCACTACCTCATCAACCCTATAGACTTACCATTCATCGATGATGCGATAATCGACGCATTTGACTTAGAAGCAGAAAACATCATTCAGAGATCAACGTAAGAAACAACGTAAGATTGTGACCTAATAAACCCAATTTCATGAATACATCGACGCAACCTATTTAAGTTACTAACTTGACACATTTTACGCCAATTTAACGGAAGGAGTACTTGGGGCAAAACGTTATGCTTCCATCGACACAGATTTCGCGCGGAAACGTGTGACTTTTCACCGACGCATTCTTGTTTTCGGAAAAATGTACCGTGAAGTGTGATGCAGCTTGCACAATCATGTCTGATGAAATAAATGGAGATAACGTAGATGAATGGAGCAAGTATGCAAGACAGAAAGATTGAGATGAAAAAGGGCTGGGTCCCATAATAAGAGATACATCAGACACATTATGCTAGCAACTCAATTTATATCATATTTGTTCTTTGTGTCCTGAATCGAAAAATGATTTTTTTTTACCTTTTCGAAAAAAGTAATGCTTTTTAGAGATTTAACCATGTCTGAATATAAAAAAAAACAACCAAACAAACAGAAAAATCGTCTGAGTCTGAAACGTCTGTAGTATTAAGTCTTCAAATTTTGAATCCATAAAGGACCTACTGAGAACAAGTTGATATGTTTTGCTTATAACAAAGTAATTTATAGATCATCTCAAGTTATCGTTTGGCAAATAGGCATCCTCACGAAAATTAGGCGTTCTTGAAAAAAAAATGTGTTTCTCTTCCATCACCCAAAAGCCACGTGCAATTGTACTTTCTACAATTAAGCTGGAAGTGAAAATACTGTGATCATTCATAAAAATGTACACAACACTGGCTTTGAACTGTTCGAGTGATGCCAGAGCAGCATTCTCACTCCACATTAAACCAGGAACAGAAGAAAGATAATTCGTCCCCGTCAATTCAATAACTCCTCTCATAAATGACTAATCAGAAATTGAATTTTGAAATATGTACATTAGTTCCAATCCTGTCAGAGAGCAACTTCTCCCTTCTTTCTCTCTCTCTCTCTTTTAATGATATCTCAATCTAAGAAAACTATATAAGCATTCCAAAGAAAGGTACTTAATCGCACAAGTTTCTTCTCAAATTGTTCATCTGTCCAAGTGTGAAATTGCATACCCTCTTTTAGGACACACTTATATTATACGTCTCATAAAGAAAACATGACTGCTGATTTCTAAACACTATGATACATTTTGTACACGGTATATTTTTTTCTTTCTAGTCCGGTCAAATCCTCACAGTGTAACCTCTTGATTCCGTTCTTCCTGGTCGTGTTTCGAAGTTTAAAGATCTAGCTCACTGCGGTTTTGCAACAAATATCGTTGGAACTTGTCGGCTCACGTTGGCGTCAGACTGGTAAACTATCCCTTCCAGCCTCGGTAGAAATGAGGGGTTAAAAATGTTCTCCGTTAGGAAACATTGGCACAATGAAGGTCCGTCATTAGTTAGAAACGATAAGTGTCTGCCTTCCAAGAATAGAATAGCCTCCCCCTTCTCTGTTGTCCTTTGCAACATTGGTGACTTTGCCGGAGTGCCTTCAAGCTCTCACTCACTGAAACTCTCACTTGCCATTTACCACTATCAGGAAAGTAGTTGCACTGGAGCATGTTCTTTTTTTCTTCTTCTTCTCTTTTTTTTGAAGGCGTGTTTTCCCGAACCGTAAATCTGCAAAAGACCCTGCGGGTGATAGAAGTGCGTCACATCTTTCTAGTCAGGAAAAAAAAAGGCTGCCGCGTTCTCCCCTCCGTATAAAGATGGAAACAGGCGGACGCATCTTCCCGAGAATTCTACGTGTATTGATTGGGCTCGTCGTCAAAATATTTTCACGCTTTTTTTTCTCGATCATATTCCCGACGGGCTGATTCAGTGTTTCTACCCTGTTTTAATCGATCGCTGATATCATCATCATGTTACTGAGTAAACTTCTCGGCGACGGTATCGCCGCCCTCCCTTCTCCTCTTCTGCTCGGAGATGAAATGAACAAAATTGTTGCTCGTTGGCCGTCCAGCGGCACTATAATCAGTAGCCATTAATCAGCCTCTTAGAGGCAGATCCTTTGCCATTGGATTATTTTGAATGAATTTAAATGTTCTTGAACGCTAAGTGTTTTAGTGCAATATTTGAGTATATAGTAGTACACACATTAGGAATGAGATATTCCACCCACTGTCATCAAATTTGAATAGTGATACCATGTCAGTCTTGTAGGTGGTAAAGCTCATATCATATAAACATTTTTACATAACGCAGCTAGGCGTGAAATTTTTCTATCTACATCAGTGTAACGCAACGATAACGTTACAAAACATGACGTACTTGAAAAGCCCAGACGTGTAAGTCTTGTGTTTTGCTGTCCGTATTCCTGTTGCAGATTTAAAAACGATTATTGAATCACCAGCGGTTTTTTTTTAATGAGAAAACGAATCGTGTGCCATCCACCACACAAACTGAGCGTTGCTTGATTGACATCGTCGATACGACTATTATTTTCATTGCGTATTCTATCGCTCTTCGTACACCACGTTATGTTGTCAGCTGGCATTGGTCCCGCGTAGCAATGATGCGGTTGATCAATATTCCCGAGAGGCGGGGAGACGCCACTTGATCCGTTTGTTCTGACCGGAATTTGACTAGTTACATTCGCGTGTCTTGATTGACTTTGAGGTATTCCTGGGTGGTGGCTTGAGTTGTGGATTTTCCCGAAATGAGTCGTTTCGATGAGCGTGACATGCCTATGTGAAATGCCTGCTTGAACGCCTCTCTGTAACGGTTACTCATTACAGTGTAAATAATGGGGTTGATGACCGCATTAATGTATGACAATGATCTTCCCACGTAAGACAGCACTTCTTTGGCCGTTGCGGAGCCAAAGTAATTTTCTCCCGACATTCTCGCAACCATATTCAAGGCAGAGACAAACTCGAATGGTGCCAACGAACAGAAGAAAAATGCACCATTAATGACCAGCATACGTGCTACTTGATCGCGCATTTTCGTATCATTATCCTTGGTACCGCCGTGTATGCGCAATCGTTCGATCGATCTGTTTAAGCCACGTATTATTGCGATATACAGCAGTATGTTAACGACTAAGGAGATGAAGAATGGTATCGTTTGCATACCCAGCGCGTAGGCGGCTATCCATTCGTGAAGGGGATGACAGAACGCGAACGTTGTCGGGTAGTCTGCAAATTGCTGTCCCGGTGGCCATTGGAGGCAGTACTTATTAAACATGAAATTGGAGGGAGTTAAGGCTGCGGCCACGATGGCCGATATGATCCACGAAGCCGATGTGAAGATAGCCGTTTTCGTGAACTGACTAGTCTCGCTCTTTTTCTGGGGACGGCAAACGGCACAATACCGCTCTACAGATACGAAGGTGATGAAAAACAAGGAAGCTATGTAGGCCGCATCAGAGAGTAGAAAGACCCAGATGCAACCACCTCGTCCCATAGGATTATCATCATCAAGTATCGGAGACATTGCATATCGCCAAATTTTCTCACCGATAGCCATCAGCAGAAAGATGATATCAGATATCGCCAGATTTAGGAGGTAGCAGTTCGTGCAAGTTCTCATCCGGGGAATTTTGATCACGACATAGATAAACGCCAGATTACCAAGCACGCCTATTACCATGAGGAGAGGTAAGAAGGCAGTGATATAAAAGGTATGACCCGGTCCATATATCATGCTTGGAATTTCATCGATGGTAAGATTAAAACTGTCTACGCAGTCAGGATCCATATTGACGACGAATATTTTCTAATGCGGGTCTGAAGAAGCAAGAGTCATGATGACTTGGGCTGTGCAAGAGTTTCAGTCAAACAGCAAGAAGTCAGAGGCAACGTTTACTTCGCTGTGAAGACGTGCCCGTGCGAACGAAGCATCGCGACTGACGCAGATTGCAGGGAGAGTAAGAGCGTCTATCCTTTTTTCCGCTCATGCAGCGCATGCGTCCAAGACTGCCGTAACGCTTGACGTGCGGTGATTGGTCGGCAGAGCGAATCGCAGTCACAGCCTTCGATTCAGCACACGTTAGGATTGGCTGCCAAGCTTTTTCTGGTGTCTGGTGTGCAACACCGAGATTCATCGTCAGAGTTATAGCCCGTCACAGCGATATTTATCTGCTGCTCTCATGGTTCGAAGAACGCATCCTCCCCATAGCCCTCTGATTGTTCAACCGTTCTATCTACAATCAATGCCAACCTGAAATAGTCACAAATGACTGCACGCCACGACCTTACATGACGGATGAGAAATATCGATGGCTGTCTTCACAAAGGCTGACAGCTAAGGGGAGATTAGCAGACGATTTGCTCGAAAAAGCAGCAGAAAAAATGCTTTAAAGATCTACTAAAGAGCGAACATATCCAGGTATTTCATACAATAAAGAGCAATTTAAGTAAGCCTGATGAATTTTGATTATCGTCTTATCCCATAATAGGACAGTGATACTCTAGTTTGCATATGACTTTCTCCGTAAAAGTTAGAATTTCATTATCTCGATTGATTTTAATTTCTATATCAGTTCTCACAGTAGCAAGCCGCAAATAACAGTTCACATCGCAACTATTACAATTCTTAGGGTGTGTCTAAAACTTGTAGTTAACACACAATGGTTACGCATCTACCGTTGATTGGATGGCATTGCGTATAGAACATCGGCAATTCATATCGCAGCTAATACAATGCTTATGGTGTATTGCATCAGTCAGTTTCTGTGTATTTAATTTGTATTTAACTTGTATTTAGCGCACGATAGTTACACATCTACCGTTGATTGTAGTATGGTATTGCGCATCGAACATCTATTCATGCATTCATTTTGTTTTATTTATTTCATACTGCAGAGTTGGCCGGTTCGGTTTTGTTAAACTGCTTTCCAAAGGGGCCCTGCAGTAATAACAAATACCATTCTACATGAAAATACACAATACAGTTATAGGTAACACTGTAAACTAAAACATCAAAAGTGGACTAATGATGAATAAGTATACCTAAAACATGGATATACAGGTATATTGCACAATTACAAATCAATTGAATGACTACATAATCTATGGTTTTGCCCTTTTTTTAATCCATAGAGAGATGTACATGTTTGAAAATTTACAAGGAGTTCATTAACAAGGCAGCTCCTACATAATTTTCTTATGCAAAAGAATTTATTTTATATTCTGTCCATGGACGGGAGGTTGAAGTGGGTATTTCAAAGAATAACCTTGTGTCTTATAATTTACTGTTCGTTTTCAATGATTCTAAATGAGCTGATATTAGATTATTTTGCAATTTGAAAACGAGAATACAATATTGATGTTTTATACGTTGCTCAACTGACTGCCATTTCAGCGTTTGTAACAAGGAAGTTTGAGCAGTATGATGATTTGTATTAAAAATCATCTTGGCATATTCATTTTAGAATCTTTATATCTTATCCCTATGGATGAGGGTTTTGAGTGGTATCGCGTATCGAACGGTTTGGATGGTATCGCGAATCGATGAGGGTTTCCATTTTGTATTCTACGATAGGGTCATAGATATTGTCTTTGAGACACTCATGGATGTTAGTTAAATCGGAACAGTTCAGTACTTCATTGATTATCATTTCTATTATTATTTATTTTCATGGTTTGTGAAAACAGGACGTTGGCTTCGTCTGACAAAAGTGTGTTTGCGCATGTTCTGATTCGGTCTATTGTGCATAATCATTACTATATGACGGTTTTTGTTTGTTTGTTTGATTGATTGATTGATTGATTGATTGATTAATTGATTGATTGATTGATTGATTGATTGATTGATTGATTGATTTTTTTTTTTTCTATCACGTTTTAGCATCAAAGGGATAAAGGGTTTATTCCCCTAACCGGGCAATTGGTGTATCGCATAGATTTAAGAAGCTATCATAAACTGCGTACTTTGGTTTTCTTTAAGCAGTTGTACAGAAGATCTAAAAAAATATTCTGGCAAGTTACAGTCTCTATTTCGTTCATAATAGGTACTAGAAGTATAGAAGCAATACAAAGAAGTACAGTAATTCCAACCGCAGGGGGAAAAGAGTACCAGTTTTACATAGCAGTCACCACTATGTGTGACTTATGAGCTTGAGCTTTGTGTTGGCGATTGGTTGTGATGCTATATGCATTCATAGAATCAGGACGATGAATATAATATCTGAGACTCGAACTATTCTCTTGAAAAATATTACGATTATCATATCCAAGGCCACACTTGTAACAGAAAAAAAAAAATCATTCGTGTGTGTGCGTGTGTGTGTGTGTGTGTGTGTGCGTAATAGTATTTAACAATCACTTATCATGAGTAGGAGATGGGCAATTTCACTCATGTTGGCGGTGGTAGAATCAATTTTGCGTGCGTTAAGACGTAGCGGAGCTGCAAAGCGTCTCCCTCCATGGATATCGTCGTGCATGAGGTATAATGATGAGGTGGCTTCACGGCTGGCCGAGAGTGCCCACTGGCGCGTAAAGCTAATGAGGACGGCGCGCGCGATCCGCATGCGTCATGACTGATTCTGTACATTGTGACTCCAAATCCAAATGTATAGGCCTACCGATGGTCGACAGCTCAGAAACTCAATGAGGAAAGTGGGCTCAGATTAATCCTGTCACGTCATGACAGTCATGCTTTTCAAAAGGCAGTGCCTCTCTGGTGTGAGTAGTCGCAATATATATAGAGGGGGGTTTCTGTTGTTTCTGTTCTTGTAAACCACATGAGCTCGTTGTAACTGTAACTTAAAAACTTATGTAAAGAAGATGTATCTTGAAGTAGCATTCATGACCATAAAGTAAGATTCGAGAATGTCAACAACATCGAAAAAGAAGTAAATGGGTGGAAATACTTTCATCACTCTGTATCAATTAGCTTTAAGGCGGCATTTGACGTTGACAGTGGATGTACAATTATGGTGTGTGTGTGGGTTTTTTTTTAAGAGGAATGTTTTACAAGCAGGTATTCAACTTAAGATGTTGGAATTTATGTTTGAAAATAGACATCGGAAATGGCTTGTGACCTTGATACAGGTGAATCTGTATGTAATCCTTCGTGCAACATGCTAACTTGATTTACCGCTATCCCTCGACACGCATTAACAGACATTCAGGCACCCATGTTCGGACGCACACCGTTGTCTGCACGTACTCGCGAAGCATGCAGAATTCAATGAACGTACTAAACACCCTATTTCCTCCCCCCTCCCCCCCTCCCCCTCCCCCCATCCCTCTCTTCCCCTTTCTTTCACTCGCAGTTTGAATTCTCACCAGCATGATCAGCAAGACCGTTCCCGGTCATGTATTCGATAAAGCATGAAGGTGCGAATCCGTTTCCTCCCACGCGCTCCGGGTCAGAGACGCCGACATCATTGCAGTGGTATTGACAGATACATCATATTATACCAAGTTTATGTTGATAGTTCATTCCAATGGCGCCGATTTTAGGAGAGCTATATAGGGATGGTGACGGGCTGGGAGTATACTTCCCGTACACTGTGTTGAGAGGGTGTGGGTTATGAAATTACAAACCAAACCAAACCAAACCAAATATCACACAAATCTTGCAGCTTATACGCCATGTCATTAATTTTGTCAACGGTCTCTGCGCTTGTCATTGTATTTCATATCGCGAAGTTTTCGTCATCTCCTTGGGGGAGAAGCGCAGAAAAGAGACCTATTTAACAGCCATTGTCAGCAATCGACACCGATACTCATGTATTTGTTACGTTTCATCACTATCCACTTTGTTTAAGTGAGACACAGATGATAAGGAAATAGAATATAAAGTGTTCATGATCTGAAGTAATGCCATGCAACCGGTACTTACCATCGTCTTTGGCTTTGTAATAATATAGGTGGGAGTAACTGGCTGAGTCGATCTCTCAATAATTGCAGGTGTTTGATCAACGGATAACGCTCAGAGCGTAGTGTAGAGTACTATAATATTTCTTCAATCAGCAGTGCATCAGAGTTGGAGGATCTGAACATTCAATGGTGATGATAGCGCTTTCCTACGTAAGACTAATCGCATCCTAAGTATTATACGCACACACATACACACACAATACGCGCTGCTGGTTGTCCAACTACTAGTATATCGCTTCCTTACGATACACGTTGCATTACACATCTAGCATGAATGCAGCATATTATACCATAATAACCATTAATATAATAGAACAGTCTACACCCCAGTTCAAATCCCATTTTCTCAATTTAACCTTTATACGAAACGCCACAGATTAAGATCATATCAATGTGACTTATGATACAATGGTTTTCCTTTGAAAAAAAAAACCCACACACACACATTATGTTTGGAAAGGCTTTATGAGGATCTACCTGCAAAAAAAAAAGAAAAAAAATAGGTGGTGAAACTCTGACAGTGACAGCTTGTTCCCCGCCTCTCCCTAAATTATGATAGAGATCGAAAACACCACAATTTTCCATGTGAAATAACTGAAAACAAACATGAGAAATATACACAGACTGCAACATGAAAATGGAAGTTTGTTGCACTTAACACCTTATTACAACACTTGTAAAATAATACTCCTCGAACGCTTATAATGCTAAATGCTATGGTGCATTAATAAAAGATATAAAAAATAAAATGATGCTATTGTTTTGGTCGGGATTGGGATTCAGAATATCAAATAACACAATGATAAAAATAGGAAACAAAAGTGTATTTGACGAAAATAAATTTTGAAATGGCTGAGATATCCAGAAACAAAGCAAAATAAAGAGGTTCTAATAAAATGTGGGTCCCACCTTTTATTAGGAGCTCTTTGTGTTTAGATATCTCAGCCATTCTGAAATCGATTTTCATCAAATAAACTATTGATTCCTCCTAAAATTGTATGCTTTTTGATATTTCATATAAAGAATGTACACGGTTTCTATTATGTCGCAAAAAGTTAAAACCTGCATCTCCATCTTGATCAGAACCGCATCATTCCTTTAATGCAGGTCCCTCTCGCAGGAGGGCATTAACCTATCAGCTTCTGTCAATCTCTATCTTCACTGGTCCCTCTTGCCACTCATGTTTCCTCTCTCTCCATGACCACAGACCCTGAGCACGGAGGCCATGCGTCATTCCTCCACTTCCTCTACTCAAACCTTGTCTCGACACCTTTTGCCGGAAGCCACGGTATATATGTAAGCAATAACAACACCAAACTGCCATTATTAATTTCAACGTTTGCATGCAAGCAAAATACTATAGCAGTCGATTTAGACATTGCCACAGGGAATGGCTGTATAAGCATTCTCCGGAAGCTTTATATCTTGAATGCGGGATTGATTGGTGGGAAGAAATTGTACATGTTGATATAATCATATCAACGTGAAGTGTCCCATGCCTCAAATTTGGACTCAGTGGCATGGTGTTTTATGGATGACATTATAATATAGACGAAAGTTGAATTCCGTGAAAATCCTTCCCCTAAATAATGTTCGTATATGCCAACGATATGCGTGTATACTTACGTACCTTCCATCATTATATGTTGTGTAATTGATAAACATGTTTCGAAACTAAGTATTAGGTTGAAATCACGTGCAATCCATTATGTTAATTCTTTTTCATTCAATAGCTTAAATTATCATTTCACGTTATTTTCAATATGTTTCTATCCCATACATGCACCTCGGTTTTCGGTTTGTATTTCTTTATCAAACCATGTTTGTGTACAGACAATAAAGCTGAAAAAAGATCAAGTGTGGAAAAAGCTTCAACTAATTCAGATGGCATCCTGCGGCATCCCTTGTCATCATCTGTCACGATTAATGTGCAGTTCGCATTGTATGCATTTTTAAAGTGCATGGATGTTGTATATAGAACACGAACGTTACATCTGCTATTTATGTCTCATCGTTGAAAGACGGTAAATCCCGCCTTAAAACATCTTTATGACCGCAACCAGTACATTACCTTTCAACATTTTGCATCTGATAGGGGATTATTGAGGTCATCAAGCATAATGTATGTTGAATATCCTAAACACAGCCACTTCCTCAATCCTTCCCTCCTTCTATTTTACCGCCCCCCCCCCCCCCCCCCCACCCCCATTCTTTTCCCCCGTAATTACGGCTGGCCGTCTAGCTGCTGCTCCATCTCCTCCCCTTCTCACTCCCTTTCTTTTTTCTTTCTTTCTTTCTCTCTCTCCCTCCCTCCCTCTCTCTCTCTCTCTCTTTCTCTCTCTAAGACAGATCTTGGGCATGACCCGGGTTCGGGGCTTTGTCTTCTGTTATTTTTGTGAAGAATACATGCATAAAATTTGCACCAGTTAACCAGCGTGTTCTTCATATTATTTTGGATGATCGAACAGAGCTTGTGTTGCCTGGGAGTTTAGATAGTGTATGCGAGTGTGAGCGTATGCGTGTGTGTGTGTGGGTGGTGGGTGGGTGTGAGTTTGGAAGTGAATAGATATCATTTGGAAAAAAGTGTGTGTGTATATGTCAATGTATGTGTGTGAGTATGTTTGTGTTCCATTCTCTTCATTCAATGTTGTTTGCGTTTTAGAGGCACAAGACTCTATCTGAAGTTGAAGAATTATAAAATTCTGTAACATGAACACGTTTGACCAATTTTGACTCGTTATATCGAATGCACTCTCTCCACGAGCCTGGCTTACTAAGACATCGCCTCGGGAGAGGAGTTCTAGCTGAATGTTATTGTTTGAATGTGAAAAGTTGAATCACACGTACATGTTCTGAATTGAACGATACGGTATGGATTAAGTTGAGAATGGTATACTGGTTGGATGATGACGTCAGTGGCAAACAATGAATACAAGATAAATTATATTCCTCTCTCTGTGTCTTTTAAATTCAATTCCCTTTACTTGTAAAAGTTTAAGAGATAAGTAATTGAAAGCGATAGTACTTAAGAAACACATACCTTTTATTTACCTTATAGGATGAAAGCTCTTGAATTCTTCCATTTTTTCAGACCGCACACACACACACCCCGAATATATACGCACTATAATTACCTACATAGAGCATTACAATGAAGGCTTTGTGAAAGCGATTTGGAAAAGACTGCGAAGTTATCAAACCTATCTTCTGAAACTCAGATGTCGCTATACCTACTAAGGGAGCTTGTTTTCAACAGTCAATAGATGCAAAGTAGGACATAATTATACTTCAGAAGTACAAGTTTCTTTATGTTATTTTGTCCGCTGCTGGCATAAGGGTTAGTGTGTATAACTCTTTTTATGCAATACCATGACACAATCCATATACGGCTGTGTATTGAGTATTTTAACCAAAAGAAGAACTTGAGCGTGCTCGTGGTATTTGATGAGGATAAGGAACTGTTGAGGAAAAGGAACTGTCATTCCTATACCTGGGTGGCGTCGAGGATGTTTATTCTTTATCACCATTCGACGCTTTCTCTTCTTTTCTTTAACAACATGGTATGTTTGTTTCGACATAAGGATGTGTCTGTCCAAGCATTAAAATCACATTTTAGAATGTTCCTATTCTACGGTCGTTTATAAAATGACGTTTGTTTTGAGCTCTTTCTAGCACGCAGACGAGGTTGATTTTGCTTATTCTCGCACCTCGATAACCTCTGAGTTTGATCAATCTTCCGATAACATATTTGAATGTGCTCATTCCTAAAAAAAAAAAAAAATATATATATATATATATATATATATATATGTATTATACATGCATGTATATAAAACTGTCTCTTTTATTTGTTCATTCTGTTGATAAAGTGGTATTTCAGTACCTTCATTTTGGCAATAAGATAGCAATTGAGCATGATTATAGCTGCAGTGAACTTTAGGAAGGGCTTTCTTTCTCAATAAAATTGCTTTTAGTGCATTGTTTATAGTTATGATCTAACTTAAGAGCATCTTATCCTTGCCATATTATGGATTGGTGTATACGAGTTTATTCCCGCAATGAGATGGCTTTTGGGCTAAGTGTGGTCGTTCTTGTGATTAGATGGCACTTGAATTTGCTCGCTCTTTCTCCGCTGTCAATCTCCTCGAACACTCTCACACTCTTCGGGGAGAGTTCAGGAAACAGTGACCCCTATTGAATACTCCCAGGGATACAACGTCTTCTCTCACCCATCTCTCCCCCCCCCCCCCCCGTCTACACAAACGCATACAGATACTAAGTAATATGCATACTCTGATGTTCCAAACAAAACACCACAACCACTCGCACGGAGACGTGCTCTCGCAGAAACGAGGGCTGCCACGATGGGAGTGAAATAAATAACTTTGGCAAGACAACGAACCACTTCGACCTCCGCGATGCGCTGTCTCGCTCGCTCGGAAACAAAAGTCCATCCACTCTCCAATCCAAATTGATCTCTTGTTCCACATTGGCACCAATTAAGGGATGCCTAATTGCTTTGATTGTCGACACACAAGACGAACGGAACCCCACCTTCTTCAACACCACTTTTGTTACGGTCATGATATCTTGCACAGATCGATTTATGCGGGGGGTCGATAGTATAGAATGAAAGCAAATAACCAGGAGCAACGAATGCGGAAGGTGAATTTCAGACGTAATTTTCTCGACAAGTCCCTCCAAACGTCCAATCAGTTACAAGAATGTCTAGTCTTGGAGGACCTTTTGTATAGATTGCCGAGGTAATGTGACTTCAGATAACAAAGCTCTTAGGGGTTTGTTGAAATGCCCAGAAGTATAGAACTTAATCTGTTAAGTCATTATGCCAAGAAACACCTGTATGACGTTAAAGCACGGCACGACACGACATAGCAGTTTGAAGCATTTATGTGGTTCTTGCAACCAAAGCGGATGAAATGTATATCAATCAAATGAAACCGGAAAGGCACTGCTTTGTTTCCGATCCAACCAATCAAGACAGCTAGGGTAGTTGATATTCGAAGCTGGTTTGCCATGCCTACAGGCCTATGGGGCATGTGGGGGAGTGGACATTCATTCTACAGCATTCCTGTAAATATTGCACTGTATGCGCATTGGTTGCCATAAACTTCAGCAGTACACATATTTCAAAGGGGTTGGAGTTTATCTGTTTATTTGTTCGTTTGTTTTTATTCTGCTTCTCTAATGAAATCAAAATAAACATGGGTTTGACAAGTTTTAAGAAAATATCACCAAATGACAAAGCAGCAATACAAAAGTGTAGTTTATACCACATGAATAACAAAATAATTGTTAAACATTTATGGTCGCATGATAACATAGAAAAGGCAGTACATTTGGTTCAACAAGAAAGCAGTAGACCGTCACCTAAGCATGGCTTGACTGGGCTGATGGCCTCATTGGGGATGTACCTCAGGTTTGCCTCTCGCGAAAGGTATTCATTTTCATTGTTATTGTTATCATTATCATTATTATTATTATTATTATTATTATTATTATTATTATTATTATTATTATTATTATTATTATTATTAATATTATTATTATTATCATCATCATTACCATACGGTAGTATGTTTTAGTAGGAAAAAATGTGAAAGGGTGCTGTGCGTATGCAGTAGGAGTGTTATAAAGCGTCTTGTGATTATACCTTCCATTCGTGATAAGGTTATGTTGGATGATACTATTTGAGGGGGGGGGGGGGGTCCCGACAAGCTGTAAAGTCCCGTATACCTACTGACGCATGTGTTGTGTGAATATTGTCGGCATGGGTGGGACACCACTCATAGACTTTGACTTTCTTTTTGTTTTGATTTATTTTGATTTCTGTATTTCTTTTTTTTTTCAAATAGAGCGACAAATTGATAAAAAATATTTAAAAAGACATACAAATCAGTGTAGGAATTGTCAATTTTGTGACAATGCTGTCCCTGATAAACATGTTAAAATAACAACTTTGCAATGCATACTTTAATCATACATGAACAAGGGAGAAATCTCTACAAGAGGCCGTATTCATGAGCAAAGCTTAAATCATATACACATCTTGTACATTTACATTATTTCATACATACATACACACATTCATACATACATACATACATACTTCTAATTTGGTTTCAATTCTATTTGTGTATACATGAGGGTCCTGCGTAGAAATGAAAAAAGTGGCCTTTGTTTGCAAGCCATTGCCACAAAATGTTGTGTTGATATAGAAATGTAACTCTCATTGCACAATATCGACTGCTCATGATAAGGCATTCCCAAACATATCAGCTTCCCATGCGCCTCACTTTATAGATGATTGTACTCAGACTTACATCAATTCGTAGAAAACAGATACTTACTAAAGTGTTTTATTCGTGTTACAGAACAATAATTCGCTTTCGTTAAAAGATAAGGCGCCTTTATGCAATCCTGCATGTCTCATCTTTCACATCATGACATGTAAAAAGTTGTGATAAAACGATATTTTCACTATCGACACACGCGCAGTTTTATAAGTGGAAGGAAGACTGTAAGAAGTGCTATAATTCTTGACCGTTGATCTGTTTCATTCTGAATTTTCAAGCTGCGCGTGAAGATAAAAGAAGTGTTCAGAATCTTAGCAATCAAAAAACCTGTGGCATATTAGACGCTCATGTGAAAGAAAAGAATGTTTTCCTTCATCAGCTATAACTGGATACTTCTAAAAGCCTGCACTGTGCATGTTGTGAGTCGGTGTCTTTCGAACAATCAATATAGCTTTTGCCTTTAATGTCGCATAATCTAGGAAACGGAAAAGGACGGCTCTCTAATGTGAACAGTGCATTGAATTTCCAGCTGTCTACAGGCGCCTTGTTTCCGTTGGCGCAGTGTGGTGATGTCCAAGTCTCTTTGCTTTCAAATCGCTGGTCGAGAAGAAAATTTTTCCTTCTTCTTCTCCTCCTGTTCTTTTTTATTTTTGTCTTCGTCGTATTCTTATTCTTCTTCCTTGTCCAGACTATGTCTATCTACTACTTATTTCAGCTACAACTCTCACGCGACTTGAACTGACAAATTGAGCTTGTTCCTCTTTGTTGTTGTTTTTTTTTCTCTCTCTTTCTCTTCTTTTTCTCTTTCTATCTTTTAATGTATTCTGAGCATGCTACAGGAAATATGTCTGAAAGGACGTCAATATTTGGTCAGGGTGTTTCAAGGTTGTTTATCACGTGGTATACGAGAAAGAGATGAAAACACTGATGGAAATCAACAGAATCCGAACTGAATCCGCCGACGTCAAACGGATCAATGACCCCCTCCCCCAATGTTAAGCGAGAAGACTCCGTCCTATGTGTTTAATCATCTCACAGCATTCCTCTAGAACTCTCAAAATAATTAACTATTGGGGATCAAGAAGTGCTTATTGATAAGATCAAAAGCAAAATTCAAATTCAAATTCAAATGAATTTATTTCGAGGTATTTTTTTGCATTGAATATATATTGCAAATGAAATACAGTCATTTATTCTTCTTTTTTTCAAGACAATAAGGCATACAGTGTGTACATACGAACATAATTGAAATTTGCGTGTACAATGGGCTGTTAACACATTGAAGAAAAGAAACAAGAAAACACGTCGATTGGGAGCTACTCAGGATAGTGAAACAAATGATCTGACTGAATTACGGTACATGTATTGGGAATGTGAATGCAGAAGACTGTCGTCAAATAAGCATTTAGCTTGAAGATACGACAACCTTAAAAGAGAAAAAACGGGCAAAATGATACGACATTTAACGATTCTCGAGGCGATCTAATTATTCCAATTAATTGTATTGTATTTCTTTTGATAATTTTTAGGAGAATGAACGACCAAGCAGACAAACAAAGAGAGATTAAATGCAGTTGCCAAAATGGTTTTGAAGAAGAAAGCATAATATTCCTCAGAACCACGTGACATAACAGGAATCGAACACCTAGATTCTCTATACTCCGGAAGGAACTGGAATGTTTTTCACTTTCATCATTTTCCCCTTTCCCGCATCTCTCCTTCAAGGGATGGTATAGTTTTGGTGGAGATGGGAATTCAGGTGTTAACCTTTTGCGAGATGACTATACGCCACCTATACAAAATATCAAAGAGCACATAATTCTAAGAGGAACTAAACATTTATTTGATTAAAATCGGTTTTGAAATGGCTGAAATATCGGAAAATAAAGTAAAACAAAGTGGTTCTAATAAAAGATGGATCCCACCTTTTATTGAGACCAATGATTTTCATAAAATAGATTTTGAATTCTTCTTCAAATTGCATGCTCTTTGATATTTCATATACGTGGTTTATAATCATCTCGCACAAAAAGTTAAAACCAGGGGCCCGTCTTATAAAGCAATCAATCACAACTTTAGGATTTCAATTCAATTCAATTCAATTCAATTCAATTCAATTCAATCATAGTTTATTTCCAATCAACGAAAATCAAAACATAGTACAAAGTATACATGTCATGAAATAATATTGTTCAAACATTTGCAAAAGATTCATGTAGTATATAAATTATATAACAACATATGTATATATACAATAATAGGAGGAACAATGCATAATACTTCGTGGGCGTGCGGAAAATAAATGCGATTATGGAAATAGTGATCCACTAAAAAGCAAAGCTTGTGGGACGTGGATCGCTAGATAAATAATGAGTAAATAATATATAATTCGAGGTTTTTTTATAGCTATTGTATTTGATATAGATTATTTAAGTCATTCGAAAAAATAACAAATAAAAATAGAGTATAAATGCTAATTGAATGATTGAATGCAAATCCATCTTATAAAAAGTTATGACTGAAATTAAGACGGAGAACTGCAATCAATTAATCACAGGTTGCGATTGATTGCAGCTTTCAAGAGATTTGTGATTAATTGATTTCTATCACAAGTTTTATAAAACAGGGCCCTGAATTCTCATCTCAACCAAAGCTATACAACCCCGTTAAATGAAATATGAAAGAGCATGTAATTCTAAGAAGGATTCAACGTTTATTTGATGAAAATTGGTTTTCGAATGGCTGAGATATCCAAAAAAAGAGTGATAATGATAAAAGACTACAGGCCACGCCTTTAATTAGGATCTCTTTGTGTCACCTTGTTTTTGGATACTAGTATCTCAGCCATTTCAAAACCAATTTTCATCAAGTAAACTTTTGATACCCCTTAGAATTGCATGCTCTTTGACATCTCATATAGAGTTGTTTCTGAATATCTCGCAAAACGTTAAAAGCTAAATCCTCACCTCGACCAGAACTGTGCACATCCTTTAAAGAAAAAATAAATCATCCTGATGTCATGTTATTTTGTATATGAACACAGACAAATCTGAGATTTAGATCAGTGAAAACTTGGGAAAAATCGGACACGAAAAATAAAAAAGTGATGAATTATAACAATTTAGAGAGCAACATGAATTGACAGGTCTTGGGGATCTTGGTGTTGAGCAGCTCCCACTTTGTTTTATACACAATTTGGCTTCAGTCAGAACCTCTCAGCTGAGTAGGACAGTACTCTTGATATATACCAAGATTTTTTTTTCTCAGGAGAAGAATGAAAATTAGTGATTTTGGGTGTATGAAGCGATTGGAGATCTCCTTAACACATAGATCACATAGACTTGCTAATTTGTCTTACTCTTTCAACCTTTACGACTCACAACTCCTCCCCCCCCCCCCCTCCTCAAAACAAAAATCCTGGTATAAGTCTCTATTATAATTCTTCTGTTCTCAAACAAAGCAACATTATTATCAGGGTAGTTAAATTGTCCAGTGGAGACTGCATATCTGCGTATATAGGCGCTGCAACACAACACGATTTGGAACATGCAGTGTTGCATGTGTATGAACAAAGCTTTGCGTCATCATTTGCAATCAGAAATGGCTAAAAATACAGATAACTCTATCCAGAATTGCAAGAAAAACATTATCAATATTCTATAAGCATTCCACTTGATCAACAGTCAACATGGGATTACCTTTCACCACTCACCCCCACCCATCTCTCTTCCTCTCTCTCTCTCTCTCTCTCTCGATTGATCTTCCTCTACTTGTATTTTATCGTCGCAGTTTACTGTTGCGTCAGTGTGTTTTGGTAAAAACCCAAGTACAACTAGAGATTGTAATTTGTCATTACTGACAAATTAAGGTGATCCGATTTTTTTTTTTTTTATCAATGATTCGAGTCTTGATCGCAATACGCGTGACCATACAGGTTTCATATGTGTTTAGAGACATTGGCCGTGTGATGTTTGGATTCTCATTTAGAAAAGCAAGTCACATCTGCCATCTTGGGTGCCAAATTCTGTATGCACTAGAAAACGAAGATACAGCAACAAACACATATGACCTTTGACTCAACTTTACACTCCCAAGGTGGCATCTGAGGAAGAAGTCGTTAGTTTGTGAAATGATTCTTCCGACATTGTCTATACGTGTGCAAAATATGGGGAAAATAGGACAGGTATTCACCAAAATACAAGATGAAACATTTATGACTTTTGACCCTAGTTTACATACCCAAGATGGTGTCCGATCAAATAGTTGGTGTTTTAGAAAATAATGTACGTGACATGAACTAAACCTGTGCAAAATATGGGGGTGTTAAGGGCTGTTTTTCTTGAGTTACTGCAAAGAAAGTTGCAGAAAGAAAGATATATCTCAATACATCGAAGTTAAGCTTTCAGTTTAACCAAGTTTTTAACGTGATTCCGACATCGTGAGAAAAAACGAAGGAGACTCATACGATAGCGCAAAGCCTCAGCTATAACATATCAATATCTGAGAGAAATTCACCGAGGGTAAGTTAGCCAGTGCTCGATAAAGACAATCATGTCAATTTTCACATCCAGAAAAATTCCCTCCCGTTTACAAGTACGTCATAACGAAGATACCTGTAGAAAGAAGTACACCACCTTTGAACCCACTTTGCACAGACAAGATGGCATCTGAGCGAAAAGTGGTTATTTTGTGAAATGATTTTCGGAACATGGTCTTTGCGTGTGTAAAATATGAGAAAGGTAGGTCATTTATTCACCAAGATAGAGGATGAAACATCTATCACCTTTGACCCTAATTTAATCATGCTGAAAAATGGCAGATATGACTCCTTTTTCTAAATGAGGATCCAAACATCACACGGCCAATGTCTCTAAATACATTTGAAACCTGTATGGTCATCCTATTGCGATCAGGAATCGAATCATTGGTTTTAAAAAAATCGGAACACCTTAATTTGTCGGTCATGACAAATTACAATCTCTATGGTTTTGTGAAACGATTCTTCCTGTAAGGGCATTGTCTATACGTGTGCAAAATATGTGAAAGATAGGACAGAAGGTTGTGTTCACCAAGATGCAGGATGAAACATTTATGACGTTTGTCTCGACTTTACATACCGGTACCCAATATGTGTCCGATCAAGAAGTTGTTATGTTATAAAATAATGTATATGACACGAAGTAAACATGGCATGTTCAAAATATGGTTGTGATAGGGGCCGTTTTTTTTTTTTTTTTTTTTTTAGTTATTGCAAAGAAAGTTGCAGAAAGAAAGAAATATCTCAGTACATTGAAGATAAGCTTTAATTTCAACCAGGTTTTGTAACGTGATCACAACATTGCATGAAAAAAACGAAGGGCACACAATAGCGCAAAGTCTCAGCTACAACATATTAAAATCTGGGAGAAATTACTGAAGGGTGAGTGAGCAAGTGCTTGTAGGGGATCATGTCAATTTTCACTTCTAATCCCGACATCGTGTGAAAAACGAAGGACGCTCACACTACTGCTCAAAGTGTCAGCTACAACATATCAAAATGTGGGAGAAATTCACCTAAGGGTAAGTGAGCTAGTGCTCGATAAAGACAATCATGTCAATTTTCATATCTGGAAAAATTCCTTCCCATAGAGATAACAGGTACGTCATGAAGACACAGAAAGAAGTACCTGGTACGGCGTACGGCGTATGGCGTACGTTTGACTCCACTTTGCACAGGCTAGATGGCATCTGAGCAAAAAGCAGTTATTTTGTGTGATGATTCTCGTAAAATGGTTGTGTGTGCGAAATATGGGAGAGATAGGACATGTATTCACCAAGATACAGGATGAGAAAATTGTGACCTTTCTCCCTAATTTACATACCCAAGATGGTGTCCGATCAAGTAGTTGTTATTTTGTGAAATAATGTACGTGACATGAACTAAACATGTGCAAAATATTGGGGTGATGGGGCTGTTTTTCATGCGTTTCTGCAAAGAAATTTGCAGAAAGAAATAATTATGCAGACCGATTTTTCGGTCAACGGCTACCCATGAAAGGGGGAAATGTACCATTCATCGCCGCAGCTTTGAGAATATTACTATGTAGTATGTGAAGACAAAGGTGTGCGTAACTTGTTTCATAAAGCTGTTCGTATGTATAGTTACGAAAAACTTACGAGCGACTGGTGATCAGTTCTGGATTGCTATAGTTATCAGAATGTCAATAATTCAGCACAAGAACTGATCACCAGTCGGTCGAAAGTTGTTGGTGACTTTACGAACAGCTTGAAACACCCCCGAATTCTCGGGCGTGTGCTTCCATGGTACGCGTCTCGCGCACAGTAGTCTGGTTTCCAGACCCTTTGCCAACTGGACTCCGCGGCGACGAAGTCGCCGCCCCGCGACGAAGTCGCCGCCATTGCCGAACGAGAAAATCAACTTAAACTATACTAGTTTTCGACGTTGAGGGCGTTAATATCATGGATAGCGAAATAGTGTGGGCAGAGGGTCTGGAAGCCAGACTACGCGCACAGAGTGGTCTCGCGGTGCTCCCTCCATGATCCACACAGTGCTTGCATGCGTGGAGTGTACGTACCAAAGAGTATAGAAGCGCATGCGTGCGCTACTATGCTCGTACGCTTATACGTAGTATGCTAGTACCTTACCCATTTCCGTCCACGCGTATGTCTGTCAATATACGTGAGCTACTGCATTGGCGTGGCAGCGCAGCGACGGGCTCACAAATACGACTTCTGAAGACCTTTGCTTGAGACTGACGGTTTAAATAGTTTGGAGTTCGAGTACCAGGTGGGTATTAGTCTGTAAACGCAGGCGGCATGCCTAAACACAGATGTTTGGGTTTTTAGAACAAAATTTCATGTGTGTCGTCGTGGTGCTTGTTAGTGTTAGTGGCTATAAACGTTCGTCGTTAGAGTGTATCAGTACTATCACTCTTATGTGTTCAGTAGTGTCTGGGGTCAAGCCCATCGTATCCACCACAGCTCAGGCCCTATACGTGTGCGAAGCTAACTGTTGTAGTGCGTACACCGTGCGTCAAATGTCAGAAGTATCAGGAAGGAATTTGCGAAGTTTTTAACGTTAGACAAGACCGCGTTTCCTGAATGGACAAGGTGTGAGCCATATCATGATTTGCTATGTAATTACTAGGAAGGCTAAGTTCCAAAGAACCTACAGTTGTACGTTAAGAGTTGACGTTGACTAAGGGGGCTTACGGATGGGGATTACTCCCGTGATTCGCTTCTGGGCGAGATGCGGACGCCATTATTTTAATGCGTAGCTAGCTAACACCACGACCAGTAGATCACAGAGGGCGTATTTTATATTGCAGATAGCGGTGGTTCCTGTCCCCCTTTCATTTCACCCTTTTTTTTTTTTAGGGGGCATGCAGGGGAAGAAATATAACGTTACTTAGCCTGGACCTTGTTTTGTCATACAGAAGTATCATTCCTGTTTAATCATGAAATGTAACTGAAGAAAAGTAATTTATTTTCCAATATGCAGTCCCACAATTACACATCACAAGCTTGACTTTGACCTAATTTCACTGAGTTTAATACTGACCGTGTTATAACAATAGGGTTTCCCTGTATATGTGTGCACAGTGAGAAATGTGTTTTTAAGCAAGATTTTAAGTTTAAAAGATGGTTTTCCTTTGTTAAAAGAATTGTTTAGATTGCAGGAACAGTAAAATAATTTTACAAAGATTTGTTTAAAAAATTTGGGTGTTGTGCCTCATATTCCTCTCAAGTATGTATTTTCAGAATGTGTGTACCTTACATTATTAGTGGTCTCTCCTTATAACACAAGGTCCTCACAGGACCAGGAAAATGTGCTTGTTATAATGAAACCCTGTTGTATCAGGGTTACAAAAATAATACAATACAAATTGAAATTACAATCTAGGACCACAAAAAAATTACCTTGTTAATATAATGAACTTCGTTACATCAGTGCTAATTTTAGAGAGTTCACTGTAGAGCCTATACAAGTATTGTTGTAATGTTTGTATTTTTCTTTTCTTATCTTTCTGCAGGTACTGGTTGCCTTGGAAGGAGATTTGTGTTGGTCTTGTTGAAAGTATGTTTGTGTTTGTGTTTGTTATTTGTTGAATCATCTTCATCCTACATTTCATCTCATACCATTTCACCTTCATCCTTGAATATTCACTGAATATTCACTGAGATTACATCTGGAAATTCATCCTGGATTTCACGAACTCATCCCTGAAATATCTGAAATATACCTGAAATACCTGAACTTTACCTGAAATACCTTAACTTGAATTTGAAGAAAGCTGAGAACAGAAAACTTCTGAGTGCGTGAGAATAAGACAGTATCAGAAGGAGAGAAAGTTTCAGAATCAGAGGCAGAAAGAGTTAGAAAAAGTCAAAGAGAAAAAGAGTGAAATCAAAGAGAGGAAGAGTGAGAGTTGATGAAAAAAGTAAAAATTAAACAGAATAACAGTTTTAAGGAGTGTTTGAATGAAAGAGTGCATTCTTTAAAAGGATAGTTAAAAACTGTGGAAAGAGAATTGTAGAGAAGGCGAGAAGTTTGCTTAAAAATTGAAAATAGAAACAGTTAATTTCAGAAAAGGTGTTTAAGAGTCCAGAATACACTGAAAGATTATTAAAGAGTGCTGTCTTAAGACAAAAGCATTATAGTGTCATAAACGTAATTAGTGTAGACAATATTTGCACCAAGGTTTATTTGATATTTGATATATTCTGCGTTGAAAGTTGCTGCAAATAATTCAACTGCAGTTGACAAGAGTTGATAGCTAGGAGTTAATATTTTGAAGGAATTGTTAAAAGTGTGAGAAACGATTTATGAGGTGAGGCGAGAAGTATACTAAAAATTTTATGTGAAAATATTTCTTGGTATTTTGAGTCCTGAATTTTCGTTAATTGTTAATACAATAAAAGAATAATTGAAGAGTGCCATCTTCAGATAAAAACATTCTGGTCATAGTAAACAAAGGGAGAGACATTCATATTGCACCTTCAAGGGCTATTTATAATTATTGGGCTGTGAAAAGAAAAGCACAATTAGTAAAAGACATACCTTTATTGTTAAAGGAGTCATCTCAAAGCAGAAACATTACTGTTTCTGTAATTGTCAGTGAAAACAAAGAATAATTGGTGAAATTGAAATTTTTGTTGCAAAAAGCCCTACCCTAAGAGAAAAACATATAAGGGAGACTGATTATTGTGCAGTTAAGGCAAAAGCATAATTGGTAAAATTGAAACCTTTATTGCAAAGAACATAATCTTGAGATAAAGGCATCGGTCAAATTAAATGTTAGAGAATTGAAGCTGAAATTTCTGTTGGCAGATATGGTAAAAGGAAATTGGCATAGCTTTTCCATAAAGTAGGAATTGAAGCACGTAACAGACAAAGAGTGCCACCTGTTGCTGGAAAGAAGCAAACGTTGTACAAATATCCCCACCTGTTGGTAGAAACATTATATGGATCAGTGTCGCAGCTTACTGCTGGAATTTATATTGCAGTGAAATATAGTACGTGTACTGTACACTTGTATTAGTGCAACTTTCAAAGCTGTTCAATCCGACAATTCTGTTATCAATCGCAGTACTAGTGGAGTAGGTGTGATTCATAAAAGCATAGTGATTCAAGGAATATAACTGTGTTGATTGAACAGTTGATTGATATACATTTATTTAGTAATAGGTACCATATACTTTCAAAGATTCGAAAGCCCTGTAATTTGACAATGGAAGCAAGTGAATTCAAGATTGTTATTGGTGATATCCTAGATATCCTCCATAGTTTTGACTTGATGAGAAATGTAGAGGTCAGTGAATGTGATGCATGTTGCAATGTGATCAATGAAAATGAAAGCAGAGTACCATGTGAGGATTGTGGCAAGCAGTTTCATGTGATGTGTACAGGAACCAATTCTCATGAGGCTAGAATGTGTGATGCAAGGTTGATTTGGATATGTTCAGCATGTGGAAGCAATAATATTGCCCATCGCATCTTTGACAAAATTGGCATTCCCTGTCATTTCAATAGATACGAGCTTCTCGAAGACCTTGGTGATGAAGATTTTCATGTTGATGTTTCACTTTCATCATGCAAGAGCAACCAGAGAAAGAAACCAACGAAGAGGCTAAAAAAGAGGTATGTGAGAAGGAAGAACAAACGTGGTGTTCTAGAAATGACAAATGTGTGTGTGAGGGAAAGAGCAAATTGTGACAGAAATGAATCAGATCCGACATTCACTACAAATCTCACTAGGAGGCAATTTCAACCATTAGAAACTGCAGTTGATGATGGTTGGACAAGTGTGAAATCAAGGAAGACAAAAATGATTGAGAAGGCCAAACTGACAACATCCCAAACAATGACTGACAATCCTAAGACCAAGACCAGTAACAAGAGCTCGGTGAGATCAGTAAATGGTGTGATTCTCCAACCTGGTGTGACCTACATTGGCAAAGCAATGAAAGCCTACTATCTTGAAAAACAGAGAAGAGCCAAGACCAGCAAAGGCAAGAAATCAAAAGTAGAAACAAGGCAAGAAGAACATGGGGAACTCGTGAAGCGAAATATGAGTGCAAACTTGGACACAGGACGAAATGATAGTCTGCAGGTATATACTGAATCTGTATTGAATGTATATTCAAAGTGTGTTCAGTCACCTCGTGTTATGGCAAAATACTCTGAGCAAATCTATGCAAAAACACAGAGAAGTTGGGCTGATGTGGCTAAAAGCACTCCGAATATGACTAATGAATGTTTCGTGCTGAATGGTGATCAGGCTACATGTGTCTCTGTCCTTTCCACAGACATTGAAAAAGAAGTTTGGAATGTAAACAGGCTCTATGGAGGTGGAAATGCACGGCAACCAAGAAAGAAAGGTCGTTTCACGAAGATCCGCAACAAACAAAGTGTGCCACCGGTGAAAAATGCTGACTCACAGGTGCGTAATAATGAAAAGGTGAAACATGACATTCCTGAAGGAGAACATGCAGCAAAGAATGAAAAGTTGTGTAAGAATGAAATATCTGACTATGAGGACAGTATTTCCACAAGTAGAGATAACACAGGCTCGAATGATATGTCCAAAGTGAAATGTGACAGAATCCACAATGTGCATGAACTAAACCCATGTTACAGTGAAACAAAAGGTGTTGAAGGTGACAGTCAAATATCAGTGAAAGAATTGTTCTCTATGAATTCTTTTACAAATGTAAATGTTCACTCTCCATGTCACAGACCTGTTTCAGGTACACAAAACATGTGTGTTCACGTTTGTGATGAATCAATATTCCTGCCTGATCGTGAAAAAATTACTAATCCATCTGATTGCATAGTAACGAATGATGATTCTGCAAAAACTGTTGACCACTATTATTCATATGATGTTCAGGAATCGACAGTACTTATATTAGATGATGAACCAGCTGCAAATAATTTAGAGACTGAAGAACGTGTGTTTGAGCCTGTTTCTCTTTCAGATTCTGAATGTGGTGGAAGGCAATCATATTCTATGACCAAAACAATCGCACAAGGAAATTTTAATCAAGGTGATCAACGATTTGGTTATACTGCTGGCAAACAATGTGCATGTAATTCTCTTGTGGCAGTTCTCTACACTCAAACTAAAAATGGAATGGAAATGAGACCTTGTGATCTTGATCAGATTCTGACACTCGGGAATGAGTTGTATTATTACATAAAGAAGGATTCACCATTGAATGAAGAGCTTGTAATGATAGATGAATTACCCAAGGAACTTCATATTCTGGATGAAAACTTTCAAATAACCTATGCTGAATCAAAATATGGTGTGTTGGATGGAAATCAAAACAATTTGTCAAATTTTGGTGCTTTGTCATTGAACCAAGCATTAGAACAAGAACTGTGCAGATATGATGCATGTCTTATGAATTTTGCTGAGAGTGCATTTGCAATCATTAGACATGACAAGGGTTATTATGTATTTGATTCTCATTCCAGAAGTCATGATGGATTCTTGGTGCAAGATGGATGCAGTGTATTGCTTAGCATTTCATCATGGCAAGGTGTACAGGTACACTGTTTGAATTTGGCAAAATCAATGGCATGTGATTTACGTACTACTCAGTTTGAACTAACTGGTCTGGCATTAGAATCGAATTCTAAGAAAACTGCATTGACAGCTAGTAGCTTCAAGAGATCAAACCTAGTGAATACTGCATGTGGGAATACAAATGATCAAAATAGCAACATTTCAAAACATTGTGATCACGTTAAAGGAATTAACAGTGATGGCTGTAAGACTCAAAATGAAGCAAAGAAAAACAGAGAATATGTAAACAGTGATGACTATGGAAATACGAATGAAGTTGAATTTGTTTCAGTTGAGAAGACAACAGAAAGAAGAGATCGAAATTTCAAATTTGTTCCAATTACATATGCAGACAAGCAGTGTTTGTGTAACAAATTGAATGTCAGTTACAGTGGTGCTGCCAGTGAATCAGTGCACGATAGAAATGAAAGTTTGTGTATGAGGAAACCTGTAAATATCAAGAGAGTTACAGGTGATGGCAACTGCTTTTACAGAAGTATTGCTCATGTCGTTACTGGCAGTGAAGGAAATCATTCCATGCTCAGGAAATCCAATGTGGCACATTTACTGGAAACAGGTGATTTATTTAAAAATGTGATAGACACAGTGAAATATGAGACTGTCAGGGACTTTGTTCTTCAAGAGAAATTGATGGATTTAGGAACATGGGCTGGTCACACTGATATTAGTTCAATGGCACATATGTTGGATTGTGATATATATGTGTATGATGATCGAACAAAAAATTGGCAAATACTGTCTGCAAGGAAACCTGGGTACTACAACAAAGTAACAACTGAGAGAGGCATATATATTCTGTTCACTGGGGGCAATCATTTTGACGCAGTGGAAAGTGTAACTACTGTTCAGTCTAGTACTTTGGATGAGGAATTACCTATTTTTCATGTGAATTCAGATACAAGCATAGAAAATAAGAAAGAAAGTCATGATGTTTTATCTGAAATTACTAAAAACGTGACATTAAAGAAATGCAGTGTTAGAGTGAGAAAAATGACATCAAAGCAAATAATAATGGTATCAAACCTGAAACAGACACAAATTCCATTAGAAAACACCTGTGCACAGACAGAAAAAGCTGACATTGGTGTATCTGAGGTGAAACAAGTGGGAAGAATAAAAAATATTAATCTTAGGTACAGTCCTGTGAATAAATCTGATAAAGAGAGGTTTTGTTGCAAATTAGGTATGAAGGTTAATGACAAATGTAGCAGTAATGATATGCAAGAAGATGTGGTGGAAATCAGTGATATTACTATTCTGTCACAACCATTGGCTATCTACAGAATTACTGGTGATGGAAATTGCTTTTACAGAGCTATATCATATGTCATATGTGGCAAGGAAGATTCACACCGTGATGTTCGAAAAGCAATAGTTAAGCATATTTTACAAAACAAGGAAGATTATGTAAGCCTTTTAAGATCGGGATACACAGATATTGTAAAATACATTGCAAAGGAAAGAGTATTCAACAATGGCACATGGGCTACAGAATTGGAAATAATGGCCTTATCAAATTTATTAGATACTGATATTTATATATATGAAGAAAATGGTTCAAAATGGAAATTGTTTGGTTCGAGCAAACTTCAGTTTGGAATTGTTACATCACAAAGAGGTATTTACTTGCAACACACAAATGGCAATCATTACGATGTCATAGAATCTCTGTGTCCAAGGATCAAAAAACCAAGTTCATATCAAAAGGTGTCAAGATCACAAAATATTACTGATATGGAAGCACCTGTGACAAGAAAGAGAAGAATCACAAGAAAGAGGAAAGTTACAAAACAAGTTGATGATTGTCAAATCAATGTATTGAATGATGAAGTATTAGAGGATGACATGAAACCTGCAGTTAAAATGAGTAGGCACACTGAAGAATCTGAAGCAGTTAAAACTACAATGCCAAGTACAAAAAGGAAAAAGCAAAGAAAAAAAAGTAATGCTAATGTTACCAGACGAAGAAATAGAGGTCGTATGAGAGCACAGAGACAAAAGAAGAAAAATGAGCAAAGGCAGTTAGAAACAGAATTTTTATCAGATGATCAGCCTTATCTATCCCGCAAACTTAAAAAAGCAGCTGCAAAGAAAGTAAAATATCAAACAGATGTACGTTACAGGTTAGAAAAGATAAAAGAAATTAAGGAGAGACAAAGAGACAAGTATTTGTCGGATCCCACTTACAGAGAAAATGTCAAGAAAGCAATGAGCACAAAGATGAAAGCTTGGTATCGACGCAATGCTTTATTAAGAGAAAAAATCAAGAAAAGGATGAGGGCAAAGATGAAAGCCAAATATCAAAACAATGCTTCATTCAGAGAAAGGCTGAAGACAATGAGGAAAGTAAACTATGGATGCAATGTTCTACATAGAGAAAGGCTTAAGAAAATGAGGAAAGCTAGATATCAAAACAATGCTTTATTCAGAGAAAGGCTTAAGAAAATGAGGAAAGCCAGATATCAAAACAATGCTTTATTCAGAGAAAGGCTTAAGAAAATGAGGAAAGCTAGATATCAAAACAATGCTTTATTCAGAGAAAGGCTTAAGAAAATGAGGACAATGTTCTATTCAGAGAAAGGCTTAAGAAAATGAGGAAAGCCAGATATCAAAACGATGCTTTATTCAGGGAGAGGCTTAAGAAAATTATGAGAAAAGTTTCAAACATAAAGTACAAGACAAATTCTGTGTACAGACAGCAGCTTGCGATGAAAAACGTGAAACGAAAAAAGCAAGAAAAAATGAATATGAGAAATTGTGACCATGTTTTGAAAAAATTTAGGGAAATTGTTTCACATGGCCCTGAATATGTATGTTGCGCATGTTTGAAATTATTATTCAAAAATCAAGTGTTGAAGTGCACAAAAGCAAAATATAACGATTCGAAATGCTTAAAGGAGGAGTACTTACATATATGCAGTGATGACTGTGATATTGACTGTCAAATAGTAAAGTCACCAAGAAATTCTTTATGGATTTGTTACACTTGCCACAGGAAATTATTAGCTGGTAATATGCCTGCTGAAGCTAGTAGAAATAACTTAGAATTACATGCTATTCCTGCGGAACTTGGAAATCTGAATCAGTTGGAAACACATTTGATTGCACTAAACATTCCATTTATGAAAATTTTGAATTTGCCTAAAGGAGGACAATATGGAGTACATGGCCCAACAGTTTGTGTACCTTCACGCACAGATGAAACTGTAAAGATATTACCTCGACCAGAGACTGATGATCAATTAATTCGTGTAAAACTGAAGAGGAAACTGTCGTATAAAGGACATTATGAATATCAGTTTGTCAAGAAAAAGAATGTGCTAGCTGCATTGGAGTATTTGAAGAAAAATAATAAGTGGTATTCTGATATTGCTATAGATAATGAGTGGAGCTCAGACTTATCAGACGAAAATAGTCAGAGAGGTTATGTTGAACTAATTGATTCAAATGAAACTAATGATGATGATGATATAGAGGATGATCAAGATGGGCGATTGCAAGGCATTCAGTTGGACACATGTTTGCAGAAGGTTGATATGAGGCAAGAAGTGCTTGATCATTTTTTTGATGATATTATATGCTGTGCACCTTGTGAAAAGAATAGTCCTGTATCACTGTTGATGGATGAGAGTAATGAGGCAAAATGTTTTCCTGCTCTGTTTCCAACAGGCCAGCCAACATTTCATGATACCAGGTACATTAAAGTAACACTTGGTCGTTATTTACATAATCGTCTGATGCATGTAGACAACAGATTTGCAAAAAATACAGACTATATCTTTTATGCTCAGTGTATTTATGAACTGCAACAAATACTTTCTAATGTTTCCATAGCTGTCAGAAAAAGCTCAGAGAAAATAGATGATTCCATATCGGTGCGATGTTCAGATCTAAAGGATGCAAGAAAACTTCATGAGATTCTGGATTCGAATAAAGGATATAAATTTCTGAAACAAATACGAGGAACACCTCCGTACTGGCAATCTACACAGAAAGATGTATTAGCAATGGTTAGACAACTTGGAAAGCCTACATGGTTTGCATCATTTTCATCAGCTGAAATGAGATGGCCTGAAGTTATTAACACATTGCTAAATCAACAAGGTGATAGAAGAAAAGCAAATGATCTGGATTGGACAGATAAGTGTAATTTATTAAAATCAAATCCAGTGACAGTAGCTCGTATGTTTGATAAACGCTTTCATGCATTTTTGAACAAAGTGATTCTTTCTGAGGCAGAACCTATTGGCAAGATAATTGACTACTTCTACAGGATTGAATTTCAACAGAGAGGATCTCCACATACACACTGTTTGTTCTGGGTTGAAAATGCACCTAACTTGGGTATTGACAAAGATGAAACTGTCATAGATTTTGTTGATAAGTACATTTCATGCAACATTCCATGTGAGGATGAAGATGAGGAACTATATGAAATAGTGAAGAATGTTCAGCTTCACTCAAAGAAACATTCAAAATCATGCAAGAAAAAGGGAACTACCTGTAGATTTAATTTTCCAAGACCACCTTCTGAGAAAACATTTGTTGTGAAGCCTGATGATAATCCAGAAGATACAGATGAAGCTCAAGATATTCTGTCTGCAGTAAAGAATTCATCATGTGTGGAAGGCAAATATGGTAATGCTAGACAGCTCTTTGAAGCTCTTGGGATGTCTCAAAAGGAATTTGAAGATGCCTATAATGCTGTAGCTACAAAAGAAAATATAGTCATGAAAAGAGATCCAAAAGATATGTGGGTGAACCAATATAATTCATTCTTACTCAGAGCTTGGAATGCCAATATGGATTTGCAGTATATAACAAATGAGTATGCCTGCATTGTTTATGTTGTGTCATACATGTCAAAAGCAGAAAGAGAGATGGGTTTGCTCTTGAAAAATGCAGAAAGTGAAATGAAAGAGGGCAATGAAGATGCTCGAAAAAGTATGAAAGAAATAGGACATGTGTATATGCAAAACCGTGAAGTTTCAGCACAAGAAAGTGTGTTTCGTGTTTGTAGCTTGAGATTGAAAGAATGCTCAAGAAAAGTAGAGTTTATACCTGTTGGACCAAACCCTGTGAGAATGAGTTTACCATTGAGTGTTATTCAAAGCAGGCGAGACGATGATGATAGGAGTCCATGGATGCCAAACAGAATTGATAAATATAAAGCCCGACCTGATGGTTTTGAATTTGAAAATATGTGTTTAGCCACATTTTGTTCAAAGTATAGACTACTCAGTGAATCTGATATAAAGGGTAAGAAACAGAAACAGAATGTGTTTAAATTGAGAGATCAGCTGGGCTATGTACAAAAACGATCCAGAACCAATGATGCTGTAGTGAGATATCCTCGTTTTTCACCGACTGTAACCCCAGAAAAGTATTATCAGAGTATACTGCAACTATATTTGCCATTTCGTACTGATAAACAGTTAAAACCTGACCAATTTTTGACATATGAGGAATTTTATCAAAATGGATCTGTACGAATGTTTAATAAGCAACTGGAAAGTGTCAAAAGTATCGTCAATGAAAATCTCAGGCAGTATGAAAAAAATGCTGATACAATTGATCAGGCACAAGAATATCTTGAGAAATTTGGTCCACAAGAAGATGCATGGGGATTACTCTGTCCAGAAACAGAAATTGAAAGACATGAAACAGCTAAAATCCATGTAGAAGTTGAAGATGCTGACTATGAATTTAGAATCCCAGATCTTGAGTCTAAATCTCAGGAAAAACAGTCATACGGCATAGAATTTCGATCATGTAGCATTTCGAGAGAAGACAGTAATGTCTTATTAAGAACATTAAACAGCAAGCAGCAAAAGGTGTTCTACAAAATACGACAATGGTGTCTTGACAGAGTTAATGGAAAAGAACCTACAACATTTCAGATATTTGTGACAGGTGGTGCTGGAACAGGAAAAAGTCATCTAGTGAAATGCATATGTAATGAAGGGACAAGAATTCTTAGCAGAATGATGCATAATCCGGATGATATTTCAATTATGAAAGTAGCTCCAACTGGAATTGCAGCCTACAATATTGATGGTAGTACTATTCATAATGCTCTGTCCATACCCATTTCTGCTTCACTACCTTATCAACCCCTTGGAGAAGAAAAGATAAGTCATTTACGTAATCAGCTGGGTCAATTACAGATACTAATAATTGATGAAATATCCATGGTTGATCAGAAGCTATTGTGGTATATACATGGACGTTTAAGGCAAATAAAGCAGACGCGTGATGATGCTCCATTTGGAAAGGTTTCAGTTATTGCAGTGGGAGATTTCTATCAGTTACCCCCAGTAAAAGGTTCTCCTTTGTACAAAGATACACTGCAAAGTTCCTTATGGACAGACAACTTCTCTATAATTAACTTGGATGAAATAATGAGACAAAAGGATGATGCAGAGTTTGCTGTTCTTTTGAACAAATTAAGGGTAAAAGAAAAGAAAGATGAATTATCTAGTGATGATATAGCAGTTCTTCAATCATGCCAAACTGGAGAACAATGTGAGGATGCATTGCATATATATTCTTCAAACAAACAAGTAAATGACTGGAATAAAATAATGCTTCACAAGAAATGCACAAATATCATCTGTATCAATGCACAAGATTCTGAACTTGGTGATGAGGGTAAAAACAAAGCATGTGACAAGCCACGGATATGTACTAAAGCTTCTTTGCCAGCATATCTTTGGATTGCTGAAAATTCTAGAGTGATGCTTATCAAAAATGTGAATGTGACTAAAGGTTTATCAAATGGCTGCATTGGCACTGTAACTGAGATAGTAAGAGTAAATGAAAATGCAAGACCTACAAGTGTGCTGGTAGAATTTGACAATGAAAAAGTAGGAATTCAGTCAATAGAAATGCAACAGGAATCAGTTGGGAAAAAATATACTAGGAAACAATTTCCCTTGAAATTAGCATATGCATGCACAATACATAAAGTACAAGGCATGACAATGGAGAAAGCTGTTGTTTCTCTGAAAAATATATTTTTGCCCGGACAAGCATATGTAGCTCTGAGCCGTGTTACATCATTACATGGACTAACTATCGAAGATTTTGATCCAAAAGTTATGTATTGCAATCCAACTGTTAAAGAAAGTTTAGAGAACATGCCAACGTTTATTGATGAAAAGAATATTGACACTGATGTCTCAATTGCGACTCTGAGTATAATGTTACATAACATTCAAGGTCTTAAAGCACATTTCAAAGATATCCAATCAAATTTCCTATTTAGAAATTCTGACATTATTTGTTTAACAGAAACCTGGATTAATGATGACATTTTTGATGTGAATTTAGATCAGTTTAAAATGTACAATCAGCCTCGGTCAAAATCTTATTCAGATGACAGTCCCTTATTTTCTGCACTGAAAAATCAAGCACATGGTGGTGTTGCAGTGTACAGTAAAATCAGATCTATTAGTAGGCTGGATTTACATGTCAATAATTTAGAATATATAACATTTGCAGTAACTTGTCCTTCATTTCTCATTTCAGTGATGTATAGACCTCCTAGATATGACAAGAAACAATTTTGTGAGAAACTGAAGAGATTACTCATAGAATTGCAGCAAAGAAGTACAAAATGCATAGTTATTGGTGACTTCAATGAAAATCTCAGACAAGGTTCAAGTGATTCATGTGTGCATAAATTGATGTGTTCTTATGGATATCAACAACATGTACTTGATGCTACAACAGAAGGTGATACATTGATTGATCATGTATATAGCATAGGTATTGATGCACTTCACACTGAAGTTATTCCACTCTACTACAGTTATCATGAGGCTATTAGAATACAGTTTTGATGAGTGATGTCGTGAGTCTATGCAAAGTAATGTGGTATATACTCAAATCAATTAATACTCATTTTTATTTGTCATCATATTTCCTGTTTGTAATACAGAATGAGGCAAACAGAAAAGTGTGAATATGAGAGAGTGTACAACAATAAAAACAAAAACAATTTAGTAGGAGTGATACATTATCATGAATACTGAGGTGTTTGAAGTATAAAAAAAAATGCAATGACTAAAATATGCAAAGCATGAAGGGATCTACTGAAAATATTATGCTTGTGAATATAAGCACAACTTCAACAAGAGTATGACTACAACAGAAAAAACCGACATTATGAGACAGAAAGTGACAATTCAGTGATATATAGTCTTCCTAAATATGACTAAAAAAAAAAAACAATTTTGTGAGAAATTAAGGAAATTAGTTATTGAATTGCACCAAATAAGTACTAAATGCATAGTTTTTAGTGATTTTAATGAATATCTCAGACGAGGTTCAAGTGATTCGCTTGGCATACATTGATGTGTTCTAATGGATATCAACAACATGTACTTGATTCTACAACAGAAGGTGACACATTGATTGATCATGTGTGTAGCATAGGTATTAATGAACTCACCATTAAAGTTATCCCCTTATGAAGCTATTTGAATATACTTTCAATGAACTTGTTTTTACGAGTAGCATTGGATGTTTATTCAAGGTTTTTTCATAATACTGAAATCAAATGAAATTTATTTTTATCTTTTATCATATACTGTATATTTCATGATGTTATAGAGAATAGAGTAAATATAGTAAAGTGAAATGAACAGAATGTATAACAATAGTGAAACCCTATGATAATAATAGATTGTAATGAATACTGAAGTGAAGAAAACAGTGTGCAATGAGCAAAATGTGCAAAGGGTGGAGAGACCCTCTGAAACTACCCTGATTGTGCACAGGAAACAAAACTTGAGCAACAATAAGACTACTACAAAAAACATTGAGATTATGAATTTAAGAAAAATAACTATGCAATGACAAGAACGTACAACAGAAACAATGATCTTTCATTGCTTGTTGAAAGAAATGTGGGCATGCATGTCAAGAGGAAGGAAAAACAGAGAAATTGTATAATTGCAAGAATGATTTAAAGGACTGCAATTATAATGTTACATGTGTGTCAGCAATGGTGATGATAATATGAAGTGGTAATGCAGATTCTAGGTGAGAATTATCATCCTTTTTACAAAGCAATAGCTGCTGGCAGTTGCTCTTCTTTAAATATCAGTGTTTGGAAATGAAACAAAAAAAAAAAAGATGCAAGTATAGTGTAGAACAGAAATAAAACTAAAAACAGAAAATATAATTGAAATAGAATTGACAAAGAATGAAAATAGCACAGGCACAACAGAAATAAATATAGCCCAGAAAATGACAGTGTGTAAAGGTAGATTTGGCAAAATAATCACTTTGAAAAATATTTTTACTCAGAGAATTAAACGCTGATAGTGATAAATTTGTTTTACTGTGTGATGAGTGTTTAGAGCAGAAGAAAATCAAATTGTTAATGGTGGTGAAAGTGCTTTAGAATAAATGGAAAAAGTAGGGGTTGCATCTATGTGTGCAAAACCTGATAGGCATGTGTTGTAATTGATAGAAATAGATATTTCACCAGGCAAAATGGAGTGAAATTTATGAGTGATCATGTATATGGTGCAGGAATTGCATTTATCATGTATACATTATGAGCTATATAGCACAAGTTTTGATTGATTTCATGCAAATTTATGAAAAATGTTTTAAGTTTTCAAACCCCTGTTTCTCAAACATTTGCTCTTATTGATTGCTATCATTTATTTGTCTTTGGCATCCATGGTAGTGAGAGTAAAGCACTGGCGAAAAAAAAGAAAAAAAAAAGAAGCATCAACTTGGTGTATTGCATCTAAGTGTTTATGGCTAACATCTTTATATCTTTACATTTGCCTGGTGAATGATGGACTGGTCTGTGCTTGTGCCCCAAACATGTCCATCCTTGTATCCAAGTGTTTTCACTGGTAAGTTTTCCATTTTTTTCCTTTTTTTTTTCCCTACATTTTGTCAGGTTTAACTTTAACTTTTCACTCAACTTTTTGACAAAAGCAAGCTCAATCACACGCAGTGTTCAGATTAAATACTCCTAATAATCTCTCCAGGCTGTGTGTTTTTAAGCTGTACAAACATAACTTGTAGAATTATGTATGCACAGGTATTTCCTCAGAAATAATTTTTCGCCTGAAATGTTTGTAATCATGTTTTATCATCTAAAGTCTTTGATCTGAAACAGTTTGTTAATTCCATATTGCATTTATGAAATTTTATTTACATATTTCTTTATTCTTAAAAACGTGACTGTGCAAGTATAGTTTTTGTTCTGTCCAATTTACATTGTACCTGTACATAACATGATATACATCCAGAGAACTATAATCTATACACTCTACATCTCTAAGAGCTATAGGTGTATGTGTTCATGAAATGAAAGGTTAACATAAAAGGTGATGTGATGTTATGTGGAGTTGTGATGTTTCAGTACAGTTGTATTCGCAAGTTATGACTACAAGAAATAGGTTGTATTTGTCTAAAATATGTGAAACATTATGTAACTTTCTCTGTAACATTTGTGATACTAATATGTATGTTTTCTCATTTTAACAACACATATTTTAGTCCTTTGATTTTAGCGTTGTTAAAAGACACGCAGTGTCCTTCATTTGTAACAGTATGTTGTTTATGTCTTTTAAAGCCAGGTCTTGCCCAGCAGAGAGAACAAGCCAGCTTTGCTTTGCAGCGTTGGTGTAGCACAGGGTGTAGAAATCTACTGGTTAAAGGCTCAAAACCAGTCCATTGGACCAGGTGTGGATCTCATCTATTTCAACTGTGTGGACAGCTGTCAATCTTGGATCAAACTTGGTTGGCATGCAAGACACTTCATATCAGATGATAACAGCTGAGCAACTTCATAGTTTCTCAAGACTTCATAGTTTCTCAAGACTTCCACACCCTTCCATCTACAATAATTCTAAGCACAGTGAACAGTATGCAGGATAAATGCAAAAGCAAAAGGTGTAAATCTATTTGAAGTATTGTGGAATAATTTATGCAATATAAAATACCTGAATAATTATTAATTTCATGTTTATGTGGTAGTAAACAGATCATGTGTAGTACTGGAAGGTACAGTAGGTTTACCATAGTGGCACGTTAAGCCACCATCCCTGGAGACACTCAAGTGGTAACATGTTAATGACACATAGCATAACCATTATGGATCAAAGCTGTGACATAGTTGTTAGATGGTGATTGTGAGAAGCAGGTGTGGGTCTTTTTTTCTGTTTTATCATTTGAATAATTGCAAAGATGCAAAGTTGAGAAAAAAAATTTAACTGCAAGATTTTGATGACTTGGCGTCTCGGCGCTCGCGCACATGCGCGCACAAACGAGAGGGGTATTCCCCCTTCCACAGTAGGGGGCTTTCTTTAATTTGTAGCTGTTAATGCAGGATCTGGTGCATAACTAAGTGACTATTTTTTACTAATTTGGCATGATAAAGGGAAACATACTTTCAAGCGCCACCACCACTTCAATCCTTTAAGCTATACTCCTCATTTTTGGCTAAAGTCGCAATTTCATTTAATGTCTGAGAAAAACGGGTGCAATGTGTGAAATCGTACCCTAAACGTTTAAGTCTCACGCATAATGCATGAGACTTGGTTGGTCCGTAATTGATGCATACATTTTCTTTATATACACATATGTAAACCTCCAGTAATGCTAGGTCTGGAGTTAGTTGAGCAAGACTCTATGTGGCAAATTGAGCCATGGCTCAACTTGCCCTAAAGGCCTGCATTCATGACAGTGGTACAATTGAAAACATAGTTTGAACCATGGGCAATTTGTATGGAGTACTAGGTGTGGTGTGGCCTCTTTCGTTTGGAAATCAGTCATTTATGAACGTGATGACCATTTCTTCAAAAAATGTTCATTTCATTAAACATTTTTAAACATTACAAAATGACTGATTTTGTAACGAAATAGGCCATGCAACATTTAGCGCTCCATACAAATTGTCCATGATTTGAAATGTACCACCTTCGTGAATTTATGCCATAAAATCTAGCACACCTTACTAAAAACAATGTGTGTAATCACTTCATATCTTTAAATGTTTCTGAGATATGAAAATTAAAAAAAGAAGTCCATTAGATTTATGTTGGAAAGTGATTTTTAAAAAAATGTGTTCTTTAAAGAGGATTTCAAAAGTTACACTGCTTTTCTGTGTGGGAATAGTAAGTAAGCACTACCTACTTCAAAATTTATCAAAGGATTAAATGAAATGGCATGATTAGAATTTCTGCAAAACAAAAATTGACTCATTATACCTTACCTTCACCAACTGCAGATAAAGTAAAACTCAAACCATTTGAGAGTTTTCATGAAACAAGAATGGAATTTAGAAAGTAGAATATGTTTCAGTGGTTATTTGAGATGCTGGGTTGTCTCTGAAAAAAGAAGAAGATATTTTCAAAGAGGTTGCTTTGTTTTATTTAGAATTGTTGAACATTGTCATTTGAATTGAATCAAATGATGGAAATGTCGTTTGTGTTATAAATTGTGCATTAGTAAATTTAGTGTCCATATAACATATTGCAATGTGACTTGAAACAAAATGACGGCCATGTTGAAGGTAGCTCTCATCGCTTATTCGACATTTTGTTTCATTGTAAGTGTAATCAATTCCAGCAGTATTGATGTTTTATTTATATTTTGATAGGTATTTATTGTCCTCATATCAGATATGATCTGTGACAAAAGTGGTGCCATTTTTCTAACTGCTTGCTTTCTTCAAGAAAGCTGCCATTGCTAATTGATATTCTTTAATAGTGTATATAGAGGTTAAATCATGTTGAAGGGAAGAAAAGTTTCTCTTTTGTGTTATAAATCACCAATCAGCAGTCTTTACTGTTTTTATATTCAGCTTATCATTGGTCTGTGACAAAAAAGGCTGCCATTGTTTTAAGTGATTGCCATTGTTTATTTGTTATTCTTTGACATTGCTAAATCAATTTAACGGTTGGGACTACTTCTCTCTGTGTGTGTGTGTGTGTGTGTGTGTGTATGTGTAAATCAGGAATTTCATTGTCCATGTTTTGGTTAAATGGCTAATAATTGAGTTAATATTGTGACAAGGCAATTTTTTTAAAGCCATGATTCGCCATCCGATGGACATCAGGAAGACTGTAGTTGATGTCCTGAACCCTGGTCAGATTCCAGTCCTTACATGTGATCAAGCACTCTACACTCTGGCAAAGCAGATCCAATGGAGCAGCCGTACAAGTTATTCCAGGGATCATTTCATAGTGATTTTTGGTTGACTATGGATTGTGAGGATATTCTGACACACTACACATTGTGTCAGATCTGAACATAGCAGATATTTTGCAGACAGATACTTGCAGCATAGGAGCAAACTGAACAGGAGGCAATTGCAGCTATCAACTGTGGTTACTAAAAAATGGCAAAATTTTTTGCATTATGTAATTAAAACCAGAGGACTCTGCTGTACTTCTTGATCTCTAACGGGAGAGACATTAACGCCAGCAAAGATCTCATCACTACACAAGGTAGTGGCATTCTTTGCTCCGATTGTCCAGACATGTCAGATGATACAGCACCATGCTCATATGGAGAGGCAGACACTGGTACATTGTATACTTGTTCACCTATAGTATGCCGTACAATAGCAGTTTAGCAAAGTGTCAATACACTCTGTTGATACAAGTATTGTACCCTTCAAGCTCATCATAGCATCAGCCATCACCAGAATATCTGTGAACAGTGGATTGCCGTTGGAGCTGCAAAGAGCTTCAGGTTCATTACTTCTCATGGGATCACCAAAGCTTTTGGACCTGGCTGATGTGTTGCCATGCTAATGTTTCATGTTTTAGCATCCTGTTTTTGTAACAAGGCAGAAAGATTGCATACAGGTACCTGGACTACCTATGAAGAAATCACAATCATATTCAGATCTCATCACCACACAAGGTAGTAGCATTCTTTGCTCTGATTGTCAGGACATGTCAGATGATATAGCGCGATGCACACGTGAGGTCGCAGACACTGGTACATTGTATTGTTCACCTATAGGATGCCGTACAATAGCAGTTTAGCAAAGTGTCAATACACAGTGTTGATACAATTATTGTACCCTTCAAGCTCGTCATAGCATCAGCCATCACCAGCATATCTGTGAACAGTGGATTGCCGTTGGAGCTGCGAAGAGCTTATGGTTCATTATTTCTCATGAGATCACCAAGGCTTTTGAACCTGGCTGATGTGTTGCCATGCCAATGATTCATGTTTTTAGTGGCTGTGACCTAGCATCCTGTTTTTGTAACAAGGCAGAAAGATCGCATGGGTACCTGGACTACCCATGAAGAAATCACAATCGTATGTAGCACCTTCTATGCTAAGCAGAGTTACATACTATTGAGAAGTAGATGCAGCTAATGGAGCGATGTATGGTTTGTTGGAGTGTGGCTGAAAAAAAAGAATAGATGCAGTGGAAGATGACAATGCCAGAATGTGACTTTGCAGTGTACAGCTCCTTATTTTCTTTTGTTTTTTTGTTTGCTTCTTTGTTTGTTTGTTTTTTGTTTTTTGTTTTGTTGTTGTTGTTGTTGTTGTTGTTGTTGTGTGTGTGTGTGTGTGTGTGTGTGTGTGTGTGTGTTTTAATGGTGAGGGAATTGGCCTAAGTTTCATACCCACCAAAAAGAGTGCTGGCAAGCATCTTTAAAAGTAGCTATTTTTGTCACAGTTCAAATCTGAGATGTTATGCACACAGTAAAATTACTGATGTCTGATTGAAAATACCACAGGAAAACATTCGCACCCAAGAATGTATTTAATCCCTAATATCAAAAACTTGCTAATAAAGATATACAGCCATTTTCATAATGGTCACCATCTTTGTCAAAATCAAATTTGCCTAGCTCCATACTCAGTATCTATATTTAAACTAGTATTTTCATGTGCAGTTATTTTGCAAATGAGAAGATCACATGAAGTGTATTAAGAGGGTATTATACAGTGGAAATGAGTGTGTGATCAGCGAGTTGGCTGAGCAAAACTGGAAGGGTGTCATATTTTTCTTGTTACTATTTGCTGTATTTTTCACTTATTGAAAGATGCTATAGAGGTTAATATTAATTGTGCAAAAAATATGTGCCTCATCGGAAAATATCAATTGTGGCTCTCTGTGGGAAAGCTGATAGTTTTTTTTTCAGCCTTTTTGTATTGGAATCCACTTCATAAGATGGGTGTGTGTCAGTCCAGATGAAAAAGAAAGTTGGAAGTTCATGTCACAGAAGGAAATTCCCCAAAAATGTTAAAGGAAGTGATGAATTAAGGGTCTTTTGTTTAATATTGATATGTAAATGTAACGTAGAATTGCACAGACGCGAATTATGATGAGGTATGCAATGATGAAATGTGTGAGCAAAACATGCAATTCTAAAATTGTCTGTCAGTGAATGTGCTTAGACTGTAATTGTACAAGTATTATTATTGTTATTAGTACTATTTTTGTTATATTTATTTGTTTCATTTATTTACTTATTTATTTATTCATTTATTTATTTGGTCATACAATTGCGTTTTAAAGTACAATTTCATATAACATACATACAGGGTATAAAGACACATATATAAACCCATAATTGCTGGAATTTGTAGTAAGGTTAAGTTGCATACATGGTGTTCATCTAAATATAAATGTCAAAGTTGGGTTGATGCAAATTGACCAGGTTTGCAACTGCCATGAAAGAATGTCAAGCTACATGTCATGGCACAGAGATTACGCCATGAACATTGTATGTTTTGTAGACATGGAAAAGGAAAAAATGAGACTTCCTGTGATGCAGCCATTGATAATGATTCATTGATGAAAGTTGAGTACAACTGCAAAAATCAATTTAAAGCACTGTTGTAGCTGATACAGCTGTATTGTTGAGTTTTAGGCTAATTCATACAGTGGTGAAAATTATGGATGAATATTTCCCTTGAGCAAGGCTGAACGTGTTATGTCAACGGAACTGTAACACACAAACTATGAATCAGTTTGAAGCTGACATGCACTTCAGAATGTAAAATTATTAATACATGTCTGCAAAAGTTGCAGCTATTGTACAATGTAGTTATTGTATACTTGCAGTCTTATTTCAATAAAAATTGAAATAGTTTCATGATTTGAGGACAGAGACAGTGCATAAATTATGTGTTTAGTGTTGATATTTAAGTCTTGGATCAAATAGTTGATTAGTTCATTTCGTTCATTGCATGCAAGGCAGGCAGTGATGTAACAGCATGAGTAAAATAAACCTGTTCATATGCAAATTTGACGTAGAGATACAACAACAGCACACATACAAAAAAAAAAAAAAAATGCATTGGCTATTAATTCCCAACCATTGTATGTGACAGCATAAAGGGGTGGTGCAGTATTGGTGGAGACGATGATTGCGCTTTTAACTTTTTGTGAGATACCAAGTAACTCTTATGAAATAGCACATATAGCATAGCATTTTAAGAGGAATTCAAAGTTTAATTGAAGAAAATCAGGTTTGGAATGACTGAAACATCCTTCAATAAAGTAAAACAAAGTGATTGTAATAAAGTGTGAGTCTCACACTTAGTAGAATCGCCATTTTGGATATTTTAGTCATTTCAAAACCAATTTTCATCAAATTAACATTGAATTTCTTGTGGACTTGCATGATCTTTCATTTTTCATAAGAGGTTTCTCATTATCTTACCAAAAAATGTTAGAAAACCTGAAATTAAGTCTCTAACAAAACTTTCACACTGTACAATCATTTTAATGAGTCAGTGCATGCATTCATTAAGTGTAGGAGCAAAAAAGCTTGCACGTGCACATAAGAGGTGGAATGTGTGGTTACAAAGTAAACTATGCCTTTTTTTTATGTGACAACAAATATCTGGTCTATCAAATAGGAGTAGTAAGATAATTTTCAGATAAGAGTAGCCAGTTCAATATCATTCATAAGAGCATGCATTAAGCATACAATGGTGATTGTGCTAACTACAGTTATGTGGGTGGATAAAAAGGAATACACTGTATGTAGAAATAGCAAAGTAGTTGTATGAGCTATGTATTTTTATATAGGCAAGTGTTAAAAGAATACGCACACAACAGAAACTGTGTAACACAGGAAGCAACATTTATTCATGGGATGTGTGTATTTTTGTTGTTCACCTACACAGATTAAATTAATTGTGACCATGACCATTAGAGTAACCAGAGTACTTGACCTTTGGTGAACCTTTTAAGAATACAATAAAGAAACATCACAACTATCATATTTTGACAAGAATCTACTTTCTTCTTGAGCCGTTCAGAGTCGTAGATGTGAAAGACATGTTGCTTTTGTGTTTTTTTGTGTGTGTGTGTTTGTGTGTTCATCACAAAAGATGTTGCTGTGGTAATCACAATTCTCCAAAAACCTTGTGGAGCAAAATTCTTCTACAGTATTAAAACATATTATTTCAAATTTGGTATAATTACTCACATCATAATGGATATATCATGTTTTGCGATGAAACTTTATATGTGTCAATATTCCAACACTCAGACGTAGAGCCTACACGGCACACACACACACACACACACACACACACACATTATCGTGTACATGATATGGTTGTTATATTGTCTAGCCTATGATACTGCTTGTATTTTGATGTATATGTATTTAATGTATTTCTATTTTAAAGGAATGGTACAGTATTGGTGGGGATGAGAATTGGGCTTTTAACTTTTCACAAGAAACTAAGAAAACACTTATGATATAGTACAGAGCATACCATTTTAAGAGGAATTCAAAGTTTATTTAATGAAAATAGGGTTTGGAATGACTGAAACATCCAAAAACAAAGTAAAACAAAGCGATCGTAATAAAGTGTGGTCCCACAGTTTATTACAATCGCCATTTTTTGGATATCTCAGCCATTTCGAAACCAATTTTCATCAAATAAATGCTGAATTCCTCATAGAATTACATGCTCGTTCATATTTCATACAAGGTTTTTCATTATCACACACACACACACACACACACACACATGTTACAAACCTGATATTAGGTCTCAACCAAAACTATATGATCCCTTTAATGTGCATTTTATAACTTACTACGATATCTCTTCTACTAGTAGCATAAGCGTAGTGAGAAAAGAAGAAAAAAATAACGAGCAAATTACAACAAACTCGAAAGTTACCAAAATGGATTATAAGCGCATCTTGGTTGAAACGTATTCGTATATAGCTATAATAACTATATACCAAATAAATTATACACACATTTCCATGTGTACATGAACACACACACACACACATACATTACCCACTTTACATAGACAAGATGGCATCTGAGCAAAAAGTTATTTTTGTGAAATGATTCTTGCAACATATTCCTCACGTGTGCTAAATGTGGAAAAGATAGGACGTTTGGATTCTCATTTAGAAAAGGGAGTCATATCTGCCATCTTTGGTACAAAATTCTGTATGCACTATAACGAAGATACAGCAACAAGTACATATGACCTTTGACCCTCCTTTACTCTCCCAAGATGACATCTGAGCAAAAAGTGGTTATTTGTGGAATGATTCTTGTAACATGGTCTTTGCGTGTGCAAAATGTGGGAAAGATAGGACATGTATTCACCAAGATACAGGATGAAACATTTATGACCCGTGACCCTAATTTACATACCCAAGATGGTGTCCGACCAAGTAGTTGTTATTTTATTAAATAATGTACGTGACATGAACTAAACATGTGCAAAATATGGGGGTGATAGGGGCTGTTTTTCTTGAGATATTGCAAAGAAAGTTGCAAAAAGAAAGAAAATCTCAATACATCGAAGATAAGCTTTAATTTCAACCAAGTTTTTTAACGTGTTCCCAACATTGTATGAAAACACAAAGGGCACAGTCTTGATAGTGCAAAGTCTCAGCTACAACATATTAAAATCTGGGAGAAATTCACCGAGGTATAAGTGAGCTAGTGCTCGAAAAAGATAAGTCATATCAATTTTCATTTGCAGAAAAACAGCACTCCCATAGAGATAACACGTCATAACGAAGATACAGAAAGAAGCACATATGACCTTTGACCCCACTTTGCACAGACAAGATGGCAACTCAGCAAAAAGTGGTTATTTTGTGAAATGATTCTTGTAACATGGTCTTTGCGTGTGTAAAATATGGAAGAGATAGGACATGTATTCACTAACATACAGGATGAAACCTTTATGACATTTGACCCTAATTTACATACCCAAGATGGTGTCTGATCAAGAAGTCGTTTTTTCATGAAATAATGTACGTGACATGAACTAAACATGTGCAAAATATGGTAGTGATAGCAGCTGTTTTTCTTGAGTTATTGCAAAGAAAGTTGCAGAGAGAAAGAAATATCTCAATACATCAAAGATATGCTTTAATTTCAACCACGTTTTTGACGTGATCCCGACATCGTATGAAATATCGAAGGGCGCATTAACGATAGCCCAAAGTCTCAGCTACAACATATTAAAATCTGGGAGAAATTCACCGAAGCATAAGTGAGCTAGTGCTCGAAAAAGATAGTCATGGCAATTTTCATTTCCAGAAAAACAGCACTCCCATAGAGAAAACACGTCATAACGAAGATACAGAAAGAAGCACATATGACCTTTAGCCCCACTTTGTACAGACAAGATGGCATCTGAGCAAAAAGTGATTATTTTGTGAAATGATCTTTGTAACATGGTCTTTGCATGTGCAAAATATGGGAAAGATAGGACATGTAATCACCAAGATACAGGATGAAACATTTTTGACCTTTGACCCTAATTTACATACCCAAGGTGGTGTCCGATCAAGTAGTTGTTATTTTATGAAATGATGTACGTGACATGAACTAAACATGTGCAAAATATGGGGGTGATAGGGGCTGTTTTTCTTGAGTTATTGCAAAGAAAGTTGCAGAAAGAAAGAAATATCTCAATACATCGAAGATAAGCTTTAATTTCAACCATGTTTTTTGACGTGATGTTGACGTCGTATGAAAAAACGGAGGGCGCAGTTACGATAGCACAAAGTCTCAGCTACAACATATTAAAATCTGGGAGAAATTCACCGAAGGGTAAGTGAGCTAGTGCTCGATAAAGACAATCATGTCAATTTTCACATCTAGAAAAATTCCCCCCATAGAGATAACACGTCAGAACGAAGATACAGAAAGAAGTACATATGACCTTTGACCCCAATTTGCACAGACAAGATGGCATCTGAGCAAAAAGTGATTATTTTGTGAAATGATTTTTGTAACATGGTCTTTGCATGTGCAAAATATGGGAAAGATAGGACATGTATTCACCAAGATACAGGATGAAACATTTATGACCTTTGACCCTAATTTACATACCCAAGATGGTGTCCGATCAAGTAGTTGTTATTTTATGAAATGATGTACGTGACATGAACTAAACATGTGCAAAATATTGGGGTGATAGAGGCTGTCTTTCTTGAGATAGTGCAAAGAAAATTGCAGAAAGAAAGAAATATCTCAATACATCGAAGATAACCTTTAATTTCAACCAAAACTTTTGACGTGATCCCGACATCGTATCAAAAAACGAAGGGCACACTCACGGTAGCGTAAAGTCTCAGCTACAACATATTAAAATCTGGGAGAAATTTACCGAAGGGTAAGTGAGCTAGTGCTCAAAAAAGATGGTCATGTCAATTCTCACTGCCACAAAAACTGCTCTCCCATAGAGATAACACGTAAACTGGTCAAATTTTACAAGGATACTTTCAATCCATTTTTACGAAGTGATGACGTTATCCAATCAAAATGTTGTTATTACACTAATGAAAGAATATTTCATAAGCTACAACATACCGAAATCTGGGTGAAAATTGGCGAAATTTAAGTGAGATACGCTCGAGTGAATTTGAAATTTGATGACGTCATTTTGAAAATTTACTTTTTTTACTTTATTAAGAAATTTGATATCTTTTAATCATTTTTTCAGTATCGCCAACCCATGAAATGACATGTACAACTCATCAGCTTTTAGAATATGTCAAGAAAATGGGGGGTCACCGTCCATCCTGACGAGTAAAATCCGATTTAAAATTGGCGGTTTTTTGGCATAGTTGCACTGTGTATCCCCATTGACGCACGCGCGGAATTTTGAATTTGACGGGCCCGTATAACGTCATATTAAGTCGGATCGACTTGAAACTTGATAGAAATATTCCTTGACATTGTGGACATCCGATCCGTGTGAAAAAACTGAAAATTTCTATTGCATATGAGCTGTGCGTGCGTATATGCGCGCGCGCGTACGCGTCCGTCCGATTTTTTCAAGTTTTCAAAAAATGCTCTAAATGGTCTGAAACGTGTGCAAAAAAAATTTGAGCTCGATTTGAGCATACAAATATTTCAACGCGCGCGTACGCGCACGTACCAAGAGAAAATGTGAATTTTGAGAATATGAGTAGAATGCGCATAACTTGAAATAAATGTGACGTGAATTTCATTGAAAAACTTCATTCCATTAATGAGATATGATTGAGAATGTGTTTTCATATAATGACGTCATAGTGACGTCACGGTCGACTGATCACTTTGATTTTAGTTCGATTGCCGTCTTTGGGACACGATACATACATGGTATAAGTTTGAACTTGATAGGCATAGTACTTTCTGAGCTAACCTCTGCACAACTTTTGGGGAGAAATAAAGAAAGAAGAAGAAGAAGAAGAAGAAGAAGAAAGAATCCGTACAGATACAATAGGTGATCCGAGAGGATACTCGGATCACCTAATTAAACACTCCATTGTTGACTTGCACTGTGTAAATCATCACATCGTCTATATTCTAATTCCATGGGATTCGTGGGTTTGAATTTTGAACTACAGTAACCTCGTCAGGGCCGTGGATCTTGTTCTCGTGTGCAGGGCGCTCGTAGATTCGGCTCATTCCAATCTCGAGGGCATGTCATACTGGAATAAAGTGGTTGGCCCTAAAGCATGAAAGTGAACTCGCAGTTCGATCAGCTGTATACCTAATGGCCCTTTGCTGTTCAGTATAATATGCATTTCTTTTCTTCCTTTCTATCCCTTGCCAATACTGTCGTGTTGTCAGTCGCAAAGGTATACCGCTTTGATGTATGGGGTGTATGGCACAAACGTTCGAGCGAAGGGCAGGAGAGCCTCGGAGAAATATAAATGGGAAAATTGTACTCCATCACCTCTATAAATCATGTTCAAGTGTTGGTGGAAAGGAATTTCTTGAATACCTATGAGAGTATATTATGCCATACATATGGACAGGTTGCATTCCTCGAGAGTATATTTGAATATCTTAGACTGTACGTTTGATATGGGTTCAAAGTAAATCAAATGTGTCTCCTTAACCTAACATTCCGCTTTTACTGTTTTTTTTGTTTACATTCAAGTAGATATTGTGCATGTGTGCAGACGTCTGTACATTTTGAGTTATCTATCTGGTATTTTAGGGATTTTTTTTTTTATTCAGATAGAGAGAACAATAAAAAGTGGAGATGGGGAAATTCAATGAAATATGCATAGCATTGTGAAACATACATCAGCCCGTGGTAACGACTTCTCAACAATGCAGTACATGCCTACACCATAAAGCTATATGGATTTCTTAAACTTGCATCTTTGTTGTTGTTGGTGTGTTGTTGTTGTTGCTACGTTGTTGTTTGTTGTTGTTGTTGTTGTTGCTGCTGCTGCTGCTTTTAACATGTTTGCCACCGGTACGGTGGCCTCCCAATCGTCTCCATTGATCCTTTAGAGGACCCTGTCAATCATGACAGAAAATGGGAATGACACTATGATGGAAAACTATGAAAATAATTATAGCTAATGCATTTTTTTTCCACTGCATACTTGATGGGTCGGCCTGAAACTTAAATTCCTCGCTGGCTGCTTCCCTTCAACTTACCATTGTTGACTATCAATATTTTGTTTATTTTGTCATGGTTGTATTCATCATTGTCATTGTTTAATGTTTTATGTCGAACAAATAAATTCTATCAATTAAATTCACTGCAGCCAAAAGGAACTATGTGTGTAAAACAACTCGTCAAAGGATATTTGTATTGCATATAGGATTCGAACTCAGAATCTCCTTTTCCAGAGCCAAGATCCGTATCATTTCTCTCAGTCTCTTGAAAAGCGCCAATTTAGATTCTTCTTAAATGAAAAACGGATTATATATAGTATTACTTACGAAGGCTCGAGGCGGGTCGAAAATTTTTGTAATAAAATCCTTGTTGGAACTACAAGTGGTGTACTCGAGACTCCTTCCTCTTTATACTTATATAACTCTATTTTATTTTACATATATGTGATATTTATACATATACATACATATATATGGATATATATAAACATATATATATATACAAACATATACACATAGATAGACAGAGAGAGAGATTTGCATTTTGCCGATGAAGCTATTTTGGGGGCATAGCTCCCCCTTCTCGAAGGCTTTTATAAACGTCATCACTTCTATAAATCATGTTCAAGTATTGGTCCAAAGGACTATCTTGAATACCCATGAGAGGCAGTCATGCCATAAATGATATGGAGGCTGCATTCAAAGTTCAAAGAATTTATTAGTCTTCAAGATTTGGTTAGTCAAAGTCTTGAAGAAGGGGACAGGCCCCCGAAAATTCGCAGTTGATATTACTTGAAATTGCATTAACTGTATTTTTCTTGACCTTCGTTGTGTAAATGCCAATCAATAATGAAAATCAACAAACGCACACACACACACACACACACACGCATATATATATATATATATATATATATATATATATATATTATATATATATATATATATATATATATATATATATCAAATTTAAACAATACTGGTAAAGTATATTTTTATTCCACTACACTGATATGAAATAGCAAACTTATCGCTCTCCGTCTTTTCATTTTTAAGTATGAAACCGGTAAACAAGACCATTGATCAAGACCCCGTTTATCAGTCCAAATGTTGTACTATCTGTGCGTTGAGGGGCCAGAGCTACAACCTTTACCTATACTTGCTTGGCGATGCGACGCACGTTTCGTGACAAATTTCTAGGATTTACTCTCCGCACTACACAAGGAATATTTTTTTTCTGTGAAATAAATGGTGTCACAGTCTGTCTTTATTAAGGAGTGACAGCACAACCTTTGAAGCTTGGACGTTATTGTTAGACATTACTCTTGAGCCAAACCGAAAAAAAAAATGGAATGCCTACTTTTTTCTCCTCAGAATAGAACGCAATCATTATTCTAATATAACAAATGCAGAATGTTCCGTAATAGTCATTAGTATTGAAAGTACTACGTATAATTCTCATATCTTTCCAGATGTTCGGTTTAGGTGTCACCACTGATTTTATGGTGATGAGTATCGGGTAAATTTCAGCCTTGATCGTTTAGTGTCGGCAAGCTTAAACCGGGTGTGGAGTACGTCATGTGGTAAAGCATAATAATAGCAATTATTATGTTTTACCATATATTTATTACGTTTAAATCATATTATGTAATACGATATATTTATTTATGATTATTATGTTTTACCATTATTATATTATTGTTATTACTATCATTATTATCATCAATACTGTCATTATAATCATCATTACATGATAACATCTTTACGCCCCCTTTTACCTCTCGTTTGGCCTATTTCTGTCATGTTCAAGCACTTGATGTTACTGTATGCAGTGGAAGACGTTTTCATGAGTGAAAGTTCGTTTGTGTAAGTTCGCAGCTGCACAGGCTTGGTCGCATGAAATGACGTCACCTGCTTGTCGAGAAATATCACGTGGTCTCTGAGTAAGATATCTTCGCCTCTGAAGGCCGCAATCTCATGCATCTGCGATTTCATAAACTGAAAAGTCTTGGGTGCCAGATGCCTGATAAATAGGAGTGCTCTCGGAATATATTGTCCGTGAAATAGTACAGGAGAAATCTTCTATCCGCACAGGATGATCGAGGAAGGTGTCATTTTAAAGGATATTCCAGACAATTTATATAATTTCACATCGTATATTACATAATCGATAATACCATGTGTAGATCTGTGGAATTTACTGTGGTCCGTGAGCAGACAGATCAATACTATAAAACCCCACATTATACACTGAACATGGATGATGACATAGAGGGCTCACATATTCCAGTAGTGTATCAATGTGATTCTTTTGCAATACCACTTGCCCAACAGGTCCACCTGTGTAGAATTTATGCATGGTTTCTTCTGCCTTTTGTTCTGCTTCTTTGATCACCCAATCATGTATTCTAATGTGAAGCTGATATGTCATCATCCTCGTTCATTGTGATATCTTATCAATTTTTGATATGTATATTCTTTTTCCTCATCCCAAATGCCATAAATGTTAAGCCTCTGTACCCAGTATAATAAAAAAAAAATGGACGTTTAGATTCAAAAGGCCGAAAGTCATCCACATGTCTCCTTTAACATGTTTAACTGCAAGAAGTGCGGGACATGAAAACGTCATTTACTTACTTATCATACAGGCCTCCCTCTCCCTCCCTCTCTCACTCCCTCACTCTCTCTCTTTATTTCTCTTCATTAAATCTGTCTCCATACTGAGTGATAAACAAAGAGAGGGAGAGAGGGCGGTGGGCGAAGAGAGACAAATCTATTGTCTACGAATCCCTGCTTACTACACACAACCTTCAGAGACGTGCATTTTTATCTAAAGGACCGTTTGAGGCAAGAAATAATTGAAATAATCAAACATAATTAAGATTTCATCCAAATTGGATTAAAAATGGGGGTGGTTATGGAATTTTAAAGACTTAATACGGCAGATATGAATATGTGAAGATGTTAGCTGATAATGTAAACACTTCACAATTTTCATGGTGAATAAAATGGTAAATAATGGTAAGTCAGATTTGATGTTGAGACCAGGGAACAATAACATTTGAACCCCTCCCCCCCCCCCCAACAATAAAGAAATTGCAAAAATTTATGGAAAAACTGTAAAGCCAGTTGTGGGGCGATATCATCGACTCATTCATTTGCACATTATTCGTATGGAATAGTCTATGGCTCGAGGAATATACTGTGAACAAAACCTCACAATCTAATCCCTACCCTAGTTTTTATAATATATCAGTCTTTCATTTCAGACTAACTTTTAACCGATGATTCCGAGGACTCTGAGGATGACTGTTCAACTGTATTGAAACTGCCTTGAACTTTATTGAAATATGCAAATGCATTGCTTGTTATTGCAACTGACTGACATATTGTTTTTCATCGCCATAAATACGCAGGGATTATTCATCGTTTTAAGTGACAACCCCGGATAACAGCTATGACAAAAATTATGGGTATACACCGGAGTTTATTGAAAATAGCTATGAAACACTTGTTTTGTTCTTGGTAACCTTATGATGAAGGCCTGAAATTGAATGACAACAAAATCCCTCTTGTGTGGATTATGCCGTTATTTCCAGCACTCAATCTTTGGAAAAGCATTTCTTATAAATCAATAGCTGACACATGTTTTAAAGCTAAGAGGATTGACATACATGTATATCTTTAACCATGGACTAAGAATTTTCCATTAACAAACGTTAATGTGCTGTCAAGTTTTATCTACAGATTCTGTTGTTCAAAAACAAACAAATCACACATAGATCGAATTCTTGTAAATGGACCTTATAGTTCTTACCGCGGTCAATCATCACTTAATACGGGGGGGGGGGGCAGTTGCCTTGCTTCCCCTCCCCTCCCCTCCCCCATGAAAATATTGGGGACCTCCAATATTTTGGAAAGTTTCTTACTTTTTTTTATAGAAAAGTTTCTAAATATACTACTCAAAAAAAGTTAAGGACCACTTTTTAAAACGTACACATTTGTACACATTTGTACCACTTCACAATGGGCCCACTTTTCAGGATATGCAATAATGCGAGAGACATCATGCAACAACTGAAACCACCCATGTGTGAAATTGTTACAGGGTGTTTGAGGAGATTCAAGACAGCCATATTCGGGTATTTCTAGAAATACAACACCCGGTTTGAAAATTGTATACACACATTAAAAAGTGGTCCTTAACTTTTTTTGAGTAGTGTATTTCACCTCCCCGTACACTTAGTACACTTTTGAGATTAACAGATTCGGAATATTTCATCAAGAGCGTGCACCGGATTTGTCACTTTAGTTCAAACAATGCCAAATGTCCTTTTAACCCTTTCTCCATTTGGTTCCTCTCCAGATAGATTCAGTACACTTTTGGGATCAACAAAGTCCCAAATTAAGAAAATGTGTTTACGAGATATTTTTATTTGAATTCTAAAAAGGCGAAAAGCTCCCCCATATGCAGGTTCGTCGATAGTGGAGGTCAAGGAGGCAGTTGCCCCCACCCCCACCCGAAAATATTGGGGTAGTTGCAAACATAATTATTTTGCCCCCAAACAAGTCTCAGGTTGCAGAACATTTTCTTGTTTTTTATTTAAAAAAAACGAAAATGTCCCAAAATTCCATCCATTATAGTGTGCACCATATCGTCGAATTTTAATTCTGAAAATACAAAAACTCCCTTGCGTGGGAGAGTATCCCCCTTCAATATCTTCCCCTGTTAGGCCCCCCTTCCATACACTAAGTTCACTTGGGAGATTTACAAATTTCCGTATATTTCACTAAAGGGGCTGTACAGTTCTGGTTGAGGTGGGGGTTCATGTTTTTTACATTCCTAGTGAGATAATGAGAAATCTCTCAAGAAATTTATGAAAAAGCATGTAATTTTAAGAAGGATTTAACGTTTATTTGATGAAAATTGGTTTTGAAATGACTGAGATACCAAAAAAAAAGTGATAATAATAAAAGACTACATGGCACGCCTGTTATTAGGATCGCTTTGTTTCACTTTGTTTTTGGATATCTCCGCCATTTCAAAAGCGATTTTCATCAAATAAACTTTTGATACCCCTTAGAATCGCATGCTCCTTGACATCTCATAGAGTGGTTTCTGAATATCTCGCAAAACGTTAAAAGCTAAATCTTCACCTCGACCAGAACTGTACACACCCTTTAAAGCGTGTGCACTAGATATGTCACTTCAATTCTAACAAATTCAAATGTTCCCTCATGTGGGAGAGGAGCATCCTCTTTCAATATACTCCTCCCCCCGCTCGGTTCCTATCTATATGTAATTCACTTTGTTTTCATCGACAATTTCCCTGATATTCCATCTTAAATGTGTATTCCACATATTTTCATAGCAATTCTTAAAATGCAACAGGTCCCTGCATGGGAGGGGTCGTTGGGGACACCCCCTTCCACACCCTCCTCCTGCTACATTAGCCTCCATGCACTGATTATGACTATACTACATTATACATTCCATCAAAACTATGCACCACACATGCCAAATGCATGTAGTTGAATTGTAATCTTATAGATGCAAAAGCTCCCTCACAAGGGAGTGGGATACCTCCTCCCACCTCCCACACCCCCCCCCCCCCCCGTCTCTCTCCTTGACAGACTTACTAAACTTCTCTGATACAAATTTCCGGGGGTTTTTTCAGCAAAAGTGTGCGCCACATCGTTGAATTTGATTTCTAAAAATGCAAAAAATCCCTCGAAAGGAGTGGAATGTTCCACAAAAAAGTTTGTATCAGATCATTCTATTTCAATTCTAAAAAAAAAAAAAAGAATTGCAAAAGGGCCGTCGTGCGGGAGGGGCTACCCTCTCCCACTCCTTCCCCCCTCAACAGGGAATCACGATCTTCAAGACACTGGCTTTTTCGTGGTTTCCTCGACATTTGACTATCGTACAAAATATTTTCTGCATTGCTTTTATGAAATCAATAAATTGAATTGAATTGAATTGAATTGAATTGAATTGAATTGAATTGAATAGAATTGAAAATTGAAATTGAATTGAAAAATTGAATTGAATTGAAGAAAAATTGAATTGACTTAAATTGAATTCAATTGAACTTTTATACACTTAGTACACAATGATGACTCATTGTGAACAAGAGCTGAGATACCACGATTTCTGTGAATGTTTATTTTTCCAACTTTTTTTTTTTTTGATTGGGAAGAAATCCCAAAAATTTCTTCAAAAGTGTGCACTAGGTCGTTGAAGTTCAGGTCTGAAAATGCCAAATCTCCCTCTTGTGGAGAGGGTAGATATCCCCCACTTTCTCCCCCCCCCCCCCCCCCCTCACTCGATCTCTTCACTCTCTCGCACAGATCTTCCGATCCAAGTTTTGCCCCCCCCCCCTTTTTTTTTTAAACGGAAAAACGGAAAAGTTCTTACTTGATATATACAGCACCGAAGTGATGATGTCATACAGTATGTCGAATAATCTTTTGTTATAACCTGCATGGGTTGAAACCAGGTTGCGCGCGTAAACACTCGGGCCAGGTGAGGTTGTTTTGAGCCGGTATCAATGACATCACACTTTGGCGCTTTAATCATCGCGGGAAGTATTCAAACTCTGTCGGCCCATATCTTTAAAAATGATCTGGTTCGGTCGAGAATTCGTTGAAATATGCTGAATGTGGAGTATGTGCACCTAATCAAAGGTACCATAGTACATTTACTTGCACGGGAATCGTGGTGTGCTCCACCTTTAAAACTTTAACCACCTCGGAGCGTCGTCAATAAATGGTCACCAGGAGACAACCGAGTGTCGTGAGCTTGTCCTGACACCTTCTTGAATTACCAAACTCTAATGGCGTTTGCCGGAAACCGTAGATGCCACGCCAATTAAACATCTCTTCCACTCTGCTGCAAGAATGACGTCTAACATTCTGCCTATTTCTTCTCGCACCAGTTGGCCTGCATTAGACTCACAGTGATTTCCTCTATCGATGTTTCTCAGCCATAAAAAGGCAATCAATAGAGCTCTCTTCATGTGTATCTAAATTGTTACAGTTGTGATCACTGAAAGGTCTAGACGGTTGATGCTCGATGCTCTACGGGGACTCGCAAACTCTATGCAAAGTGGGTCTTGGCAAGACACTGTATTTCCAGTGTCTTCCTTTTGAATAACTTAGTAGCTGCAAATCTTAACGGTTACAAATTAAGGATCCCTTCTTTCTCTTCACTCACTTAGATTTTAATGACTAGGACGATAATTATTGCATTACAAACGGCGAATTCAGTATTGATAAACATATAAATGATTCAGAGTGCTGGACGTGATAGAGAAAATGTGATAATGTAGTGCATATTCTGCAACTGTATATGGTAAAACTTGATTTTAGCTATCAACTTCGGCCGGTGTAGATCTGGAACGCTCCGTTTAAGGTGCAAATTGTAACGTGACACATATCCTTTTTTCAAGTAATCGTATTGCTCATTTGCTTTTAGACAGTTCGTACAACAATGGATTTGTTTCGGTAGAATTAACTGGCATGTGTGTGTGTGTGTGTGTGTGTGTTTTCTTTTCAATTTTTTACAGAAAAAAAAATGCAAAAAGATTGAAAAAAAAAATCACCAATACAGAATAGAATCAAACCTTAAGATATATATGAACATGCAGCAGTTATGTGCACTCAATGAACCGTCGCATATCTTTCTCTTTTTTGTATACATTAAAAATAAAAATAAAAACCTTGCATGTTTCCACACAATTTCTTTTCTTACAGATGGCACATGCAAGTTATGCTCAATTTAGGGAAATGAGCATTAGAATGTCTTTTTTATCATATAAGTAATTTGACATTGATTGACAAATGATGTCGTCGGCAAAAGTTTGGTTCGGAAATTTTTTGGTGGGTGGATCCAAGTAAACTGAAGATAAATAGCTGAAAAATTATTGTAAAAATAAATGGCACAGATTCAGATATTCTTTCCGGTCACAAAGAGTGATGAATCAGCTAAGGAATCACAAATTAAGACAAGTCAACTTGCATTCACATTTCATAGGTCTGTTATCAAGTAGGAATCTGTGAGATGAATAGTATTCTTACATATTTTTTTTTTTTGGTTTTTATTTTGATCAGGTGATGGCATGACTGTGTTGTATGATAAGGCAGACGATAAGATTATTATATGACGAATCTGACGCTTGCGGCAGCATTACAATATTGTTGCCCGAGATGACACTGCCTATCCAGCCATAGCCATCTTTGATCCCAAAGAAGCTCTAAAACGTCATCTGTAAAACATTTCTTCCATGGTTAGCTGTCTTGTAAAATCCGAGTGCATTAACATATTAATATATATATATATATATATATAAGTCCATATTAAGGTATTGATATAAACCCGTTTATCTCATTATATGAGTTGTTGTACTGTGTGACACTATGTCTTCCGAATTCCATAAAGCAATATATTTTTTTTATTTCTTTTACTCCTTGTTAATTCTGTAAGGGCTGTCGATGATCTATGCCATTTTCCAACATACCAATGATGATGAACAGTACAAGGGAAACTTTATTTAATGTGAATAAATGTAAAAAGGAGTTATACGAACACGAGTTATACGAAAAAAAAAGAACAAATACAGAAAATACACTTAGACAGACAGGATACATGCATACAACGACAAGGACACTCGGTTATGTAGGCTAATTATGTTAAAGCATGTTAAGGTCCAGTGGTATATTCACTGTGGTCATCACCATCCATCGCGCGTTTAAGAAATTTGACGCTGGCCATGTTCATCCTGTCACTGTTCTTGACGTCACAGTTTCATCCAGACCCGAAATGGCTCTGCATGATGAGGTGCTGTCTGGCGAGTCCTGTGGGACCTGGTGTCCCACTCGTACTTACCCTGGCATCCACTCGAATCAACAAGGCAGAAAGATTGCGGCTTTCTTTCAATCCGTCGAGATTGAACCCTTCCTGATGAGAAGGCCAAATCTAGTGGGGGCCCCCCTCAGACCAAAAGGAGTTCCCATTATGTAATTATACGCATAGGTGTTTTTTTTTTTTTTTTGGTGTTTTTTCTTGCGTCTATATGCTAGACGCCAAGTGATTGATAGACATTCTTAGCAATGCTGACAGTAGGAAAATGAACACTTGTGGAAGTCATGTAGGTTAATTGAAAAACTTGTCTTTGCTTTAACTGACTGGCGAAAGTTTCCACTCTTTTGGCAAAACTTTCGGTTTCAAGCTACCTCGATGACATCGATTGTATAACGTATGGTCAAACATACTGAGTCTGTCTCTTCAGGTATCAGCAAGTACGTTCCAAAATGTTTTTTACACTCGTAGACAATAATAGTGTATCAGATGGGAGTTTATGGCAATAATTGTATCATAGACATCTTTAAGTACTATCTTCTCCCGAATTATATTAAGTCATCTCTATGTACCTTCTGAACTTTACCCACTATTACGTAAATCATATACGCCTACATGCATCACGAGTGGTGATTCTGTGCTCTGTACATCAAAAGCTTTCATATAGTTTCAAAGAAGTAGCACTTTTTTATATGCCAGATGTTATCCTTTTCTTCAAGTGAACTTATATCATATGCCATCTAAGATATCGCTTTAAATATGTGTAATCTCTTTGATACATCTTAACTCAAATCAAAACAAGCACCGCTCTTCAAAGATATCTTTGGATTAAGAACGTGTCGTGCCATTATTTATGTTCAATACTCATAATTCATGAATCCTTGATGTCATGATAACTATCATACGTCTTTTGGAACTTATAATGAGTGTCAAAGTGGAGAATGATTAATGTTAGAATCTTTGTATTGTGTTCATACCCGATCCACGTTCGGGGCAGAGGAAGGCAGTACGCTACGTTATAGATTCATGTCGCGCCCATGTTCGCATTCATGGCGTGTCGGCTCTAATCTCAGCCTCTACTTCTCTCCCTGTCGCATGAGTGATTACGTGCTTCTAGCGAGTCTGGTCATGGCATATACCGTTAACTGATGAGTCTCTCTAATCGAGCCACTCTCTTTGGAGGAAAGCGATCACGTTAAAGTTTGGTTTGTTTGGTTTCTTTTTCATGCCTGCACTAGACGCTATAATAAGACAGACCTCTTTCGGTTTGGGGCAGTACTGTTTTCCCCCGCTTTTAAAGCATACATGTTTCACATCCAGATGAATGTTGGGGAAAAGAAAAAATCCACCTTTTTTCACTTTGGCAAACAGTTTGCATGTTTTGTCGTTGCTTGCTGCCCGCAAGCGCTTATGGTGGATCAGAACTGATTATCAAGGCGGGTAGGAACAAATTATGCAAGCATGTTCTCCTTGGAAGTCCTTCACTTTTTGGACTGTTGCACTTCCTGCAAATTCCTGCACCGCAGACCCACGTGTGACTCGTTAGACCGAGCACCTCAATTGGAAACAAGACATCAAGGGTTTGGGTTTGCGGTGAGGATGCTCCTCAGTGACGTCGCTTCCATGGAGATGCCTGCAGCTCGCCATGGGTGCGCCGCAAATCTCAGAGACCCCATCCTCACTGTGGCTAACATTGTATTGATCTGCTTACATAGCGATCCTGAAGACCGATTTGGCGACACGCTTCGTTTGCTCTCACGCTACACCGCCATTTTCGCCGTCTAATCGGTCTTATAGCGAGACTGTCGAAAAATCTTGTAGGAGCTATGAAGAGGTCAACATGGCTGCACATATGCTCACGATGAAACAATTGACACAAAAACAATAACAGTGACGGCACAAAGACGATAAACGGATGTGGTTTGGCCAGTAAAACTACGGTCTTTGCTACGAACGTCATGGGTTCGCTTCTCCCTGCATGCTTATATGACTGTATGATTCTCTGGCCGAATGATTTTAATCAACAATTTACCGTTCAACATTTTCGATTTCCGATAAGACTATAATCAAAATTACATCCATATGTTTCAAACATAAATTCATTAAAATGAATATAAAAATCCTGAATAATTTGACTTTAACACAATCCCATGACCCATTATCATTAGATTTTCTTTTCTCTTTCTTAAAAAAAAAAAGATTGTCGTTTTCTCATTAGACCAATCGTTAAGTTAATCGAAAGACTAAGATTAGACACAAAATACGAAGAGGAATAATAGTCCAAGAAGGCACTTTCAACTTAAAATCCTGCAAGCGTTTGTCCTGAAGAGTACGTGATTTTTCCCTCTTTGCTTGTGATTAAAGTGAGTTAGCGGACAGACACCATCTTTTATTCTTTTTTTTTCTTGTTTTCGTACTGTCTGAGGAAGTGAGCTCAAACCAACGGTCTTCTTTTGGGGTCGGGTGCTCGGCTGTAACGCCCCGGGCAGTTAAGGTATCCATCTATGTAATCCGCACCGGGTAATGCGTGATATAATATGGCTATTTAATACACTTGAGCCACGATACTTCATACCTGTTTGATCCGTTATATTACGTTAAACACCTAATAATCAAAGAGATGGAGGAGTTCAGCAACCCTCTGTGTGGTTACGTGATAAGATTCAGCCTGCTCCGTATGCTCTCAAAAGCTGCGAGATTGAGTGTTACAGTGAACATTGATAAAGTTATTTGCTTTGGTGAGCATCAATGAAGCCAGACTCGACTTTCCACTGGAGTGTTGATATCTTGGTGTGTATCAGCCACGCCTCTTGAAAAGAAAGATGTCGCTTGAAATTCATGTCGGTGTTGAAAAGGCCTCCCGCTCACCCAAGTAAAAGGAGGGGAATACAGATCTGATGTCGTTCTTTTTTAAAGGGGCATTCCAGATGATTTTCATGATTTCACATCATGCAGTACATAAATTGACAGCTCCGTGTCTAGATTCGTGGAATTTATTGTTGTCCTTGAGCAGAGAAACCAAAATACTGAAAATCTTACGCAAATTACACTGAACAGTGTTGATGACATCAGAGGCCTCACATATTTCAGAAATGTAGCCAGAGTAATTCCAATACAATACCGCCTGCTTAACAAGTTCACCTGTGAAGAATCCATACATGCCTTCTACTTTTTGCTCTGTTTCCTTGAGCCCCAACTCATGCATTCTTATGGCGAGGCTGCCATGTCATCATCCTTGTTTATTGCAGTTTGTTATAGATTTTGAAAACATTCTCATTCCTCATCCCAATCACTGTAAATTCTGAAACTCCATAGTCAGTTTAACTAATTTATAGATGTTCAAAATGTAAAATAATCTGGCAATTCTGGAGAGGTACCCTTTAAAGGCTCGGTCACAAACGCCTTTTGCGAACTGCTACGAACGCCGTAAGAACGATTTTAGACCATTTCGTAAAGATCTTCCTATTTACTACGAAGACCATACGAAACCAGCGTTCGTAGACCTTTCTTAAACCGTTCGTAAGTTCGCAGCGCCTGGTCGATGGTCTTGTCCAAGATTTCTTTCCACGTCGTACGAAACCCCTCGTTTCGTAAGGCAGTCGTACGAAAGGTCGCAAGAACAACGTCAGAACCACTCAAGATTTTTGTAGATTTCGTAGGGTCGTGAGACAATTCTAGAAGAAATTTTTTTAGATGATTTAGATGATTGTAAGAACACCTTTATTGTTCACCAGAAGGCTCTTAACGGCTGTTCGTAAGAAAACCCCTACCGAGGCTAAAAGAAATGTAGATGAGGTTCGTCTGTGTGAATATGATTGACCCCTTGATCGACGAAATAAAAAAGAATAGTATCGCAGGACTGTTTACCTACACAAATCATAAACCTTGCTAAGACTGTTTTTCAAGCTGTCATTGGACCTACTACTACTACAACTGTTACTATATACTACTTATACTTCTGCTACTACTACTTTCCTACTACTACTACTACTACTATCACTGCTGCCACTACCACTAACTACTATAACTGGGATTATCACAACCGTTTCTAGCCGTAATGTTGTTATTGTTGCTTCTTCGGCTGAACATCCTCTCGTAAAATATTATTGTCGTTTGTTAACCACGATGTAAATTCATCTCTCCATTCTGGGTATTTTCTTTTATGCTACTTTTGTATAATACACAGTCCCGAACTAAACTGAAGCAAATCCTGAAAATACCTATGCAAGCAGGCCTACATGTATGAGGAGACTAAGTCTAGCATTAACCTGTTCTCTCCCGATGAGTCACAGATAGCGAGGAAATTATTGTGTGTTCATATTCATCATATATTGATCACCTAACATTCTGATTACTCGATATCTGCAGTCGTACACGTCAATGGTACATCGTCAACCTACCAAAAGAGTGGCTTATAACAGTGCCCAAGAGCCTGTCCCAAAGTCATTTTGTATTCATAGCAGCCTGCCAATAGCGAAGTGTTATATCCCGAGGTGTCCCACTCTGCCATCATATGCGAACTCTACACAATTTTGCGACTGCCCGCATGAATTAAAACACGCACTTAACCGTTCAATGATACCCACTGAACTTACCAATTGGCGTAAGGTTACATCCATTATCGAGGCAAAAGTCATGTTTTCGTTTTTGATGATGTTTAAATTAAAAGCAAAAGTTTCAGAACCTCGGGGCTTAATGCAATCTGGGCCAACGTAGACTGTCGATTTCAAATTAACCCAGTTTTCCTACAGTTACCCCGATCTTGTTGGGCCATGTGACTCGTGAAGAAGGTTCAAATGCAATCACCATTATGTGCAGACATGATTACCGCCGGGTAATAAATGGAAATTGAGGAAGTCTTGTCTTTTCTTTATCCTCCATGTTGGCCATATACTTCAGTCATTGAGGTTGGGGCAGGTCTGTTGTACTTACTTGAGTCTTCAGTCAACTGGCTGTGGTTCTCGACACTCTTACCCTAAATGGAATCGTTAGGACAGGGGTAATAGGATAATGAATTACCTTATAGCAGCTTTCCGGAAAGGGCCATTTTCAGCATTAATTGTCGGCCAATCTTGTCTTCCATCATCGAGCCGGAATGAAAAAAAAAGGTGGGTTCAGGTCATTCTCTCACTCCGACCCCTGCCTTTTCTACCAGGGATTTGTACCTATTCACCAAAGTCAGCACACGACGCTGCTTCGTTTCATTTCGTCTATTTCATTATCAACAAAAATGTAATTACAATGAAACATTTGAACATACATAATCACACAAGATCAGTACAGCAATGTGCTAAAAAAATGCTGTGAAATGAGATGCAATAATGTTGTAACTTTTATGACAAATACCGAATCAAAGTTGTTGGAAATGTAAGGAACTGTTAAAAAGCAGGGCCTGTTGTTTGTAGTTCCTTCATTAAAAAAAGATAATAGCAAATCTAACAAAACTATAGTAGCCAGATTGCCTGAGAGAAAAAAAAGAAAAAAAAAGACAAAACAGAAATACACATACACATACACACACATACACGCACACGCAAAACAAACACGAGGCAGCTTTCTTGTAAAAGAAACAGATTATCATAAGGTAAGATTTGAAGAAATGATGGGAAGAGACTAAAGTAGACAGGGAATGGGAATAGATGGATAGACTCTGTTGCTAGAATGACCACAACATGCTGACAACATCTTGTCTGTTGTTTAATCAACAGACGTGACCTGAAAATTTCACTTTACGGCATAAAAAAGTGCCTTTCTCAGGGAAAGACAGATAGTTGAGACACTCCTTAGTCTCCTAGTAAAAGCCAAACAGATAACTGCTTTCGGATGTAGAAGGTATTTGAAGTAGTTGGAGTAAAAGCGGTGGCAAGAGCGACCGTAAGTTTTCTTTGTCAAAAATCGAGTTCTTATTCATCAAAATGGTGGTCTGAAAGGGAGCGGCCAATTTTTTTACAAATTGTCCGGACGTTCAATTTTCATAAAGTCATGACGTCATTTCCATTATAAAAGAGAGGGAATTCGCAGTGCTTGCAAAATCAATGTTGATGTTATGTTGTTTCAAATTCTACTTCAACGTTTTCAAAGCGATTATGTTGTCATAATGAAATACTGAAAAAAAACCATAGAAACTATGATGAATGAGACCTGTGGCTCTATACTATGACCTCTCCGCACATTCTGATGACTCATCATCAGTTCGTATTTTCTTCGAGTGTTTAGCGAAACCTTCGTCCATTTTTTTCCAATTACCACCGTTAATGCCTAAAGGAAAATGTAATTCTAAAAGAATTGGAGTGATTTTTGTTACTTAGTTCCTAAATGTCGGGGTTTTTTTAAGGATGGGGGAGGGGGCTTGCAGATCACGCTATGACTAAAATGAAAATCCTTACAGTGTTACCGATACAAGATTTGTTGCAGTACGCTGTAACACTTTCTTATTCTATAAGCACAATGGCAACCACAATCAAGGAATTATTTCTACAATTTGCAACATTGTTCTACATGCACTCTTTCTATTAACAAGTTTTTGATTGCTACCCATAGGGATACCGAGAATAATGTTAGGAATTTGTAGTTTATCTTCACACTGTTTTGCAAATGTTACTTTTGTTTGATCATTCAGGGTGTTTAAACTTGCTCATCATATATACATAGTATTATGTTTATGTTACATACAGACATAATATATACGCATCTACATGTGTACTCATGTATATGTATAAATATATGTTTATATATATGTATAATCGATATATATCATATATATGTATATATTATAAAGATGCGTTGTGAAAGACTTACGATATAAATGTTATAAGAACAGAATTAACTGTATGAATACGGTAATCTCTCTCTGTCAATCAGAGAAGATTGATTTTTAAATGCAATGTAGATGTATCTCCTAGACTTGATGTTTAGCTTTGTTGAAGAATTACCCACTCTCAAAAAAAAATGATAAAGATTCTAGATGTGGATTCGTGGCATGCGAATGGCGTCATTCTGAATAGATTCACCTCTCCCCAACCTTACTGTTTTATCTTTTTTTTTCTTAAATTCGAAGAGAATTTCTGAAAGTCTGCTGCATACTGTCAAGATCTACACATCACGTGCGGATTTCATAAAATATACATGAATGGTTATTAGTTAGCGATATATCTTGCTTTGTATTATTACTTTTAAAAAAAATCACAGGAGGCTGAAAAGACAAAAATGTCCCCAAGCAACGAAAAGATAAGCATGTCACTTCGGTAAACCCTCGTATTCAGACATAAATATTTTGTAAATAACGTCATGAAATCACTCGAAATACCCCCGTCCCACAAACATCCGTTGGCAGCTTCCCAAATTCACAATTATCTCGCTCGGTCTCCGGTTTGAAGTGGGTGAGGTAAAGCACGGAGACAGAATTTGATAGTATAAATGATATGAAACAGTGGTTTCAATTATGCAGAGGCACGTAGCATAAGAACTGGAAATGGTTGCCCCCACGAATTACATTTCAAGATTCAAGATGATTTATTGTCATGTAAAATTATATTCCTGAATCTTGAATCTTGCAACATATATAGTCATGGATACCGATAAAGCAAACAAATGAAAACCAACAACAACCAAAGACAAAGACGCGTTGGAAGGCTTTCGAGTCTTCCTTTAAGTCGTTGACTTTCATACAGTTTTACAACGAAAAATACAAGCGAATTCTCCAGTGTGTGTATCGCTCCTAGGAGCTGATGGGGCAACGGAACTATTGTAATTCTATGCGATTTCGTGGCACCACGCAGAGTGATAGCGCTTGAAGATAAATGCATCGTGATAGAAATTACTGCCTGATTATACTTATTGCATTCATAAAGCCCAGAAGGAATTTGGAACGACATGTTTGACAATGGTCTCGAGTTACAGTTAAATTGAATTAAATTGAATTGAAGATTCAGAGGCAAAATTACATTCCGCAAATGCATGAACGTGATGAAGATGTAACAACCTATATCGCATCGTACTTTCGCTTTAGACAAGGCAGTTTTGGAACACAAACAGAACCATCGGAGTTTAAATATATGGAAGCATATATTTCAGAACGATTCATTAATAAAGATAATTTAGGACCAGTTCACGACCGAATAGTTCGTGTTCCGTATCGATTTCAAGAGATCACAAGCGTCACAGAAGGGGGGAGGGGTGTGGGGCTATGGTTACATGTACCTTTTTTTCCAATATTGTTTTTCATTTCGCTTCCATTAATTGCTTTATATTCCACTTGAATGTTAACACGAACAATGAAAAAAATATTCGAATATAGAAAATAAATCTACAAAGTATGATACCTCCTGTCAGGGAGTACACAAACAAAATAATGTGAATGATATCGTGTATTTTTTCAATTCATGAAATTCTTCCGTCAAGATGTTTTTATTGCAACTGATTGAGAAATTGCCCTACATAGACGTAAATAAGCACTGAATTGATCAGTTCAGTGCTTGTTAAACACTGATCAATTCAGTGCCTATTTATATCGTGTATAATTAAAAAAAAATCCCTCCCTTTACCACATAAACATATAATCATAACTTTTATATAACAGCATTTTGTTTTTGGCATTTACTTAAAAAAACACACATAATGGTTGTATAATTTTACTAATGATATTTGGCAGGAAATAAGATATTCCTTTTAACAGCTTCATAAGTAATGAACAAAGAACAGTAAAGAATGCCGTATTGTAACACGCTGAAATAAAACAATAAAAAATCTCTCTCTCCTTATCATTTAATCTTTGGTCTGCCCTTTGTAAGCCCCCGTACTATAACCTCCTTCCTTTCCTCCTATCCTCCTCCTTAACCTGCCTACTTCCTTATCTCATCCTAGACTCGTTCCCTAACCTAGAAAACTCATTTATATACTGCAACCCACATGCACACCCCACGGGCACACACCATCCGTGCCTCCCACACACAAGTACCTACACACACAAAAGCAACTCACATCATTGTCGCAATGTGCATAAAATCAATATGAGAAAAACAAAAAATGCTTATTACAGTGGAGCAGATTAGCAATAAACATCATATGGTTCGGTTGTGATATCACAAATAAAGCCAGAGCAAAAATAATTAGCCACCAAACAAAGCTTTATATGTAGTTCTCTACTCTCCAACTCTGATAAATGTTTATGCAACTTATGTCTTCTCGTCTCTGTTGCATTTTCCTCATTGCGGTATTCTACTTTTCTTTAAATGATATTCCTACAGGTATACGAGGAAAGCTCCCCGGACTTCGACCTATAAATGGTTTTGATATCCTTTCCATTTATTCCAACATGAATACCACACACACACACACACACACACACACACACACACACACACACGCACACACACACACACTTTTTGTTTTATGATATTGTTTATTTGAATTTCATTCGATGTCAGATCCACGTCAACAATGAAATTAATATGAACAGAAATGAGCAGCTGTATTCTTCTCTCTTGTGCTACTAAATCATATTTTTTCAATATAAATTACAACATATATTTTGGTTTGTTTTTTGTTTTTGTTTCAAATCATACCATGTATAAGAAAAATGACAAAAGTAACGCACACTCTCACACACACAAACACACACACACACCACATACACACACACAGACAGCACTGCATAAAATAGATAATATCTATGGGAACATAATGTTTCTATTTCGAATATCAAGTGATCAATATTTCTCTCTTTTTATGAGAAAGGAAAGGCGTACACCAACAGAATGAGGCAGCGACGCAGGGCATGTCTTATTACAAAAAACTCTGGTCGTGTTTTAGTTTTGATCGGGAGGTACAAAGAGATGTTGAGAACACAATAGACATTGTAAGGTCTAATAAGCAGGATAAGTGACAAGGTTATGTTCTACGTTCACTCCTTAAGTCAGAACGATGACTTTGTACAAGTCTTATTCTGTATATTGGCTGCTGAATGTGTTCATATTGATGTTCCTATTTCAATTGACCAAGGTTGGATGGTACACTTTCTAACATGCTTTAACATGGTGTGTGTACTTTTCTTGTGGATGTTTATGAGAAAACAGTAGAACTCGCTTAGGAGTGAATTGTCGAAAAAAAAATGCCCTAAAACCTACTATTAAAAAGCGCCGATGGTACTGTAAAGGGTTGCAGACAGGATTGTAAAGGTGAACACGTAATGAACGCCATAGCAGGAGCTGTTTCACTCATGTGCAACCTGCTGCCGCACTTAAAACCTATAAGACAGACATTAATGCACGATTGCGGACATATTTATTTACTAAATTGAGTCAATAAATCAATGGTAAAATTTTGCCTGATTTCTTTTTTTAGTCAGTATATTGAATTTAAGATACAAGATCGGAGTACTCACATAGCTAATCAATGAACAGATGGTAGAATCAAACATTGTTTCTTTTTATTGTTTATGAAATGAAAAGATAAATCATATAACATGAAATCCATCTTCAATATTCTCTCTTGCCGGAAACTTGTCCTGTAAAGCTGTTTTGCTGCGAGGACCAAACGAGCCCTAGGATTCTTTTTGAAGTACATCTGCCAGAGATCCCGACAAGCAAGAATATCTGCTTAGTGCCTTCGTCCTGCTATAATGCTATAATCTGATATGTGCACAGGGGTCATCGTGGAGGCATCCTGCTCAACGCGCGCATGATTGCCAATTTCATCGCAACTCTTCCTTCCTCAACTTAATGGAAGCGTCACGCACAGTGGCATCTCTTGCGACCGTTTCATGTCACTTACTTTCCCTTTTTCTCCTGGTACGGATAATTGACATCTTATTCCATTCAAGACAGGGAGAGAACCTTTGGAATTCATAGGGAAGAGTATACACATCACCGATGCCTGCTTCGTCTCCATGGCTGAAAATCCTAAAACGCTTCCAGATGATAACAGTAGGGATTATGCCGTGATGGCAGGACGGATCAAATTATACCTTAAGGACGCGAGGATCACCCTCGTGCCTGATTACTTAAAATGATTTTCTAAAACACTTTACTTTATACGCCATTCTCTCGGTGATCCCTCCACGGGAGCTACGCATTTTTATGAAATCTAGACCCTTCATGGCTGGTATGCCTCGTCATTCCCCGCTACGACCTCCGTACTAATATGACTTACACTCGCATCGTAAATATACACGTCAAATCAATCCATTGTTATACCCCCCGCTCTCAAAAATTGACGGCTGTAATTTCCTGGTCACAGTTTTGTGATAGTTTCCTGTTCTTACATGTTCTGAATCATTTTTGAAGCCTCGAAAAATGATACCCCCGCAGATACCGCGGACCCAGATGACTTGATTGGCTTGGGGCTATCCCTTCACCGTCGAATGACAGAATTCCCCAACCTATGCTAATGCAATTTGCGGCTTTGCCATCTCATATTCAGGTAAACACAGGAATACACGAACAAACAAACACAGACATGCAGACACCATGATAAAACAGAAAGTTATAATCATTTTCAAAAAGTGACAAGGCGAACGGGAGAACTATAGCCATGACTTTTTTCTCCAAATTCAACATATTCGTGTGATTTTCCCTTTTTCTCACTTAGGGCCTATTCTCGTGCGTCTATATACCTAGATAGACAGATGGATAGTTAGATAAGTATTGGTTTATTCCATCATACAAAAATGGTATGTAGCAGCCCAGAGGCTTAATAGCATGGTCATGCTATCTATTGGTGTATACATAATAATACATACAAAACAATACTTTAATTCTACACATTGAATATGAAAGAACATATATGGGCGTTGCTACATTAACTACAAATATTTACAAATGCAATTCTATTTCAAAATACAATTTTACATCAAAAGTAATTACACATAAATGACTACAACTGAAATTAAATCAATTGATTTGGAATTGGAATAAATAAAATGTAAATGAACCTATTACAAAAACGAATGTGTATAAACCTGTTACATTTGTATCTCTTCACAGACACACTACATGTACCATTACCATCACACAATATATTATATAGGCCCTATGCTTTGTATTATCAAGTTCTATCATAAACTGCACACTTATTAGATTCATGTAATCCATCTTAGTGGGGAATGAAATCCAGATACGATATGAATTGAGTGAATGTAGAAATATTTGTAGCAGTGGCGGATCCAGGGGGGGGGGGCGCAACCGGCGCAGGCCCCCCTTTTAATTTTCGTTAAAAACAAAGAAAATAAAAAGAAAAAATGAAATGAAAACCGGAAGTGGCACCAGAAATATTAGTCACGCCCCCCCCCCCCCTTCCCCCCTTTACAGAATTCCTGGATCCACCCCTGTGTAGTACACATCAGCGAGGTTTGCGAAAACGATGTATTATCCTTTCAACAGTTATGGATTTTGAAAGTTTCGACACCGCAATCGCTCGGTAATTATGAAAGTCTGCAACCATAAATTCTCGGTATAACAGCAAGAGAACGATATGAAGAAAGAAAATTGCACACAATTTCGTACACATTCTTATCACTTTTCACTGACATAAGTTGAGGATAATGTTATTCCCTCTGCCGTCTGCAAATCTCCAAAAGAGGTAAGCCACGTGTTCTTTGATTATGCAAGAAAATGAAAATGATCATTTTGAATTGGGCTGATATTTCCTTTATTTCCATGTGTGACACCAGGAATCGATAAAATGTTCTTATTCAGCAATGTTCAGCGATGGGTGAACCAAAACTTCAAAGCTTCTGAGAGGATTGTTCGATTCTCCTAAAACTTCACTTATGTGTTCTATTAATATTTCTGCATTCACTCAATCGATGTAGTAGAGCTGTATCATTTGGGTTTCATTCTCCTTTAAGTCGATATAGTGCTCACCAAGATATCTCTTTTTTACCCATTATACGCATCGTGTTTGTGAACTTTAAACTTTCTGGCAACCTGTTCCCTGGCACTCATGCCTGGCGAAACCGTTCATCGAATAGGGGTTCATTTTCATGAAGCGTTTTGTCAAGTTTTCTTTTCAGACAAACTGTTGCAAGCTACAGAAATCCTTGCGTCTGATTGGCTGAGAGGAAATTTTTGGGACAAATCTGTGGGACAAAACGGTTCATGAAATGTCCCCCAGTAAACAGTTTATCATCAGAATAATGTTTGCGTCTATCTATTCCTATCTGAATGTGAAACTGAAAACTGAAAAACCAACATCACTTGTGTGTGTGCTAGGAAGCGAAAATGCAAAAATTAGCATCTTGTTCCCTGAAAATATTTTGCAAATATTTGAGGTCAAACTGATTGTAGTTGCTGAAGTAAAAAGACTATGATTTTCACAGCTAACTAGATATTAATCTTGGTAATCTGTGCACATTATTACACCTGTACGATGCGGTGATGCCATTTATGATTATGAAACTTTGATGCAGAATTCAAGCAATACGTGTCACTTCGTCATTAGCGCGCTTTAGATCTGCGACGGGAACGAGAAGAAGACGCAGCCTCCAGGGCTAGACATTGGAAACAGCTATCTCGTCATGTATAGAACATAATTTTTAGCCTTATTAGCGTCGTCCTAGCGTTCGCGTCGCAGATCTGAAGCACGCTTTTAGGGGAAGTTAATGACAAGGCGCTATTCCTATACTAAGGAAGTTCGCAGTTTCATTTCGAATCTTCGAATCGGGTTTTTTGTGAGTGATTACTGCCAAATGTGACTGCATATTATTATGTTTTTGAAAGTTGACTGATGATTTTTAGTGCTCGAGCGAAATGTTACGTTTTTAAAACCTTGATTTTGATACGCAGATTTGCCATAATATGGTAGATATCGGGGTTTTTTTTTTTGGCGAACTATAATTGCTCTTCCACCTCTTGACAAGGAATCAAGATTGGCCATTTTGCTTTGATTTGCTTCGATTTTTTATTGATGGATTTCTGTATCATCATCGTACATAAAGCAGAATATAAATATGCAAGAGATCGCATAATTCGTATACAACATCATATTCCTCTTCAACATCCATGCCGAGGCACACCTACGCGCTCAAGTGAAAAAGAAATGCACAAATCGGAATCATTCGCAATAGTTTCATGATTTAAGTGACAATGATGTAATCTTTAATTATAGGCACAGGAACTTGATCCACTTCATCCACTTTTCTACCCTTTAAAGTCTAACCAAATGAACCGTCTCGTTGAATGTGATCGCGGTGTCCATGATAATTGCACGAAGTTTCTGTGTAAGACGAACCAATACTATTTTGTGTGGTGATGAATGTTTGTGTCATGAAGTTAATCAGATGAAGGTAATGAGGTGTTGCAAGATGAACAACAACAACAAGAAATAAGCAATACGAGTGCCTTGCTATAATGTATATGACTATGCAGGCATAGTCTATAGCTTTATAAAGAATATCTCAGCGAGATTGAGTATAGCAGAGACATTGCCCTTTCCTCTGTCGATCGCAATTCTGTCAAATTAATTCTATTATTTTTCTCTCTCTCTCTGTATCAATAGCGCTTCCACCACCCTTGTTTTGTGAACATGTCACACTAGATACTCACCAAAGACCTGAATCATGTTTATGTAGCCACTGGCAATAATACTCACGAGTTATTGATTTTTGGAATAATAATGATAGTTTGTCAAAGAATGTATTTGATTTCGCCCTGTACAGAGGATGTATACTGCTGCTGACCTGCCTTGCGCTCATTCTACCCCCCCCCCCCTCTCCCCCTCTCTCCCTCTCTCCCTCCCTCTCTCTATTCGCTTTTCCCCTTACATTCTTTGCTGTTCTTTATTGGGTGACCGCACACTTGTGTCTTTATGTTGTTACCGTTGTTCTGGGCTAGTGTGAGGGCGTGTGCTTCCGTGTTTGTTTGTTTGTTTGTGTGTGTGTGTGTGTGTGTGTGTGTGTGTGTGTGTGTGTGTGTGTGTGTGTGTGTGTGTGTGTGCGTGTGTATGAGTGTGTGTGTGTGTGTGTGTGTGTGTGTGTGTGTGTGAGTGCATGCGTGTGTGCGTGCACCATGTTACCAGTGATGAAATAGTCAGTTTATTAGTTTATTTTTGCACTGGTTGATTAACTTTTTGTTCACTCATTTTGTAAGTTTTGTAAAATGTGTCGTATAGTAGTTCACTGTACAGTAATGTGAGAGGTCTGCATTATCTACAACGTGTACAAGTTCACTCTATTTTTTTTCAAGTTTTGTAAAAAGTATCGTAGTAATCATGTACTGTATATAAGTGAGGGTACTGTATCATCCAGGTTTTCTCTACAGCAGCCCCTCCATTTTCGTTTCTAGTCTTCAACGAAACAAGACTTGTTTCTATCTTTGTATCATGTTACAGGGAATGTATTGTTATTTCGTCGTTTGTAATATACATATATAATGTTATTTGAAAAGAGAAATAAGAATGAAATGAAAATAGGAATGAAATTGCTCTACAAGACAATTGATGCTGCCAATTACTACACGAAAGAGAAGTCATCTCCGTGGCTGTTGTCTAGCTGTTGCCTAGGTAACTGCAAGCATCGGAAATTGCCCTGTTTTTACGGCACGAATGTGGGGCTCATAGTCATACCCAACCTTTCTGAACACCACATTCATCTCACTTTAGGAGGAGAACAAAACAGCTTGACCATGAAGTCTGTTTGAATAAAAAATATATAGTAGTGTAATTTCACGCTTCCTTACTACACATTACTCATTAACACATGGCTTCTTCAGTTGATATCAACGACATGGATATTGTAAGTGTCACCATCACACCGTGTAGTGAGTAGTTTGAAATCATTATCTGCGGAAGCGTATAAGTGCCATCCAGCAATGTCTAGAAGACGAAATAATGCTGCTTTCAACATATTCGGGGCCAAGAGGCGAGAAGGTGAGATCCGAGATCTCATCTTGAATTCTCGGGTCCGAGAAGACAACAATGAAAGTTATATGACATTGTCTCATCGACTTCTCGGGTTCGAGAAGGCGAAAGAGACGATTTGTGAGATTCCGTCATTACGATTTTCTCGGGTTCGAGAAGGCGAGATGACGAGTTGTGTGATCCCGTCATCTCGATTTCTCTGGTCCGAGGAGGCGAAAAGGCGAATTGTTTGATCTCGTCATCACGACTTCTCGGGTTCGAGAAGGCGAGAAGACGAGTTGTGAGATCCCGTCATCACGACTTCTCGGGTTCTTGCCTCCTGTCTTCCCTGACCCCGGAAATCGAGAAGACGAAATTTGATACCTCGCCTTCTCGCCTTGGTTGCCTAATCCAATTGGCAGAGCAAACGAAACCTTCTCTTTGTCTTCTAGGACCCAAAAAGCTAGTCCTGTTAACATTGCAATTACATTCTTGCATTTCAATTTGTGTTTGTCGATTCATATTTTTGGTGTTTATGCATGACTGGTATATTGTTCTTCATACTTTGCATTTCCAATACTCATGAAATATGCGCAATTGTACTACATTTTATGTATCGTTTCTATTTTTGAAATGATTAAGTGGAAATAAGTTGAATTGAATTGAATTTTTATGTTAACATTGTTGACTTTGTCATGATGATTTCATTTGTGGAGAAATAAAACAAACTGAAAGTGAATGTCTCGTATGTCATCCGGGCATACATCTTCTGTGGAGTAACTTTTCTGTTCAACGGGGTTGGGAGGGGAGCAAACCTGCCTTCTTACACTTTTAGCTGTCAAAGTAAACACAATGTAGGAAAAAAGTATAAGAAAAAGGCATGACGTATCAGCGTTATATCCTTACATTCTTTCTTGCATCAGGAGCTGTTGTAGCTTCTTGGAAAAGGAATAGAGACAATCAATCACAATGTTCCTGGTTAGAATCACCTGCAGCGGTTGTTTCCCTAAGCAAGATATTGTATCCTCATTGCCGACAGGCCTTCTGAGGGGACTTAAAAACCGTGTCGGCTTCATGGCTGCGTGCTTGTAAACATTCAATGTTTCCCTAGCGGTCACGTGAAAACAAATCAATCCAATCAATTCAGTCCAAACATCGAATGGACGGGGGAGGGGATCGACCTTTGACCTATCCATCTACCCCCCCCCCCCCACACACACACACATACACATACCCTTCCCTTGGTCAGACCCGCCCCTTCTCCACATACATTATACAATAAAAATGTTGCACGCCCCTTGTATAATAGCAGGATGCTAGGGCGCCACCAAGCCAGAGTAGCGATGAACAGTCAAGAGAGTTGTCGAAGGTGGCTGAATGTCAACAGGATGAGCTGTAAAATGCACCGAGGAGAGGAAAATGCTGCGGGCATGGTGCAACAGATGGGGAAGACATGCGGAAAGAGCTGTTTTGAAACATTTAAGAAAACATTTCGCGTCTCCAGGAAGGAAGGTGAAAGTGCCGAAAATGTGCCGAGGCTGACTGTGGTGAACCATTTGATGGTCATGTCGATAACATTGAGGACTGAGGGTATAGAGAGACACTCTCGCCTCCTTGATAACGTGAAATGCGTCTCCTTCTGATAACGGCTGGGGAAAGTTAAGCTGTAAAAGTACGTCAGAAAGGCAGCATGAGAAACCAGCATTCAGGACGCTGGCTGCATGAACGACAGAGGGCGCACACAACTTTAATCCAAGTGTCTTTCTTAATAATAATTCTCTACACTGACTGTTGAATAATCCCTCTAGTATAAAACTACCACTATATCAGAGTTTGATCTAAAGAACAATGTGAAGCGTTTTGAATAAATTAGTTTCACATGCATACGTATATATATATATATATACATATATATTCATATATATTATATATATATTTATTTATTCATACATATATTTGTAAACATATATATGTATGTATAATCATATGTATATATATATATATATAGATATATATATATATATATATATATATATATATATATATATATATATAAGTAACAAAGCTGCAACAAAGTTCATGCTGTATTCACCAACGGTTTATTTCTTCAGAAGAAATAAACCGTTGGTGAATACAGCATGAACTTTGTTGCAGCTTTGTTACTTATCTTTTTATCTTGCCAACACGTGGACTACCTTATCAACACACACATATATATATATATATATATATATATATATATATATATTTATGTATACATATATATATATATTTATGTATACATATATATATATATATATATATATATGCATTGTAATACATTGTACTTTTTCTCCTCAAAATTGTATCAAGAAAAATATGCCATTGGAAATAAAATCTCTTTTGAATTGTATTGAATTGAATTGAATTGAATTGAATTGAAAATCGCTAGTTTTTGTGTTTATTGTTTATTGTTTTTAAAGTTTCGATGTACAAGTTAAACAATTAGTTAAAGACTGTATAAATCCGCACTGCACCGTCTAGACGTATGCATTATGTCCGTGCGTGTCCTCTCAGTGAAGATGCGTTTATGTTTGTATGTTCTATTTCTAATAAATAGGCCTATATTTCTCTCTGTGCGTCAACCGCCATTTCTTTCTCTCTCTCTCTCACTCTCTGTCTCTCTCTCACTCCCTCGCTCTCTTTCAAGGAACTTATTTCATACAAGTTTATTAGCTTTTCAGTAGATTCCTCCCACTACTGAATTTGTTGAATTGAATGGGAAGCTTTTGTTTCTTTCCCTGACGTCACTATGGCATATTGAACGTCATGTACGTTCAAATTGTATCTATTGGGTTGATTACTCTGAAGTGATAATCTGTTGTCTTGTTTGCAACTGTACTTTGGGTGTTATCCATTTCCATATAGGTTCCACTTTCAATGTGTGCTGTTTTCGGCTCAAGTTTATATCATGCTTGAACGCGCGAGTCATATAATTGCTATATTGTGACAAAGAAAGTATTCCCTTTTGATTGAAAGTACTTCTTTATCAACAGTGTGACCAAAAAAAAAAAGCTAACACATAGGGTTTTAAACATCTCTCATCATAAATTATTATTAAAAATGGATGTTGCTGACCAGTCTAGAAATTTAAGCGATGGCTATCATTCCTATGGATTGAGAGAAAGTGTAGCTATTATAACGTTACAAGGATACCTTAAAGGAGATGGCTAGTAACCGATTAGTGGGAATCAGTGGGAATGCTGAAGGATGATTGTTCCAATCCTTGTGGGATTCATTTAAGAGTACATTACATATACTACTGTTGTGTGAAAATTATTTGCTTCAGAACGGTCTAATATTCAAGTAATGTGCAGATCAATGCCCCGTCACTGACCAGGCACGCTAACCTGGAAACATTAAACTGCACATTACTTGAATATGAGACCATTCTGAAGCAAATAATTTTCACACAACAATAGATATATAATGTACTCTTAAATGAATCCCACAAGGATTGGAACAATCATCCTCCAGCATTCCCACTGATTCCCACTGATTGATTACTAGCCATCCCCTTTAAAGCCCCCACGATTTATGCCTACATGTACGTGAGCTACAGTGAATCAATTAAAAGATTGAGTTGAGATTATCATAGAAGTATGTAAAGATTTCTGAGATGTATTCGAGATATGCATAGTATTATATATGAGGAGGTATTTTAAAGGAATGTATTCGTTTTTGTATTCGTGATCGATATTGCAAGGAGGCATCTATGGCAGTCGGCCCCTGCCGCCGGCCTTGCATCGATGAGGTTTTGTGCACGTTTGTTCACCTGTGGGTGGTATACGCCCATTTATCCCCTTTTTACTCTTTAACAAACTGTAAATAGTGATCGAAACTAGTACTTGCCGTCTGCGATAGTGTCACCGCTCCTTGTAAACAAGAGCGGCGCATGAATTATGCAACAAGTGGCCATTATGGCTTCTAATGATCAATAGAACTTCTCAACCGCTGACATGTCAGGCCGTGGGTCCTAAATTTCTACTCCCATGTAGTAAATAAGCCAAGTTCCATCTAAGGAAATCTCCCCCATTCTCTTCATGTTTATATAAATATATTATTAAGAAGTACAGATCCATGCATACATACATCTAGTAGCAATAAAAGGACTCCATTGTCACATTACAGCAATGATGCCGAGTTGTGAAAACGTTGGCATAGTTTTGTTGATTTTTTTCAACTTTGATATATAAGATTTTTCGGCGTATTCATTCTAACTAATGAATGTTCAAAATGACGCGTTAATTCCATACAATTTATGGCTTAAAAGAGTTGTGCATTTCATTTCCTGATCGAGATGCACATTCCCGAAACCCACAAAAAAAAAAAAAAAAAATGAAAAGGGGAAAAGATAAGGAAATAAGCAAGAGTTGATATTGGATCCTGAAAATGAAATGGGTTTATTCCCCCAGGTCCCATGGCATTGATGTTGCAGCTCGATGGATGCGCATGGTACACATCAATATAGTAATGATAAAGAAGAAAGAATGGAAGAAATTGTTTTTGATATTTTTCCAAGAAATTTCTTTGACAATATAGAGCCTTCCGTGTGTACATCAACATTAATAATCGTGTTAATGAAATGTCTCTCTTTTGTAAAGTCCATTTTAAAGCCCATTGTAAGAACTATATAGTATCCAAGGCACAATTTCTTTAATTCAAATGCAAATATCTACATTTCATCAGTAAGACTCCACTTAGCTTTATTTGTCGGTAACCCCCCCCCCCCTTTCAGTCATTGACATTTACACAATTGCAGTGGAATGTTGAACGAATTTCGTCAAGAATTCATTCTTTATGTACATTGTCCTCCCTAAAGAAAGCCTACAGACTCAGAAAAAAAAAATAGAACCTAGCTTGCTTCCTTTTTCTTACTATACTCATAATATGGCAGCTAACTTTCGTAGTGGATGTTATGAGTAAAGTGTTCCTGGACGCATTAGCTGTACAAAATGTTCCCCGGGCAAAACTTCGCATCCTTTATCTGGACACTATAACAGTTTCTCCCAAATGGATACTGTTTCGGTCCGTAGTGCAATTTGCGATAAAGCACCTTTATCTCATTGTGATTTTCGACGATTCCTGCCCAGCGGTGGAGTGGTACTTCGAATCGACTACGCGGACAGGGAACGAATGTGCGGGCAGGTGGATATGCCGTCGGCGTGTAGATAGGTTGTCAAAATTGAGAGACAAACAGTCCTGCACAATTCGATATGAGGGCTCTCTCCTGCTATATATGTGTGCAAATATCATACATATTTGAGCAATAAATTTGTTTGGAACCATCTGCACGCAGTATCAGATGCTGCAGACATTATAGGCAGGTGCAAAGGATGGCAAAGGATGTCAAGTCCTTGCAATAGATGAAAAAGAAAAACCAATATGTGGTAGGAAATATTCAATGCTTTTCACGTTTCAATAGTAATAAATGTGAAACAGTTCCTTCATTACATGGTGAACTGTTCTGTGAAAGTTCCAGAAAAAGTACGTTTAAAAGCTTCTGAAATCACTGCAAAAAGAGAAGAATATTTGTTGTTGTTGTTGTTGTTTTCTTCTTCTTTTTTAGGTGGGGGGTGATCAAAGTCCGATTTCCGTCTACCCAAAAATCATCAACCTCATGTGAAGAAAAATATGCTGTATGTGTTGCGTTAGATAGTTTACTCAATCAGTCCATTGAAACACAAACATTCAAATTTTATCTCCAAACCTTTCTGTTTCGTCTTACCCCCCTCCCCCTCTTTCTCTCTCCCTTTCTGAAGGTACTCTTACCCTTCTCTCCCTAAAATCCCTTTTCTCTTTCGAACCATCGTACATTTTGCATGAATGCCCCGAAGGCTGTAGGTTTCTAATAATCCAGAATGATAGCATACCGCTCTGGGAGTGTTATGATTGCAAAGTATTACTCCCGTCAATTATGAGATTAGGGAATTACGTGATGGTGGAAACGGCTGTACAGGAGCGTCTTCTTCTTTGATGTCATGTGTTTTTTCTTTTCTTTCTCCTTTTACCCAATTTCTTCTTCTTCTTCTTTTTTTTTACGGTAACGTTACATATTTCCGCATCCAGTATAGGTCGAAATAATAATTTCCAATGAGTCAATCTATCAAATTATCCAGAATGTAAAGCCTAAAGCTTTTCCGGTGTGAATTCTTGATCTTGATGAAGCACTTCATTTACAGGGCTTCCCCGAAATTCCCCGAGGGATGGGTTGTTACGGTCTGTTAATTGTGAAAAGTATCTCAGGCTCGAGCTGAAGCTCAGGAATTGTAACAAAAAAAACAACAACTTTCATGCAGATGTAGGCCAAGGATTTTAATACATTTGGAAGGTATTACCATATCTTAATGGAAGACTTCAATCTGAAGATTTGATCGTTATTGGAGCTACATGTATATGTATATATATATATATATATATATATATATATATATATATATATAAACATATAGATACATATGAAAACATATCCTTGTGAACAAGTCTAATAGGAATAGTAGTAGTAGTAGTAGTAGTAGTAGTAGTAGTAGCTGTAGTAAAAACAGCAACAACAATAATGATTAATCATTATGATAGTTATAGTATATAGGAGTAGTAGTAGTAGTAGTAGTAGTAATAATAATAATAATAGTAATAATAATAGTAGTAATAAATCGATTTAATTCAATTCAAAACTATTTCATTTCCATGTGAAGTACTTCAAAGTAATATAGATGACGTTTACATGAGTACATAATATTTTAAGGAACTTTGAATAACGTAAGTTTCAACAAAACATGAATACAATATTATAATGATATCAACTTTTGTTTGGATAAATAAATCAGTAACTCTACATGGAAAAGAGAAATAATCAAGAAAAGCAGAGCTTGTAAAATATGTAAATTACTCTAGAAGGTGAAGGCATCTCTAGATCCGTCAAGGACTCCATGTATGAAAATTTTGATATCCTGATATTAAGGGAGAAACTTTAAAGCGCTCATTCTACCTAATAAGATACTCATGGCGCGGCTGTGGACCTTAATTGTTACCCTGATACCCCCTCCCTAGTCTCCTTACATCAAACTATTCAATAAGTATAGTATTTAAGTTTTATTATCTTAAAAGTCACCTAGTATCGCGCCCATGTTGGGCTCTTCCACTTGCACCAGCACCCACCTCACTCACCTCATTCTCTGTATATTTTAGTGTATATACATTTTTCGTTGTTGCACTGTGATGCCAGAATGTTACTGTTTTTTTTCTTGTTTTTTATTTTCTTTCCGACAAGTATACAAGATGTATGTTTTGCCCATTTTCATCTTTTTTCTTCTTCTTCTCTTTCAAGGCTGTCGTATCTTGAAACTGTATGCTTATTAGACTTGTTAGACAACAGCCTTCTGCATTTACAGTCCCAATACATGTACCATAATTCAGCCTGATAATTATTTGATTCACTTTATCCCTTGTGGTTCCCAATAATGACGTGTTATCTTATTCCTTTCTTTAGTTCTTTAGTTCTTCTTTCTCTAGTTCTGTACACGTATGTAATATTGTCTTGTAAACAAAAAGAAATGACTGAATTTCATTTGTAATATATATTTCATGCAGAAAATTCCCATTCATTTGAAATCAAATTTTTAAAAAATGAATAAATTTCTTAGGTATGAAAAGGACCTAGTCGAAACACTCCCACTCAATAAAGAAGCAATGTTTCTTAGGATCTTTATTCGATCGTACAGTCACAAATCTTCAGTATAATGAAAAGACTGCAACAAAAGACAACGCAGCTGGGATAGTCACAAAGGCCGAAAGTGAAATGTATTATCTATAGATTTGTATCGCGATTGCAGAAAAAAGTCTGTCAAAAATGTTATTATTTCATAATATTCATTGAGTAGTCTCGTAAAGATTTGTAAAGTATCGGATTATGGAGGTGACAATTCCCAAATCGCCTGGAACAGAGATCTGCGACGACGTAAGGTTGTGTATCATAACTAAGTGTATCGTTAATAACTATCCATGAAGAGTTGTCCCTATTTCGTATGATTCAAGTATGTTTATTGTTTTCACTGAGAGACCTCTTCATAGTTTACCTCCAGTCCTAGGTGGTTTTATTGTACGTACTCAGTACATTGTATATACATCTATTATGGTGCACGCACCAACGTGTCTTATTGTACCTGACGAAGCTCAGCAGTAGCGAGCGAAACGTCGTACACCTTTCTACGATCTTCTTCGCGAGACAAATGAATAATTGTTTCCCTATCGTCATCTATTATATATATATATATATATATATATATATATATATATATATATATAAGTAATTTCTTATAAAGCGCTATGTCCAGTTACAAACTATACTCAAAGCGCTTTCTGCTCTCTCTCTTAAGAAAATAGAAAAGGTACAAATAAATAATACATTACAATACAGTGCAATACCATACAAAACAATACAATACAATGACAACGCCTAACAGAAGAAAAAACACACAAAAAAAAAACCTAATCATATGATTGAGTAAAAAGATATGCCTTGACATGTCGTTGAAAAGTATCTAGTATTAAATAGAAATCATATACACGCTCAGTAATAAGAGGGTGGAGGAAAGATGAAGTTTTATATATCCTTGTGGTTATTCTTGAAATTCATTATGTTACACGAAAGAGCTGGCTCTTTGGTTATACAGATGTAATATGTATACGAAATTGTTGAAATTGTACCAAATAACCAAGCTGTGCAATATATATGTAAAACAAAAGCAATTCCATATAGACAAACAATCAAATTATATCAGTTGAAAATAATATACTCGGTAACTCATTCGCCGAAATAAAGATGATTTTCCAGAGGGCCCTGTACAAGTATGAAATACATAATGAATGATTAACGTATAATTAATAGAAGGAATATTATTCCACTTCTATGATACGGAAGAAAAGCATGTGGATAATGTAAGCCAGCTCGGTTTTACTCGTGGCTCATGTGCATATTGGTCCAAATGACCTTTCTTCTTCTTTTTTTCTCTGTTGGTTAAGCACTTTACTCGTCGTCAAAGTGACGTCATAATGGACCAGCTCGCCAGACGTAACAATTTATATGGAATTCATCAATCATGTTACTCTCAAACAACGAATGAACTTGCGTAAACCAGGTGACCGGAATGGTCCGTCAATTAGCACTTGCGGGGAATATCTATTTCATTTTCTGGCATTGAAATAAATGTACAGCATTGACCAACTTTTTCTATTGATATTGCCAAATACCAGTCTTGCTGTCAGGTGGATGTGCTGACAGGCACCATTTACAAGGATCACACGAATAATCTCTGTATCACGGATGCTTATATCTCAGTGAATTTAAAAACCAACTTGCCTGTTGGTACACATATCTCTTTCTGCTCATGCGCAAAGCGGAGCCCTGAAATGGCTTATTTCAAAGCAATATTCAGTATGTCAAGATATTACATTACCACAAGTTGATAATACATATCTGTGTGATACACTTGGTAGTTATTCAGACAATGAAATAGGAGAAATTACATAGCATGAGTAAGATGCTGACATATCAATGATGATATCAATAGCAATCAATATGATATAACAATGAGAACAAGTACAGTAGGAAGAATACAGAACTCACAGTATACGTCGCCTGACTGTAAGAAGTCCTATCTCTTTCGTTTGTTGCATGTTGTCACCTTTCTTTTCGATAGAAGCGTTCTTTCGATGGCTCCGCCTATGATCTGATATGGCATCTCGCATTCCTCAATGTTCCTTGAAAGAGGAAGAGTTAACTCATATTATATTCCGCGTACAAAGAAAGATACAGAGATTTAAAAAAAGAAAAAAATAAAGGGATAGAAATCTGACACACAATTGGCGTCGCAACCACGTGATCCCATGATGACCCTCGAAAGACGCTAGCAGCATGACATCGTAAATGATTTACTGGTCTGCAAATGGCCCTATAGCGATCTTGTCACGTGTCATTAAACTAAGACACGTCACTTCTTTACCGTTTTAGATTCACCAGCCATTAAAACTGATAGGTACCACGCGAATGGCGTCATAGTCACCTAGCCATATAATGGCTATTTCAAATCCCTAAAGTAGGCCTATATCTCTGATGATTTACTGACGTGCATAACGGTCGTTCAAATGTCGTTCAAAATCTCACTAATCTATGTGTTTACAACTGTTTTGTAGGAAACGGCACCCCATGCTCAAGTTTACGTATTACGATAATACAGTAATATCATAATGAAATAGGAAATTGAATGCACACCGCGGTGAAAGTCTGCTACTTATTTAAACGCGTTAATATCTACGTGAAAAAGTGTTTATATGTTAAAGTAGACACAAACAATTGAAAACAAAGTGAACTTAAACTAGACAGGAAAGAAGTCATGCTATTTCCATTTCTTACATATTTTCATTATAATATGACAATGCATAATTATGCAAATGATATAAGGAGATAAATAAATCCCATACCTTTGGCTCGTAACTATTTTTTTTTTTTTTTGCATTTACGTATTCAGAGTTGTAGAAATCAAACAAAATTTTTCTCTTACCGAGGAAGTTTCTGATAATTAAATGAAAAATGTTTAATAATGTTACAAATATTGTAATCACATTCTAAATTTGTAATCATATTCAAAACAAAAGGAGAGTTGTGAAATAATGAAATCATTGGCCAATAATCATAATTTGCATACTCTATAACGAGCAATGTCACTGTTTCAGGAAGCTTTGAAATTACATGATTTCCTCAGATACTCTCACTGTTACTCTATCCGATTTTTCATATGAAAGGCAGCTGAAACATGGGATTGACTCCCTTTACATTAGGATTAATACCGTCTCTCTAGGCAGATTCTTCTTTGAGTGGCGTTCCAATCGGCGTTTCCCTTTCCCGCGCAAAATTTCCGTGTGTGAAAGCCACTTTTAATATCTTGCCAATATAATGAATGACCGTCGTCGATCGATAGTTTTGGAATCGATATGCCAAATCGAGCGCTGAGCGAGAATAAAACAGAGAAAAGTGCATCCCGCGTTACAGGCAACAGTAATGGAACTCTCTGCAACATTCTTGAATGCTAAAAAAAAAAGAACAAAGGAAAAAATGTGGGCTCAGAAAAATGCGCGTGGTATCTCTGTCTCCCAATCTATTAGTCTGTGTAATGTGTTTGTCTGCTAGATAACAAAGAAATTTGTTTTGACGATACAAGTTTTATCGGTTGTGTACAATCTATTTTTCTTTTCTTATTTCAGGGGGATTTAATCTGGGATAATCCTGTCGCCATGTAATGTGCATGTAACAAAAATATATTCCTATCTCCCTCTCCCCTCCCCTCCCCCCCCCCCTCTCTCTCTCTCTCTCTCTCTCTCTCTTTCTCTTTCTCTCTGCCTATCTCTATCTCTCCAGGCAAGCTGGTGGCAAAACATCAAGACAACTATTGAAACATTAACAAATAAGCCAACGTCATATTTCTTCTTAGACACACACACACACACACACACACACACACACACACACAAGTTTAGTTTGTTTTTCCTTGATCTTTATTGATTTCATCCTTAAATCATACATGAATAAACAATCCGTTCTGGATATAAAATAAAACATACAAATATAGTTGGAGACAAAATCAAAATCATTTTGCACAGTCAACATCGTTTTGCAGTATAATGCAGTATTTACTGTCATAATCTCTCTTTAACATGGAATGATAAACTTACTAAATAATACTAACTATTATTATTGTTATTATTATTATTATTTATTCGACCAGGTAAAGAATATAGGATACATATCATAAACATTACAAACATGAAACAAAAACCAGACTGAACATTACAAAGGATACACTGTACTGTACACGTTACACAAAATGAAAATGAAATGAATGGAGACTACATGAGGGTCAGGGCACACAAAAGTAAATATATTTACTATTGCCCATAGGCATGTGAACCCACACATGTTGCCCCTAAGAAACATTTAATAATCACTAAAAAATTATCCCTCAACCCCCGATCCCCATCCCTTAACACCATAGCCCATATCAAACTTCAAAACATAAAAACACAATACAATTCCAATATAATCATCCAACCATTGACTTCATTTATAAATATATTCATACATTAATTTCAAAAACTGAAAAAAAATACAACTTCAACATAAATATAGGAGATTCTTGGATTTCCGCCCGACCCCCCAACCCTAAACCTTTAACCTCTTAAAACATAGTCATCATTGTCGTCAGCATAAAAATGAAAATGAAGCACATGCGTACAAATCAAAACAAAACCTATCACTCAATGTGATTAATACCCCATCAAACACCGAGAAAGTAAACTCAGCTAACAATTAATTTGTATACTGTTACCATAACAACTCAATGTTCAACATGAGCAAGGATGAAATTTGCACACCCACATATCATAGCAGTCACATATGCCTAATTTCAAATCAATTGCCCAAAATCTGAGAAAATTAACTGAAATCACATTATCGTATGATTATCATTCAAGATATGGAGTTACCATATCTGAGAAAATTAACTGAAATCACATTATCATATGATTATCATTCAAAATATGGAGTTACCATGGAACACATTTCACAACAGTAACAACAAAAAAATCTTTCACATCTAGGTAATATAATGGTCACATATTATATCATATTCGAAACCAAATACTCAAAAAACTGAGAGAGTTAGCCAAACCAAAATTTTAGTATGATCCTCATCCAAAACATACTGATACCATGGCAACATTTTGTTCAACAATGACGGAAAAAAATGAATAAAATAAAAATTATTCAATACTTATCATGATATGCATTATGCATTATTTTTCACTTGATTATAACAGTATTAACATTTGAAACCATATTTTACTTGAATGTGGAAACATACACAAATAGCCACTTGTAAGGAATATTATGTGCAAAAAATTAATCAATAATTATTCAGCTCAATAATTAAATCTTTCATAAAAACCCAATCACCCTCCCTCCCCATCGAAACAAAGCTTTTACTTCCAAATCCTGAATAATCACACACACACACACACACACACACACACACTAATCGCTGTCCTCAAATGATTCTTACTAAAAACTCGGTAGATACTCAAAAACTTGCACGAGCTGTACTTATAACTTCAGAATGGCGCCGATTAGTCCCCAAACGCCAAGCAGTTGAACACACACACAACCACACACGTACACCGGTACCTCCCCCCCCCCCCCCGTCTCTCTTTCTTTCTCCAAGTTGCATACTGCATTAGTGACAACGGATTTTCAGCTGTGACGTTATCAAAACCTTTCACCTGTCACAGTGATATTGTCAGATAAGCTGGGAGATGGATGAGTGAACGTTTTAGCCTTGATCCAGCCGAGATGCAAGTCAAACATAGAGGGAGGGCAGATGCCACTCTGCACTCATCCGAATAACAGTCGTCATATCCTGCCCGACGGGCAAAATCCCCTTACCCCCCCCCCCCCCCCCACTTCCAACAACGCATACTTGTACTAACATATTATCATACACACTCACACATAGCCACACACACACACAAAAACACACACACACACACTCACACTCACACATACGCATAAGTATACATGCATATGCATATATGCATAAATATATCTATACATTTATGTGCATATACACACGTATACTATATATAGATGTGTGTGTGTGTGTGTGTGTGTGCATGTAATTATATGTGATAAACCTAAAATTGGTAATTAAACTCTACATCCTGCTCGAAATCACGCGCACATGCATCTGGAACCTACAACGTTTACATCCAGAAAACAAACAAACAATCAAAACAAACAAACAAACATGTTGTCAGTGTCAATGTTTCCTACTATAATTAGTGGATAATTATCTGCTAAACGTCCACGAGGTAGAAGGCTTCTTCGTAGCTCTAGGTTGCCGTGTTGCCTACCCAAAGACCAGTAAAGAGGCTTTAATTTACTGAAAACGTCAGTTAATCTAGCATACCTCTGTCCGCATAACGTTTTCGTCAATTGACATCTGAAATGCACGAAATTCCATGTTGCACCCACCTTTCCGTTTCAATTTCGAGCCCCTCATATATACAAATATGAAACATACAGAACGGCGGGTTCTGCACTACAGTTTAGGTCGACAAGATTTATGGTAAGGCGTGACTTTCATATTAGGTTTTCTGCGGGTAAATCTTAGATGCCTCTCGCCGGCTTTCAGTCTACTCGGATGCCAGGTGAGCAAGCTTCACAGTGTTGACCCCACCCACCTTGAACTCCAAATATCATTTTTATCCTTTTCTCTTTTTTGAGCGGTTGGTCTTTGTTACTCTATCAACATGGACATATCGCATTCCACAGTTTACCTACAAGCTTGGTATACATGACGAAGGCATATTGGCGCAAAGGTTTCAATAAATTAGATAGGGGTCCTCAAGTAGGACGCCTCAATTCCCCGTTGTAAAGAACACGTCCTATAAACTCTAACAAGTAAGAGCTTGTCTCCGAAAAATGAAGGGATGTATAAAAAGTCAACATTGCCTGGCCCACAGAGTGTTTAGGGGAGTCAAATTCAATTTCATATTGCCAGGCGCATGGACGATGATATTTTGTTACCGCGACGTCGGTCAGAGTTTGTTCTCATTATTCTCCTTCCGACACCGTCCTGTGTTCATAGACACAACATGCTTATCCAGCAAACTTTACAGAGACATAGATTGAGATTTTTCTTTTTTCAGGGGAGGGATGAAGGAAATAAGATGAAAAGTCAGAAAAAGACATTATTATCATGGAACTCACTCATCAGAAATACCATAACAGCATAAGAGATATTAAAAAACAAAATGGCATTAAATTTGATGATTCGAAGGAATGTCTTCGTAGCTATCATGTCTTGATACGCCATTACTTTTATAATCTCTTTATTAGTTTTTTATTAACTTCACGTGTTACTAGTATATTATCACGCAAACTGCAGTAATAACCAATAGTCCCATCATATATATCTCCATCGAACGGGTTCCCCCTTTGAGTGTTTTAGGGTGTGTTTTTTTCTTTCTTTGTGTTTTGGAATTTATTTATGGTGGTATAAGATCCTGGTATTATTATACACTTGTATATTATGTACTTATATCAAGTAGTTTCTATTTTTATAAACATAATCACAATATATAATAATTATACAAATGTAAAGGTAAATATATAGTTGGATACATTTGTTTTTCATTAATTTAAGTTTATGTATGTGGGTTTTGGAAGAAACATTTTATGTCGTGGATGTATTTTTTGTTATTGGATGTAAGGATTTCTGTGTTATTTATAATGAATTAATGAAAATGTGTGATGTCTTGAAATCTTTTGTGTTTCTTTTTGGAATGCGTGCTCTGTATATATGTGTAATTATGTATGCTACTTGATTCATGAAGATTTTACATTTTATGGTACTGAATAAATGAAATGAAATGAAATGGAATGAAATGAAATAAAATGAAATGAAATGAAATGAAATGAAATGAAATGAAAAGAAATGATATGAAATGAAATGAAATGGAATGAAATGAAATGAAATGAAATGAAATGAAATTGAATTAAAGGAAATGAAATCAAATTAAATGAAATTGAATTAAATTAGATATAAAATGAAATGAAATGAAATGAAATGAATATTCCGCAAACAGACTGATTTCTTTTCCAATCATGTGTTTTGTTACCTAAACCTCAAACCAATCATGGATGTGATTTTTCTCCTTGTAAGTGAGAAGAGTCCGATTGTTTTGATACAAACCTATGGCGGAGAAATACCTTATGAACTACATCTGGCCTGTGCTGGCCCACTTTTCAACCTGTTTTTATCCTCTATGCATCAAACAAAAGAGGCAAAAGGGTAGATCACTATTTAGTTAACGTAATGTCTTTGTCCGTCCACCAAAACACTTCACTGCAAGCATTGGCAAAGTGCAAATAAGGCAAATTCAAAGACGCAATCGTTACTGACATCAAGCAAGAGAAGGAGACATGGAGATGAGGCAGACAGACAAAGAAAGAGAAGGAGGATGAGAAGATTAAGAATGACACGAGCATGCGGTCCTCCAGCCACTTCATGCTGGGGTCGTCGCTTTCCGTGAAAGGTCCCCACCCAATTTGGCGCACTTTTTTTTCTCTCTCTCTCTTTGTCACCAGTGCAAACGTGGTGCGACACTTTCCGACGACAATTTTGTGCCACTTACGCAAACAGAGAGCCATCTCCTGTAAAGGGTTCTTTCTTGGCTACATCAATCATAGGCTCGGGAAAAACCAATGCATTATTCAAAGCATGGCGCCAAATGAGGTCATCGACGCAGCATCGTATGGTATTGGTCCCCCTGTCGAAATAAAGTTTTAACAAGTAAATGGATCGTGTAATTTGCAGTAAAAGCGCTCATAGGATATTTTCCATTCAGAAACACAACAACAAAAGCAAACAATACGAGCATCCCACTTTCAGAAATAATCGAAGATTGAGACTTGTTCGCTTTAAAGTAGCAATTATACACTTACAGCTGGTAATTTGCAGGATATTTATAACGTTTACCCACCTAATTCCCCACCCCCATATTTTTCCTACAGTATTATAGTTCCATCAACGTTCGAACTTTCGAAACAGGCAAACTAGCACCTGCTTTTGGCGTCACTATCTTTCCACACGTCACTCTGTCTAAAAGGAGACGTACTGAAATGGTGTTAGCTTCTCTTATCGATTCATTCTTGGCCTAGATGTAGCTTGTTTTTTCCTCTCCCCAGTCCATCCCTAATGTTATGGAAGTTGGTCACAAGGCGCGGATTCGAGCTATCGATCAGTGGTAATCGATGTTAAACAACGTCTTGTCGTTAGAGGTTATGATCTGTTCGAAAAAAAGGGAAAGGCTCTCAAACTGATTCTTTAGGAACAGTGGGTTTAGATCTATAAGGACACATTCATTCCTGATTTGTCTGACATAACCACTTTATTGTCTCACCGAATTAGTTAGTTTGATTTCTCGCCAAGTCGTTTATTTGACAACAATAGATATTTTTTTTTCATTCTATTTCCTTTCATTTCATTAATTTCCACTTCGCATAGATTTGGCATAATTGAAGTGTTGTAATCGTGATAAGACGTCGGCGTAACACTTTTTTTTGCATTCAATTCTGAACTAAGTATGATGAATTACTATCCAGTCGATGTTATGCTTAAATGTGTGCGTGCATATAAAGTTCATTAGTACGAAGACTGGTTATTCCGAAGGTTCGTCATTCCGAAGGTTCGCTTTTTCCGAAGATTGGTTGATTCGAAAAAGAAAAAAAAAGTTAATTATTCTGATGGTTCATTTAATCCGAACATGAAGAAAGGTTCGTCATTCCGAAGGATTATTAATCCGATAACTAAATAGAGCTTGTAATTCCGAGAGAACATTAGTACGCACCTTCTTTTCATTTTCGGATTAACAAACCTTGTATCATTTTCGGAATAAATGCCACAAGTGTTCGGATAAACAACATCTTCAATGGGTTTTATGGTATAGGAAATTGTGTATTTCGGAACAACGAACCGTCGGAATAACGAATATCACCGATTTACTTTGCTTTATTTTTACAGGCCACATGGAAATGTATATTCACGTTGGTTATTAGGTTTCCTGATGACAAATCACCTATCAGGATACTGCACCAAGCTAAACATGTCTGTACTCAGGAAAGAATGATTTCCACCAAGGTGCAAGTTTGTTTACTGTATATCCCGATTCGTCTTATCTGTTTAACACACCTGACAGGATAGAATAATTCCACTGAAAATGCCCCAAACTAAGTTTACTTGTTGTTCGTCCTAAAAATTCGTTGTGTTTATGTCTATTTGCTACTTCTATATCCTGCTCATTTTAGACCCTAGCATTACCATGCAGACACTAAGCGCCCTTCATTCTAAACCAATATCTCAGTATGTCAAAAACAAAGTCCTCTATATACACGGAAGATAAGGTTATCATTACCGACTGAAGTTTATTGAACAACGATGATCCGTAATATCCACTGAAGTACAAAAAGGTTTGATCTTGACAGTAAATGGGAAACGTCGTAGAGTTGCCATGTGACATTATGTTTATATCGTATTTTCAGGAGCTTGCTGAATTGGTTTTCTCTGACAGGGGTGATCTCCTGGGATTTGCCGCGATTTTGAGCTAGAGGGATATTTTTCGACAAAACATGCCAGAAATAGAACATTTTGAAGTACACCGAAAGATTGAGAACTAACATGTTTTCGAGATGGAGTACAGGGAAATTATTTTCGATTTTGAATATGTGTTCTTACGTTTTAAAACAATTTTCTTGTAGCGTCTCTTTCAATCTTGACAAATAACTTTTCGACTTACCCCTTATCCATGATAACCTAGAATGTGTTCACCTTTGTCATGCCTAAAAATCCATCCTCAGTCTTCACCAACAATTCAATAGCATAACAACGAAAAATTACATAAAATTACAAAAAGAACGTAAAGGCCAAAACAAACAAACAAACAAACAAACATATCATATACTTTCAAAAGTCTCACGTGGTGGAGTCGACAATCATGACGTCAATTTATGGTGATGTTCGTTATTCTGAACGTTCGTTAATTAGAAAATAGAAAACGGTTCGTTACTAGTATTCCGAACACACAAATTACGTGTACCGAGATGTTCGTTCATCCGAAAATGAAATAGGGTTCGTTAAACCAAATATGTGTGGCGTTATTCCACAGGTTCGTTATTCTGAATATTCGTTAATCCGAAAATGAAATAAGGTTCGTTAATCCGAAATTGAAAAAAGGGCGATATTTCATTATCGGATTAACGAACCTTCGGAATAATGGATTGTAAGCATCCATTTAAGAAATGACCAGACCTAATTTCTTATATGATTTTTGTAAACTTTAAAAGGGTGCGTTCGAGCGCTCTAAAGCGAACCAAAGCGAACTGAACCAAAGCGTACCGTACCGAACTGTGCCAGATTTGAAGCGTTCGAGCGCTCTGTCGAGAAAGCGTACCTCACGAGTTATTTTTAGAAAAGGTCACGCATTTTTTAGGAAGAATTTCATCCACCTGGCGCTTGAACTACTTGCACCTGTCCCGAACAAAGAGAATGATGTCTTTGCATAATGCGCATGATACGCGCATGCTTTACAGCGAACTTCTGGTACGCTTTCGGTATGCTTTTGGAGCACATCGGGAAGTGGTCCACTTTTGGCTCGGTACAGTACGGTACGGTACACTTTAGGAGCGTTCAAGCGCTCCTCTGGCGCGGGTACGGTACGGTACAGTTCGCTTTAGGAGAGCGCTCGAACGCACCCTTATTACTGTATATGTCTAAGTGCTGGTGAGAATACCAATGGCAAATTTTAACTAAAGTCGCTTTGGTACTTTTTTTTTCTTTTACTGTTTGGGACTATAATAAGAGATTGTGAAGCAGCTAGATGTAGAGCATTCTACTATCATTCATGTCCAATTCGCTGTGTTAATTGAGAGAATAATAATGTCAGTATCGAGTTGTTTTGAAAGATTATGAGAAATTGGTGTGGTACAGTTGGGAGTACTTCATATACTAATCATTATAAGCGCACAAACATAGATGCACGCATACATGCACACATAATTTATACACACACAAGGGCAAATATTCATTATGAAATTCTATTTGGAAACAAAGCATATGCTTGTATATATACATGTGTATTTCAGTCTATAGTACCTAAACATATTTCACAAAAGTCATGTCACAAATTATTCATCGACATATTATTAGGCAAATATTTGATTTAAAAGTTCCCATTCAAAAACGCTTTTACGAGAATTTGACCTTTTTATGATATATAATACTTTATAAATCGTAGGTGGCAACCATTATGAAGTAGAATGAATTAACAACAAACGATATACTGAACGATATACAACCTCTTCCTTCAAGCCGAATAGTTTTCTGCTTTGCAAACTTCGAAATTGCGATGCATAGAATTTGCATTTGTGCAACGTTTGAATAGCATTGCAATTCTTGTTCTATCATTGTCTATGTTTCCTTATGTCATTGTCACATCCATTGTTTACCCGAAAAGACGTTGATAATTATTCTTATCGGACAATACGTTCTACTACTTACTATGAAATCATGGCATACAATGTCTGCTAATTGTAAATCAAAATTTCATTTTGATTTATGCTCGATCCTCAGAAGACTGTACAAAACAAAAATAAAATCATAATATCTTTATAATAAACAAATAAACGAGTACCACATAACCTTAATCAATCATCTTTAATCAACATAATTACAATACTTTATGCGATGATTGCTGTCATATTTTCATGTCCACAGTTCATTTTAGTCTATTGATAATCACACATCAATGTATTAGTACTAGTAGTTCAATTCAAACCATTTACATTATTTCATCCCTTATATGTTCTCATCGAATTCCTCTCGTTTTACAATCATGCAGCCTTTCTTTAATTTGGCGTAGATGCAGTGAAAATCATTTCGTAAACTATATCAGACCGTCAAAAACAAATTCCTGTCAAGAGATACATTACGATACCATAACAAAGGATCGTTAATGTAATGACGATCCATGATATCTGATTAAATTGGTTTAAAAATATCTTTTCTCTTGACATCGATTGGTAAGATGCAGATTTTGTCTACGGATATTTTGTTTTCAAAGATACGCAACATTGCTGAGTTTTTTTTCTCTCTGACATTCTAGAACTTTTCTGATTTGATACATTTCTGAGATGGCAGGATATTTATCACATGGCAGTTTGGGAATAGAAAGTGTGAGAGAATAGAGAAAAGAGAATAGTTAAAAAAACAAGATAAATTTAGTTGCGAGGTGGAGAATGAACACATAACGCGGACTCTTTATCATTTCGTTTACATTTTTGTAATATTTTATTTTATGGTTTTGTCCAATGAAAAAAAAATAACAACATCTCAATTCATTAGACTGGGGCTTACCTATAAATCATAACTGCGTCATAAACTGTGTTCATTCTGTTTTTTCAGTCACAAAGGCATAAAGATAGAGAAAGCTTGAGCATTATATCTTACTTTCAAATGGCTGCAGTAGTAAAGTCGAAATAGTATCCACCTTATATCTTGAATACTGCGCTTTCTCATGAAAGATTTGTAAATTGTAAATTTGTCAAATGTTGATTTGAAAATGAAATTTGTAAGAGAAATGTCTTTCCGTTTTGAAGATAACTTGATGAGTTCAAGATTGCGATGCAATGCGTCTATTTTAGCGAACTTGCTATATCTGAGTTAAATGCACTGCATTCATTGTTAGAATAGATCAGGCTCAAGTTGTTTTGAAAGACTGAAGGAATGTTAGTTTGATGTAAATGATTGCTTTATCGCCAGTTTTCGTTATCATCTTCGCGAATGAACGGTTCAGGCTGAGGACATCGGATAAATAAATTTTAAACAAACTTATTGCTTTTTTTTATCGAGGCAGCCATCACTACTACCTGCTTAAGATGGCAGACTCGTTCATTCTTTCTTTTCTTGCTCAAATAAGTGTATCGTTTTGATTTCACTGTATTTGTTCACAAACTACAAATTTTCATGATTATCATAATTTGAATTATGTACATGTTATGATTTTCATGGAAAATGCAGAAATGCAATCAAACCAAAACTGAAACGAAAGATCTGCGAGTTTTGAAATGTCGCTGCTAGCTTATCACCTTAAAAGAGAGAAAAAGAGAGAAAATGGGGGCTTTTTAGACGTGCCGTCCTTGTAGAAAGGTTGGTAACGGTTGGTTGATTTTTCTTGTTGCGCCAAAAAAGTCAACAATTTCAATAGTCACAGCTAACATATATACCTTCGTTACTATACGATGTATAGATTGCCTTTGACGGGGTTCAGACTTACAGAGGAAGTCAATCGTAACGAGTTAAAAAAAAATGATTCGTGCAAATCGAGTTATTTTGCAAAATCCCCTGTGGAAACTTAAATCGCACTTTTTCCCAAACACGCTTGCTAAGTCACGATTGGCCAATCGCCGTCCGAGTGTTTACTTCCGCCCTGCTGCACTACTCTGGCAAAAGGGTGCAAGTGACCGAAGTGCAATATAGTACAATGAACAAATGTGTTTGTTACTTACGTTGCTATTATAGAGCAATGTTAACATATTTCGACTCTGATACTGCCTATCTCGATATATAGGAATAGTGTTTCTAATCAAAACCAAGAATAAAGTTCCACATATTTAGTTCAAGCTATAAACAGTAATTAATTAGATTTTGGATATGTATTACTTGCTTTATATTGCCGACTGATTTTAGAGTGCGTGAATTATTTGCATCTTTTCTTTGCATGTTGTATTGCGAATTATTTGATCTAAAATTTGATATAGAGTTTGTGACACAGCTGTGGTATGAATGTAGCATGTGCAAATTGAGAGGAGACTCTTGCATGTCATGTCAGTGCTTGCATCAACAGTCAGTACTATAGACAAATTTGGTAACGGGATAACAAACTATTTTTTTTTTTGTAGTCTGAAAGCGCTCTAGAGAGAAGTGATCTGCCGGTGCTTTCGAAGATATTTACATTGTCGTTGACTTTCCAGTAACATTCTGTGTTATTTGTTTGCAATTATAACATTGTCAGCAAATACAGATATTAACCATTGATCCGGACAGGCAATAAATATAGTTCTCCAACACGTATCTCATCGTTCACAGCGATTTTGGGCTTCAAATATTTAGACGTTCTAATGCCATTTGTTCCGCAAGCAAATCCCTTGTCATATCCCTTTGAAGAACACTGTCTGACCAAGGAGGTACTAAGTAAGTCGCCTCGTACCTCTGAAGATTTCCCTTAGCTTTACACTCTGGTATCCAGTGTAACACGCATGAACTCGTTTGTGGCGGTATTCGTAGAATGTCCGACAGGACTAGCGGACGCACCGATACGGAAAGCCTGTCTAAATGCATGTCTGTAGCGGTGGCTCATGGCTGTGTATATGATGGGGTTAATGACACAGTTTATGTAAGCAAGGGATCGACTAAAGAACACGAGTCTGGCTTGAGCGTCGCTCGAAAGATGGTACTCGTCACCGTGGAGAGTCGCTATCATATCCGAGAAAGAGATGATTTCGAAGGGAGAGAGACACACGAAGAACGCCACCCCGTTAATGACTAGCATACGAGCTACCCGATCTCTGACGTGCGTATCGACGTCGGGCCGGATCTCCGTGTGAGTCTGCAGACGCTCTATTGACTGGTTTAAACTTCGGACGATCAGCACAAACATGATTACGTTAACGACGAGTGCGAAAAAGAAGGGAATCGTCTGCATTCCGTTGGCATATGCCTTCATCCAGGGTTGAGCTGGAGCGCAAATGCCCCAAGTTGATGGCCAATTACTGAATGATGAATCGGTCGAGAAAACAAAACACACTTGTAATAATTTAGTTGATGAAGGAATCAGCGTCGACGACAGACATAGGGAAGCCAGCCACGACCCAGCCGTCAAGAGGGCGGTCTTTGACTTTCGATGTCTATTTTTGAGACGCGGCTTGCAGACCGCCAAATAGCGATCCATTGACACTAAGCTGACAAAGCAAAGTGAGGCAAAATAGGCCGTGTCCATGATGAGGTATACCCAGATGCAGCCTCCTTTGCCGAGTGGGTTATCGTCACCGTGGATCGGAGATCCTCGATATCGCGCTATTTTCTCTCCTATTCCCGCCGACAGGAAAACAATATCCGCTACTGCTAGATTCACGAGGTAACAGTTGATGGACGTCTGCATGCATGGGACGCGGTACACAACATAGATAAACGCAGAATTATCCAGAATGCCGAGTGCAAGGATTAACGGGAGACAGAGGGTGGCGAAAATTGTCTCGCTTCGGCTGTACCCATAAGCTTCTTCGTCACCTTCATCAGTGAGATTCACCACCTCCAAGCAGTTGAGAGCATCAAAGGCCATCTCATGTGGTTGCCCAGATACAATCACTTCATCGGATGACGAAGCCATCGCGTATTTATTCACTGCAAACGCAAAGCAAGGACAAACAGTTTCGAAGGTTTCAAAAATGCAAGTTGAAGTCATGCACTTCATGGATTACAGAAGAGAAAAATTGTCGAATCTTCCATTGAAAGACACATTCTTGTAATATTTCCTCTGAATAATCCTTTACATGTGCAGGCTTTATTTGACATCGACTGATATACATATCACACAAAGGTATAATATCACTGATGAATGTAATCGTCCTGAAATTATCTCTTCCTAGTGACATTCGACCCGAAAAGTCAGTAACAAAATATCGAGGAAAAAAAACATATTCCTTTTGCAGAGAGTATACAATGAAAAATATCATGTAAGTCACACGCAAATTATGATCTCCTGTGCAACTCCATTTTCACCTTAGGCATACATAGTGTGCATTTCATTCTGCTGTCACTGATAATAAGATGGTAGTTAAGACAAAGTTTTGGCCAAATTATTTTTATCACGTAATCTGTGTTTGCCCGCATTGTTAGATATTTTCGTTAAAGTCCCTTGGCTATAAGTATGAAACGAAATTTAATCGAATCGAATCAGCAAAATATGATAATGTATACTAGGAGCTCAAATCATTGCAAATAAGGGGAATATTTCAAATATCAATAGACAAACGATTATATTTTTCCTTCTGGTTGTTGATATTGTATACTGATGATTGATTTCTTTGGTTTTAATTGTTTCGCAACTCACCGTTGTCTGAAGTGTTGCACCCGTCAATCATCCAGAAACACCTGACATGAGTACTATATCCGTCACCAGTGCCTACAGGTCTGCTCACAACTGGTCGCCACAATATGGCAGCATCGACAATTCTGCACGCTCACCATCGAGCTACTCTGGCAAATCTCTAGACGCCCAGAGTTCAGCGCTGGAGGTCGACCTCTATATCATCATTATTCTCCTCCCCACTGAAAGTATAATATCTCAACGCAATGGCGATCCGCACTGCCAAAATGAATCTTCCTTTCGACTTGCCCTCGAGAAGCAATACTGCTATGTCAATGAATCGAATGCCGCTGATTACTAAAATAGTCGCAGACGGACATTAAGACGTTCTGATTTTTTTAAAGCTTTTGGCGCCTCCTTCCCCGAGTACCATTGAGATTCAAAATACTGTAGCCCGCACTCACAAGAAGGACACTTCTCTATACCAATTCTCCCGCGATATTTAGATAGGGGGCACAGGAAAGGGTGATATACTCACAAAAGCTGTTACGTTCTCACTGGAGAGTGGGCGCATCAGTTGCGGCTTTGCGGGGAGGCTTGAGAGGCCAGCAAAGCAACGGGTCATCGCAATATTGAATGCGATTGTAGGTGACACATAGAGGCAGTTCGCCCATGTAATCGCATCAAGCACATGCACCGTGTTATGACAAGCGTGGACAGAGTTTGAAAGAGAAAAATTGATATTATTTTTTCACTGGTATACGGGCAAACATGAGGAATGAAAGCTAGTGCAAGCGAAAGTAAGCTGTTATTGATAAACGTTAACCATTTGAACTTCAACCAAAATGTACCTTGGAGACACCCTAGGCCAAGAGTACGTAACTTTTTCACATGGCTGTGACGTCACTTGCATCGCACTCTCGTACTTCAAAGAGGCAGAGATTGATTATTCATTATGAAAGATTTACAGAATGGACCAAAATCCTCTCTCTAGAGAGAGAGAGAGAGAGAGAGAGAGAATACGAAAAGGCACAATGTTCTTCAATTTGAGCAAACCCTTGGACTGTTTTCTTGTTGCTGTCGTTGTTCTAGAATATGTTTTGTTGTTACAGACCTGTCATGTGCGAAAAAAAAAGAGAAGAAAAGAAAGAAGAAGCTGCATTGGTCTGTTTTTTCCAGTTTTATACTTTTCGTTTACGATAGGTTTGCCTTGCGGTAAATTTCCGTAAGATTTTCTTTTTCTATCTATCTATCTATCTATCTATCTATCTATCTATCTATCCTCCTCTCTGTTTTTCTTTCTTTCTTACTATACTTCTCCCTCTCATCATTCTCTCTCTCTCTTTCTTCATCTCTTTGGCTGCATGCAATTTCATACAGCCATTGTCATTGTCAGCAGAAATTAAATTTGTGCCTTTTTGAACCTGACACTGACGTCACAACTGTTGTTTTTGTAATCAATTTTCGGCAAAGAATAGAGTGGATTCGTGAGACAAAAGTATAAGACGAGACAACAAGTGAAAGGAAAAATAATAATGACAATAATAAATAGAAAAATTGAAAGAAAGACGAGAAAGAAATAAAGAAATGGAAAAGGAAAAGGAGAGGGAGAAGGGGGAAGAAACTGAGAAAGGGGACCATGTGAGATAGGCGTCTGTTTGCTGCACTGCCTGCGGGATAATGACGAAAGAGTTACATATTTGACGCAATAATAATGAAGCTGTGTTCCTATCGAACTCTTGTTGCCGCGAGGAGGCCCGTAAGGGGCGACATATGCCGTTAATCATGGCCCGCATGCTACTTCAACATCTTCTTCCATAGTGTTACTGAGAAGCTATGCATGCCTCGGCCGAGACGCGCGTGAGAGAGATAGACAGGAATACAGAGAGAGAAAGAGACAGATGTCTAAATGTAAATCCTTCCCCCAGCCCCTAGCCCTTACCCCCAGAGACCTTGGGAGTATGAATTGTATATATAAGTATAAATGGCATCCCAATGTTGCCAAACTGTGACCTCAGTCACGCGAAAATAAAAAGGAAAATTCGAAATAATTGCCTTTATTTCATAATGCCTCTAATTTCTTTCAAATGCTAACCGTTACCCCTTATCTATATCACAAAGGTGAGAATCACTTTGTTCCTTTCTCGTCGATCTAGTATGGAATTTGTGACTAAACCAAGACAAATTACAACAAATCCCTGGAAATTTAGATTGAACTGAAAGAAATAATACAGAGTACGAGTTGCATAGTTCTCATTAGCAGTGATAATGTTGGTTACACGTAATTCGTTATTCAGAAGGTATAACAATAATTCGTTGTCCCGAATTTAATTCGTCATTCCGAAGGTAATTCGTTGACCCGAAAATTAAATAATGTTCGATATTCCGATAGTTCGTTCATTGCTCCGAAGGTTCGTTATTCCGAAGGTTCTCTAATTCGAAAATGAAATACGGTTCGTAAGTCTTCTTTCTTTCTTTATTTCATTTTCGGATTGACGAACCTTCGGAATCACGAACTTTGTTTCATTTTCGGATTAACAAACCTTCGAAATAACGAAAATCACCTGATGCTGTACTGGACTTTATAGGAACATTGAGCAGTATTGAGAAGTTCTGAAGAGAAAGACTACATGGATCGTGGTCGCTTTGATTGATTGATTGATCGATTGATTGATTGATTACTATTGATTGATTGATTTATATTGATTGATTGATTGATTGATTTTACTCCCGCAAGATGAAAATATGCACATTACTTAACATTGAATAATACAAAGAAGTTATCATGAAAGTACATTAAACTGCGGCTGGATGGTCCCACTCAGCTGCGCCAGGAGTTCGGAGCTGTTCTACCAATGGAGAAAACAAGAAGAAAACAAACTCTGTGTACTCGATTTTAACATACATATTCATAACATTAACATAAAAATATACAAAATCACATCAAAAGATATACAGAATCAAAATGACATCCATTATAACAATTCAATATATTCAGCAAATATCTACGTTTCAAAGAAATACATATAATGATAATTTGCTATTGTTGATATAGACAATGATCTAAAGATTTGCGCCATGTTGAAGTTTGGGGTTTGGGGAAAACGAGAGTACCGATGGCACGAAGATTGTATGGCGTGTGTAAACAGCTCTTTTAAATACCGATCAGACACACTGTTTATGGCCTTAAAAAGCTTGATGTGTTGCATGATATCTCGAAATTTTTGTGATCAAGTTGTTTGTAAGTCTGTCATAAGACCATCAACGCTAGTCTGGAGGTCAACGGTTCGATTCTCATACCGGAAGCAGCAGGAGTGCTCAATGTATGGGCAATGCGCTTTATTCCTCAGTTCTTACTCCTTTTATGAGAACTTAGAATAAATGCTTAATCTATCTTTCAAGTTGGCTTGGGTGGAAAGGGTAACGTCAAAATTCATCAGATAAGTAGTATGGTAGACGTTTCCTCAGACTCTAACAAGTCAGATGAAATTGTTACGGAATTTTAATGTTTTACTGACATTTTTTTTTTGAAAAAGTATTATTCGCGACATAGGCAGAAAAACATAATGAAGCATTTATGTCACCATGTCACAGGTATCCCATTGTCGTTGACCTACAAATTCATTAAATGTATTCTTAATGAATCCCATTGTCGTTGACCTACAAATTCATTAAATGTATTCTTAATGAATCCCATTGTCGTTGACCTACGTATTCTTAATGAAAGAACGAAAACAAAAACAAAAAGCAAAGCAAAAAAAATGTATCTTTGGTATCAAGTTACTGTTTCATTGTAATGACCTACAATACTGATGACTTTTTGGAGAAAGTTGTTGCTATCATTGACCAAGAGCATTATTGTTAGAATAGTTGTGGGTGTGGTGTGTGTGTGTGCGTGTGTGTGTATGTGTGTCAAATATTCTAACTAGTTCTGTTATGAATCTTTATTGTAGAAACTGCATTATTTTATTGTAAGAATTGCTTTTAACATGACTGATTTGCTATTGAATCATAGGTCAAGTTAGTAATAGATGGTTTCCATTATTTTGTTTTGTGGTTTGTTTGTTTTTGTAAATCCATGCAAGTGAGGCAGGTTTTTATGTGCTTTTTTCACTGTTATGATATATTATTACTAATCCTGTTATGAATTCGTATCGTAGAAAATGAAAATGTAAAAACTGGTTTTATGATTAATTTGTTACTGGGTACTTCGAAAGAAATTTCGATTTCGAAAGAAAAGAGTGTGGGTGTGGGTGTGTGTGAGTGCAAATATTGTTATTATTTCTGTTATGAATCTTCATTGTAGAAAATGCAATATCATATTGTGAGCATTGGCTTTAAATGATGGATTTGTTATTGAATCATAGGTCAAGTATTAGGTGGGTTGCTTTTTTTTTAATCCCACGCGAGACATGTTTCACGTGTTGTTGTTTTTTATTGTTATGACATAATATTGTTACTAGTTCTGTTGTAAATTCATATCGTCGAAAAGGCAATTCTTATAATTGGTTATATAATGATTGATTTGTTACTGAATTATTTTGGAGGAAATAAAATAAAGATTTTGAAAGAAAAAAAATGTCTGTATCTGTGTGTTTGAGTGTGTGTTTCTGTGCGAAGCAAATAGTAGAGTTGTGAGGTGACCATAATCACATCATTCACATTTTTGTGATGCGACCAACGTATACACCACATATAAACTATTCTGTGCAACAGGTAAAGCTTCCAACTAATTGTCTTTTTATATACCTGATTATTCATCTGCTACTTATTGTCTCCCGTATGTCTACCACTCCATTTGATTTTATTCTATTTTATCTGATGAAAGTCAACCCGAACATGGAGTGACTCATTACATGAAACCACCTCGGTCCTGTGGTTGCTATCCTAACTTCTTTTATGAAATTAGGCCTGGCCCCGTTTCATAAAAAGTTGATATGATAGTAACTCTGGCTGGAATAGCAATTGTCATGGTCATGACTCAGATGGGGCTGCTGGCCACGGTAACGGGTGTCTCCAGGTCCAGGTGGAAAGTCCGCCAACACCAGTGTGTTTTCTTTTAAACCTATATGGCTAATCCAACATTTGTATTTAATTCATTGAATAATGATGAATTGTATGACACAGTCTGGCATTTGTTGCATCCGATCAGGTAAACAAAATTCTCAGTTCTTATGAAGCATATCGAATAAATATAGGCCTATTAGGCTTACTTCTGCACAAGAAGTTTGATACTAGTACAATTTTTATTCGAATGATCCTGCGCAGAGCCAACCATGCTTTTACTGTAAGCCCATATAAACAATAGGCCTATATGATATGAAATGAAATGAAATTTATTCATATTCCACATAGTGGACATTATATGATAAAATATACAGGGTATAACACATAGTGGACATTATATCAAAACTATACAGAGTATATTACATGTTTATACAAAATATCGTGATATTCTGAGATAAAAATAACACTATGTACAAATGTGGAGGGGACTACTTAGAAGCACTGCTTGTTAGATGTAGTCCCCTTACAGATTGTAGACAAAATATTATCAAGGATAAGGCTGAGTGAAATAACAAAAACACCATATATACACTATTTACAAGGGCACATGAACCGTACTATGGATATACAACAAGTCATGTATATGTTACAAAGCACAGGTTTATGTATAAAGTGTTTACAGTGTACATTATATACCATTAGAATAATGAATGAAACAGAAGATAACCTCCCGAGTATACTTAATGAAAGTACTCCTAGAAAACATTGATTGAAATATACATACGTTTTATTACCATAAATAATAATAATGATAATAATAATAATGATAATAACAATAATAATAATAAAAATAAAAATGATAATTATGATAATTATCATGAATACTGCTGATAATATCATTTTTGTTTGTTTGTTTGTTTGTTGATTTTAGCTCACTTGAACATACGTGGTATATAAGTAGAAATTTTGATTGGTTGCGTTTATGTTTAGAAAACTCTGATCTAAATCAAAAATGTATATGTTCCGTCATAGGTCTGCAGGGGCGGATCCAGGAATTCTGTAAAGGGGGGGGGGGGGGCGCAACTAATATTTCTAGTGCCACTTCCGGGTTTCATTTCATTTTTTTCTTTTTATTTCTATTGTTTTTAACAAAAAATAAAGGGGGACGTGCGCCGGTTGCGCCCCCCCCCCCCCCCCCCCCCCCTTTGGATCCGCCGCTGGGTCTGACAGAGACATGGTTGAATCCCAATTTTCGTAATCTAGTTTCTATACTATATTTCGAATCCGTGTACAGAAGAATCCGAAATAAGAGCGTATAGGTGGTGGAGAACAACAGTTTGCAAGAGGCTATTGCCATTGGTAATTTGTAATGTTGCAATTTGTTATTTGCAATATTTTACTGTAGGACCTAATTGTTTTTGGGGATTTATATGGCGATCTTGAAAAACAGATTCTTTATTCCTAGCTACACAGCCTCCAAGTCGGATGTGACAAAAATGCATGCACCACTCATCTCCATGAAAATTCTGGCTTTGCTTTTGTGTGTGTGTATGTGTGTGTGGGGGTGGTGTTGTGTGTATGTATTTGTTTGTTTGTTTGTTTGTTTGTTTGTTTGTTTTTGTTGTTGTTGTTGTTGTTTTTAGGCTAACCTTCATTGTCTTTTTTCCTAGAGATCAGTGTGCGCAGGGGCTGGGGAGGGGGGGGGGGGGGCGATCACTTCATTGTTGATGAGCTACAGTATATCGCGTATAGCAGCTAGAGCATAGCGCTGCACGTGTTGTGTGGTAGGACGCCTGCACTTCGACTGCCAAGCGATTTTCACTGGGGTTACGGGACTAACTACAAGAGATGGCGAGTACAGAGGTCAAAGGGAGTGGGAGACTAGGATTTGTAAGTAAACTTTACTTTATTTATTACTGTTGAAGTCCAGACATACCTGTAACTCCCGATGAAGCTCGATAAAATGATTGTCGATAGCCCATGTTAGTCCCGTGTACTGCTAAATGTGTGTGTGTGTTTTAGCACAGCTTCATATGTACATTGTATCTGATAGACATGTGTATAATTACTGCACCAGTGTACTCCATTGATCAGTTGATCAATGACCACGGTGTCACGTAAATCTAAGACATCTGACGTTTTAGTTTTATATATTTAAAGCAGAAGATTGATAGAACATTCTGCCATGTAGTGATGCTGTAAACTTTAGATTTAATGTCTGATGATATTGATAAGTATCACATCATGTCTAGACGTAGACGTTTCCAATTGATAAATTATATCCTGATTTGTGTCGCTTACGACCATGAAATTGTGTCTCATGTTCAAACTTTTAAGCAGAGAATCTGAGTCCAGCACTGCCTTTTTTTCAATCCAAGTGAGGGTTGACACCAAACTGGATTGAATTAAGTGGCCAGTGATAATAGGAGAAGCCTGCTGAGGGTTGTTTATATCTCCATTTACCGCTAGTTACTGGCTGGACATGCAAGCAAAGTATTTCACTTGAGATAACGTAGCCTAGAACTCTGTAGAAGAACGATTTGCAAGAAAATTGTGATGAGCCCGATGCCAATGAGATGGGCCAATACATTGTATCATTGGTCAATGATCAATATAATGGAAAGAAATAAAGATATGAAACTATACAGTGATGCACTCGCATCACACCCACAACCATGGCATGGCTGCAGTGATGCTGTCGAACTGTTACAGAATTATGCTTCAATCAATGTCCCAACAAGTAAATTATTACATGTTGACTAATGTATACCGTATGCGTATGTAGTAAACTACAGTGTACATTGTACCTTCTTGTACCTTTAGCACCAAGCTTGTGTCATCTGGCCAACTGTTCGAGATCAACTCTTTCAGCACGTGCTTCGAGCTGTCATGCTTTACAATTTTGCTAGCTAATAGTCTGTTTGGTTGTGCGTGGTGTCATAAATAATGCAGCTGAGCCCAGTGGTTGGAGCTTTCTTTGAGAAACCATCTTTCAGTGCTAACAGTGATAGCATTTTAATGGCAAACTCATGATCCTTTGTGCACTCTTATCCTTTTTCTCAGTCCATCCTTTCACTCCCTTGTGAAAGAATTGTAGTAACAGATGTCCTAGTGTGTTTCTAAGAGACATGTAAAGTTCTTTGCTATTGTCCTTTTGATCCAATTATTCGTGAATCACAGGTGCAAACAGCACAGATGACAGAGAACCTGGATAAGACCACATCTGTGACATTTGTTATGCACGGTGAAGACCACACACTTGGAAATGCACTGAGATATATTATCATGAAAGAGTAAGTAAACCAGTACACAACAAATATTCCTTTCATTCATATCTTTCTTTGTTGCATTCAAAGCTGCCTTCCCTTATTTTTGCATCTACAACTCTAGAAATGAGTCAGAATAGAGTACAGTGTATGTGAATAATGTCTAAGATGATAATTTCTCTTTTCTGCTAGCTATGGGCTACATTTGCATTAAATTCAATCAAGATATTTATATTTGACATGTTACATGGTAACTAAGTACTTTTACAGGTACGCATTTTCTTTGTCACCCTTTTGTGTTAGATTGCAGAATGTTATCTTAAACATTAAGAGAAATTAAGTTCCCTTAGTGATATGGACCATTTCAAGGTGTCTGAATCTTGATTATTTTGGTTTAGTATCCAAGTCTTATTGGGATATTGCTTATTTTAGTTCCTTACTTTCGCTCCATTCTGTAATGATGTGATAGTGAAGCCCATTCATCAGGCATCTAAGCCAGTTAGATACATTAAAGCAGGCATGAACTCAGTGATAATTTGATTAGCAAGGTTTTAATGGAGCCCTCTGTGGAATTTGACTAATGGAAGGTCCTTGAATAATGACTTTACTCATTCCAGTGGCTGAAGTCCCTTTTTATCAGATTATGTGTGTTTCCCTTTGTCACTGTCAGCCCCGATGTGGACTTCTGTGGTTACAGTGTGCCTCACCCAACAGAAAACAGGATAAACCTGAGAATACAGACAAAAGGTGAGTTGCAACTCTCATCGGGCTCAACAGGATATCTTCTGTCAATGTCTGCTCTAGCACGAATGGGTTTGTGTGTGTGTGTGTGTGTGTGTGTGTGTGTGTTCATATACAGCTGTACCTATTCATTCAGAATGCTCCATACAATTTACGAAATTTGTGCTAAATAAATTCATTAGGTTTTCTGCATATAAAGTTAGCATTTGGTGTTTGTTTGTTCATTTTGCCACACAGCATATTCAAATTCTCATCTCTTCCCATTTTCCCCCGCCATCAGCCAAGCCAAAGAAGAATCCATGTAAAGAATTATTTTATATCGTGACTGCTTTCATTGTTGAGCATGTTTACATTGTAACTACCAAGTTTTGCAACACTAATAATATGCCATGTGTAAATCCCTAGAAATATTTCCTACACAATGGAGTAAGTATTACAATTATTTTGCACTTCAAAAGCCATTCATTTAATCCCCCAAACTGCCTGTCTATGAACATACTTCTGTCTAGCCAGTCATTGTCTAAATACATGTACAGTCGACCTTGCTTAAGTCGACTGTGCATAAGTCAAATAATTGCCAAAGCCGATGGTCTTTTCAAGCCCTCCTGTTTTTTTAATATATTGATGTTAATCCCTCATAAGTCGAATTTTCTCCGAGTTGAATCTACTGTATATTCAGTCCAAAATAAATTTGACTTAGCCAAGCTTGATTGTTTAAGTAAATTTTCACGTTTCAGGGTTATCAACAACACAAAAAGAGCATTCCTCATCATAACAGTTGTAGTTTTTAAAAGTGATTGAACATTCACCTCTCTATTTCTTGCAGATTGGGATTTTTGTTCATCTTCATTCCTCACCATCATTATTTTTTATTCCAGGCCTGTATGAACCACTATAGTTAGTGATACTTTCTTATCAATTCATTTTGTTTCTTGATATTAGGTTCACCTGCTGCTGCTGCCTTCACCAGAGGACTCTCAAATCTGTCAGATGTCTGTGATCACATTCAGGAAACTTTCAAGGTACGGTGATTTTAAATGCTGTAGCAAAGTACTACATACATTTGCACTTGCATGATTGCCCACCTAGTGAAAATTAAATCCAACTTTTAGACAAGTAAAACAATTGGAAATCTGTCCGCTGCAATAATGTATAGTGTGTGTGTGTGTGTGTGTGTGTGTGTGTGTAATGTGTGTTCTACTTGTTATGTCTTTACTCACTATCCTAGTAAATCAAAGAGATTATACTCAGTAATATATTGGAAAACCTGATGGGTGCTATTCTAGATCTATGCAGACTTCAGGTGATTGTGAAGAATGGTTTGAATCCTCCATTTAATAGATGGTTTGGTTAACCCATTGAGGACGAGTCCCAAGTATACTGGGGCAAGTGTCTGTGGTAAATGTATGTTGTAGCAAAATCAGTCTGTTCTCAACGGGTTTTATTCGATGCTGCTGTCAAGTGAGTTTAATGTCAGCAAATTAAAAGTCGTAATTGTTATTACAGAAACCCATTTGTGTTGACATGCACCATTTAGCAATGTCACGAAATCTGATACATCTTTGACAGAATTGTCTCTTCATACTACATCTGTCTTTTTCTTTCTCTTTTCTTTTTCAATTCTACCCAGCAGTTGTTTAGTCCACAAGTAGTAATGCCTCTCCCTTTCTCAAATTCACCTTTGCATTTGCAGGACAGTGTACAAAAATACAAGGACCGAATGATGGACATTCAATGAGGACACCAGGGAAGGTTATGTGACTTTACACCAAATGAAGAAGACAGATGGCCAAATTGGTAGAGTTTTGTGCGATAGATTGACAGGTCATGTGACCTGTCTTAAGTGACAGTCCATGCCTCAGTGAGAATGTTATCAGTACAAGTGGCCAAGAGTTTGCTACAACTAGCATTTGTCATGGTGTAATAGCAAATACAGCAGAGCTCGAACAGTATGTCCAGAGCAACTTCTCAAAATAAGAGAAAATGTGCTCTTCTGCAGTGATGAAGGATGTGCATGGATTATATTCGGCACTGCAAATCCAGAGCAACCATATTTCCAAACAGTTTTGTGGTTTGAAGTACTCATGGACCAGTCACATTATTTTAAAAAACTCTTTTGGCCTTTATTTTGTCAGATGAGGGTTCGACCAGTAAATAGTTAAAGGACATAACAGAAGGACACACCATATACTAGTACCTATAGTGAGTCTAATTATCAGAGTTTTTGGTGGGTTTTTTTTTTATCATTTCAAGTCAGTATCCAAATCAGGTAAATTCATTCAGAGGATCATGTCAATTCAGGGCACCAGCTCTAAAGACATGAATTGTGTGCTCATTTTATGACAGGAAAACATCAAGTCTATAATCACTAGTAGAAGAATGAAATTACCGAATCAATTTAGATTTGCTAATACATCAAAGAGCTGAGATTTTTTAAGATGACAGACACACTGTCTAAATGAGTGAAAATATAAGTTCAATGGAAAACAGGGTGTACAACAGTAACTTGCTTTATTTCAGACATACGTGGGAGTGACGAGACATGCGATACCCTGGAAGAGAATAATATAGTTATAGTAATTGTGCCAGGGATTAGTGTATTGAGGGTAATTATTCAACAGATCCAGAACTGTATGGAGACCTGACTGACTTGATAAACACACTTTGTTTTACGTTATATCTACAGGGTGTTATTGCTGTGAGTTGGGTAACATCTCCAGTTTGTCAAACATTCATGAGTGTGGTATAAAGCACTACGTGGCAGTGGAAAAGTAAATTTGTGTTATTCATGCTCACATTCAGTTGAAAATACACATGTCGTACTTAAAAGAAAAAACAGTACTGGCTTTTGAAAATTTCATTTCAGTTGACTAATTTGTTACATTCTGTGTGATACTGAGTGTAGTTAAAATTCATCCTGTCATATGTTGTAGCCCAGCAGCCCAGAGGGTTTTGATTAGATGAACGAGGTACCAATATCTGAGTAGTGCATTTATCCTGAAACTTCATATGAAATTTGTGGCCAGCAACAAGGCTTCCGGTTAAATACTTCTGAGTTTCCTAGGATGTTGATTTGCCTGTGGCTCTGGCCGCATTTATCATCTTTCTCCAGTTTGAAACGGCTTTCTATACCCTCTTTTAAAAGTCGTTTCCAAAACCCTTTACAAACGCCTTCCTCAAAAGAAGTTGCATTTCTAAACTCATTGCCAACTCGAAAACTGGCCTTGTCACTGCGCAGCTGCATTGCGCCATTTGACGCGAGGAGAAGGGGTCATATACGGTGCGCGCTTTTTTGGCTAGTCGTCGTGAATGGCCCTATATTCCCTTTGTATTCTGTTTATTTTGTCTCTACAAGAATGGCCATCCCTGGGTGTATACCCAGCATGGGCAAGCTCCGAGTTGTTTCGGACCTTCGATTTCAGTTTATGTTGAACCTTGGGTTCTGCCTACAAAAGCAGCAGTCACCTCATGTCCTCTGGTGCCCAATTGGCACCTTCAGTAGCCATATCTGCAGTCAAAACTATAAATACCTGGTTAGAGAAAAGCAATCAATACAGAAAATAAACTTACAAACAAACAAACAAACGTCTATGCTACAGTACGTATTACAGTATTATACTGTGTACAAGACATGCACAAATTCCCATAATACACGTTGTGCTGCAGGGGCGGATCTAGCTTTTTTCCAAGGGGGGGGGGGTTTGAGGGGCTGAGCTGGGTATTGCGAGGGAGCGTAGCGACCAAGCCCAAGCGAGTGAAGCGAGCGAGGGGGGGGGGGAGGGTGTGGGAGGGGGGTATCCCCCCTCCCACAGTAGGGAGATTTTCATTTTTAGGGTTCCAGCTTGCGATTTTAAGCATACTTGCATGCTCTATTTTTTATCTTTTTTGCCGACCCTGGCTCCGCGGTCCCTGGGTTTGTGATGTCCCAATGGCGATGCAGAGCATCGTCCACAAGGCGATGTCTGTGAGCTGCGTGGCGTCGCGCCAATTTTTTTTTTTTTTTAGCTATTTGAACCCCGTAAGTGATGTTTTCCTGGCATCTACTAACGTAATGGAGAACATAAAAAGCAGTCCATGATATTACGTCTTATTAGAATAAGATCAAATAACAGTTTAGAACACAGTTATATCCAGAGTTATCATGTGTTTGGTTATCAATTACCAGATGAGTTGAATATCATTATATCTTCACACAGTATTTGCCCTTGAATTGTTTTCCCTCTAGTGTGCGTTCTTTCTTTTTGGTCTAACTCTAACAACATGAGATACAAATGAAAAGTAACTGGGAAAGATACGTGATAAAAAGGTAGATTTAAGACAGTGTAACGTATGTTGAATTGTATAGTACCACAACTCTTAAATTAAAGTAAACTCTGCGATGTTGATTATACTGGAGTTCAGGCCAATGAAGTAGAAATGAAAATTAAGTAGAACTAAATGTTGCTTATTCAGCCAATTGAAGGTTGTGCATAAAATTTGAGACTCAAATAAACAAACTTTTCACAGGTGCCACTTGTTATGCTACAATCATACAATTTATTTCGATCTTCGATCTTCACATAAAATCAAGTAAACTATATGCAAGGATTCTACTGTGAAAAAATTGTGGTCAGATGTGAACTCATTAGGTAAGAATTATCATCAGTATACTTGCGACAGTTGTGTACGTTTTTATGGGATCTCTTTGTGTCATTGAATGACACTTTCTCAATGTTGTTGGTACACGTTGGTCATAAAGGTTGAATATTTTTGTTAGTTTCAATCCTTCCACTTAAATCATTGTAATTTGAATACTTTCAGAGCATTAAAGATGATATTTGGACACAATGTTATTTAATAATTAATGGCAGATTTGTAAATGTCCTATCTCCAATAAGCCATTTTTGCGTGCTCAGCGAAGCATGAAAAAAATCATTCAAGTTATGATTTACGTTAAGGAAAGAGAAAGAAAAAAATTGGAACATTGAAAATTATAAATTTTTCGCAAGTGTGCAGAACGGGGCGCACAAAACTTTTGCACCATCATCCACATTGTTGTGACTGGATAAAACCAGTGCTCAGTGAAGCATGAAATGATCTACACCATTGGTGTTTCATCTAAACTCAGCAAAAACTATTAAATAACATTGTGTCCAAATATCATCTTTAATGCTCTGAAAGTATTCAAATTACAATGATTTAAGTGGAAGGATTGAAACTAACAAAAATATTCCACCTTTATGACCAACAGTGTATGTTAATGCTCGATTCTCCTAATGTAAACAATTTCAAGACAAATGTTAATCCTTCCAGCCATGAGGTACACTACAGCTGGTGTATCTTTGGTACGTCTTTCAGCAAGTTTGGTTCTCAAGGCATTTTTTATTTCTCCCAATCATATCATTTACCTTTAAACTTCATATTTCTGCAAAAAAGTCATTTTCACAAAATGTTGAGATACGAGGTTTTATAAGCCCATCGACAATATGTGGTCTAGTCAAATAGGATGGAGTTGCACAGGAGTCGCCTTGGGTTAACCCTGACGAACTGCTTGACCACCTCTGTCTAGCTGTGCTGCATGTCTGAAGTGTACTGCCATTAAGGTGAGGCCCGCCAGTCTCTCCTCTGTCATGGTGGAACGGAGGTATGTCTTCACACGTCTGAGGGCACTGAATGAACGCTCAGCTTCGCAGGATCCGATTGGTGACGTGCAGCCAACTAAGATCAGTTCCGTGATGTTGGGGAAGACGTCACCATCAGCTAGTGGCAGGGTGTCGACCAGATTGTCAGGGACGTCACCTTTCTGACAGAGTGCCGTACAGAAACTCTTCCAGCGTACCAGCTCTCTCTGAAAGCACAAAATTAAAAAAAAAAAATACAGAAATAAACGTATATTAAAGCCACTGTATAACATTGTGGAATCCCCATTTAAAAAAGTATCAAACTTTGCTATCTGACACATATGTTAGTGTTAAATTGGACCAAGAATCACCCTAGAACACATAAATTTAGACAGTTCAGCTGTCACTAACAAATTGTGTACCGATTGAGAGCACATGATTTACCCGTCCGGGGTGGACTCAAAATCTACCACACAGCAGTCTATGGGGAAAACTGGAATGGTCTCTCAGTGGTTTTCACTGTTCAAATGCACTTAATGATCATTTTGAACTGCAATTTTTTCAGGGCTTCATTCTTAGACCTCATCTAAGACACTGGTAGCATGGGGAATCATGAAGTTCAGATTTTTTAACTGGAAACACTGTTATACAGTGCCTTTAAGATTCATTTTATACAATATCTGCACAATCTCCACCACCTTTTCACTGTTAAATGTAAAGTGTCATATCGTACCTTCAGGGCCAGGGGGAAAGAGAGATCCTTCTCCCAGAAGAGCTGATCCTCAGCCAGTGACTCGGCATCCGCGAGCCCTACCATCACCAGAGGGACGAGTGACATGATTGACTTCAGTGCACGGTTGTCAGCCGAGAACCTGTCGCCCAGCTCCTGTAGAAAGCTGTCCATGAAAGGAATCCCAACAGTTCTCTTGTAGTACTTCACTGCAAAATACGAACATTGCAAAGGTTTGAGACACTGGTGACACCATCAGAATATTGTCTCTGTTTAAGGCGCATTACAAGAAAGGTATAATGGTAGCTGTGTGGAAACTGTACGCTACATAAATAGCCCCGTCCCATTCATGCCATGATATGACTTTTAAACGAGCATTAATGTACTAACTAAATGTATTTTTTTATAACTAAAGCATACCATAATGCACCTCCATGCCAAATTTGAAGTTAATCCGAGAAGAAATGTGGCCAGTACAGCACTCACAATAAAATATATCTACCGCGGACTCGGCGGTGTGACGAGGCCAAATCCATAGTATCCCTCCGATTCCGAACTCTGTTCGGGAGATACAATAAAGTAATACAAACCTGGCTGTGTCAGCTGGAGTATTTGCACGGTGTGTCTGGTGCTTGGCTCTTCTAGGGACCGCGATCTCTCCCCCAACATCAGCAGCAATCCTCTCGGCCTCTGTACACCAGTTCCTCCAGACCGAGTCGAAGTCCGCTCTCATTCTTCTCACCTCATCAATAGCTGTGTCGATGAGGTTGTAGGCGGCAACCACATCAGCATCTCTCTTCTGGAGTTTGGTGCTCAGGCCTTTCACCGTATCCAGACCATTGACCAGAATGACCAGGGCTATGATGTTGCGGCCATTCCTGAGAGAGGCCATGAATCCCTGAGCCCTGGTACGGGTTTCAGCATCCCAATCCCACGATGACTCGATCTCTGCATATTCACCTGGTTGCACCATGGCGTGTACGCATGTGAATACGTACTCATAAAGAGAACGGAATATTTCCAGACAGTCGTGCCTCTCTGTCCATCTCGTTTTGCAGAGCCCTTTGAGTTTTTGAACGCGGCTTTCTGGTGCATAGGTGCCGAGTATCGTTTCCAGGAAGCGTTGTCATTTCGGAGACAGATGGAAGAAGAGATGGATCTCATTAATCACGTCGATCATGTTGCGTAGTACTTCTACTTTGCATGCTTTGCCAATGGCCAAGCTCAGAACATGTGAGCGGCAATGCGTGTACAGCGCCAGTGGGTTCTTCTCTTTGATCACGGCCTGAGCTCCTCTTTTGTCACTAGCCATTGCAGACGCTCCATCATATGACTGCCCACGCATATCCTGAACATCAAGGCCATGCTTGTCGAGGAGGCTTAAGATGGATTCTGCAATCCTCTTACCAGTCGCCCTCTGTAGATGAAGAAAGTCCAGGAAGACCTCCCTGACGTGAGGCTTCGTATCAGTGACATCCACAAACCTCAAGCATAGTGACAGTACTTCTTGATTTCCGTGTGGATCGGTCACCTCATCAGCAATGACGCTGAAGTATTTCACGTGTTTCAGAGGTGCCAAGATGTTGTCACGCAGGCAGTCCGCAATGACAGTAATGATCTCATTCTGTATCGTTTTTGATGTGTACTGTTGGTTCTTCTTTCCCTCCTCCAAATGTTCCCGGAGGATCGGATCACATTTGGCAGCGTGCTCTAGAATTGCAGTGAAGACTCCTCGGTTGGTGAGCGGGTCTGCTGTTCTGTCATCTCTGTGACCACGTAACGGTAGGGCCTCCATGCCACACAGCTTGACGGTATTTACAATCACTGAGAGGATGTGCATGTTCTTATCGGAGAGCGCCTGGCCCTTTTTGTCGAGAATGGTGTCAATTCTGGCTTCAGGGTTGGTGTATGTTGCCAGAAATGCCTTTCCCATCACCATTGCCTCATGGTGGTATTTGTATGCATCATGTAGTGTGAGAATGCCATCTTTGCCTTTGGCCTTGCTGAAATTCTTGAATGGGGTCTTCACCAGGGTTCCAAGCACCCCTTTGGCCAACTTGGCTTGGAACAAGACACAGTACTTGCAGTAGCCTCCACCTTGTGAATGGGAGTATGAAAGCCACTCATAGTCTTTGAGCCATGACTCTTGAAAGGTGAGCGGGACTCGCTTGCCCTTCTTTGTGACCTCATATGTTGCAAACTCTCGTCCTTGGTAGCTATGTGTTAAGTAGTGATAGCGATCACTGTCAGTGACAACAGACGACTGCCCCGACACCAACAACCCAATGTCCCAGTGGTATGGTACCTCTGTTCTTGTAGTGCTGCTAGCCTGGGTTGGGTCACTCGGGGGTACTGAACCACTGTCTTGAAGCATATTACTGTGATCAGTAACAGTGGGGGTGGTCCCATCACCAGGAATGTCCGAGTGCAGGTTAAGTTCAGTTACAGTCGGCGCACATCTGCAAAGTACAAATAAACAGAAGACAGATCAGGCATTTAAGAAATTTTAAGAATATTATTAAAGGGGAACTCCAGAACAGGTTTAACCCTAGGTAGTAGTGGTAGTTCGCAAAGCGACATGACACAGCCGGGACGTTTCATGACTCTTTCGTTTAAGTATCTCGCATCTTTAGAAACTAAATTTGTCGCACCCGCGTATACTGTTCATAAACCACAAAACAAATCCATTAACCCGAAAATTGCTCAAAAATGTGATTTTGAGTACAAACTCAATGTAAATTGTTTTTACAATTCATAAAAATTCATATTCAGTTTTAATGGCTGTAATTAATTTTTTAGCATAATGTATGCTTCAAAATTATTTGTGATAAATTTTGCTAAAAAACAACAAAAACAAAAGGTAAAAAACAAAGAAATACGTACAAAATTCACAAAACAAAAAACATTAAAAAATAATTTCAGTGCGGCAACTTTATTGTAACTGAGATAATTGATAGAAATGTTACAAAGTATATTTTGACCATAAAATAGCTTTCCATAACTTTGTATCAGAAATATTACAAGCAAAAATTTGATTTTATGAATAAATTTGCAAAATGAATTAAAAATTAAAAATTTTTTAAATATTTTACTCTTCTTACAGTTTACATCGGACTTTACGTGTGCACATTTTTAACAGACTATTGGAGTTAACATAATTCTACATCTATTCAGAGAAGATTTAGGGAAGTCTCACTTTATCATAGCTGAAAATGACATTTCTGTCATTTTTGTATACCACGGGCGTAGATCGGGGGGGGGGGGGGGGATGTGGGATATAATATCCCCCACATTTGGAAGAGAGGGGGATGGCCTGTACAATCACCCCCCCCCCCCACACTTTTCATGATAAAACGCTGATTTTTTTTGGGGGGGGATTTAGCTGTAAAACCTGATTAAAATGGTGTATGAGTGACTAATTTTTGCCAAAAGTTCCTACCGTGGAGGGGGGACACTCCCTCCTACCTCCTCCCCCGCTTGGTCACTTCGCTCTCTCGCAGTCATCCCCCCACTCCTCCAGACAAATCTACGCCACTGTATACAAAGTGAATGGAAAATTTAAAACGGCCGGGGAATCGCTTAGTTTCGACTACTTCATTCAAGGCAGCCACTCGTAGGGGAATTCCCTTACCATAGGGGAAAATGGACCTCCGTAGGTAGTAGGGGATACCTACAGGGAAAATGATCTTCCGTAGGGGAAAGTAGGGGGATTTGATGTTTCTGAAACTTTTCTTCAATTTTGTGGGCAAGTTTAAAAAATACCCCTCAATTCTCAAAGGGTTTCAAAGAATTTTCGCATTCTCCAGTGCGAACACACATTGAAAATTCCTCGGCAACTACCCGGGGGCAACTATCATTTACTACTTTAAGGTTATTTGTAGGGGAAAACTTAGCTCCGTAGGGGAAAAGTCTTTTTTGTAGGGGAAAACTGGGTTTCGTAGGTGAAAAATGGGGTTTTAGGCAAGGGCGTAGGGGGAAAATGGTGTCCGTAGGGGAAAATACGCATGTGGCGTAGGGGAAATGAAAATTTTGAGTGGCAGCCCCGATTCCCTGCCTTCACTGACCTAAAACCATGGACGGGGGGCGTGCGTGCTGATTTGCGAACAAAAGTGATGCCACCGCCATGTTAGGACCATGACAATATGCGTTTCGCAGCACGCATGCGCCCATTGTCGGCGTTCATGGTCCTACGGTGGCTGAAAAGCTGCTGTGATTGGCATCATCTTTCGCATACGCCACCTCCCGTCCATGCTTTTACTTTTAGGTCAGTGGTTGGGATATATAGTTTTGTAGAGTAACGTTAGAACTACAGGGCTGCCAAATCTCACTCACTAAGAAGGAGACTCACTCATTTTGGACCAGTTTCTCACTCTAACATGTATTTCATTTGCATGCATTTCTGTTGATCTCACTCATTTTGATCCCTGTATTATATCATTGGCCTATGGGAATCTCACTCTCAACTAGTTTCCAATGTTGGCAGCCCTGCAGTAGGCCTAGGCTACTGTGCTATTGTATTTTACCCAACACGCAGGTGCGAAATGCTTTCACTTCACCTTGCACGAGCGAATACGCACTTCATAATACCGTTACGCACCTCATTTTGCATTCGCATTCGCCTGTCAAAATACAATTGCACAGTAATGTACTGTAGCCAGTGTAGGCTTACCTGAAAAAGTCTTTCACAGACGTTTGCTTTCTCTTTTTGGGGACGTGAATTTCCATGATTAATCACAAAGTTGATGAGCTGGTTGATGAGCAAGGGTCCCGGGAACATACGCTTGTCGATAGGCGATAGCGCTAGGCCGGCGTGTATGTAATGTGCAATACATACCTGCATCAATACAATACGCGCGCGCACTGCATGCATCCGATGCAATACGCGCACCGTCATCAGTGCTACATGCTTGCGCCGCGCACTGCATCATAAATGGGTCTAGATACGTGGTGGCGTTTTTCTGTGCGCATCACAGTGATGTGCATAGAAAAATTAACACATGTTCACTTGGTAGTGGGGGGGGGGGGGGGGGTTAAAACCTATTGCCCGAGGCTGAGCCTGAGACAGAGTGCTACAGGAACATATTGTATGCGTCTGGACATTATGGTGGTGTTTTCCTATGCACATTATATTTTTTACTTGGCAGCCCAAGGGGGGGGGGGGGGGGGGGGTTTAAACCCCCTAACCCCCCCCCCCCCAGATCCGCCACTGTGCTGTGTGTGGTGTTTACACATGTACGTGGTGTGGCACGCGTCTTTTCAGAGATCAAAAACACATGGTTCGTAACCACAGTACAAAGTCGTTTCGAAACAGCTTTGTGTTTATCTCACTTCTAGAAAGGGTTTCTGGCTGAAACGTGTTTCGAAAAGCCCAATTTGCAGTTTTCAAAAAGGCTTTCCAAAGCCCATAATCAAAACGGCTTTGCATTTATCTCTAAAAAATCCCTGAAAGCCGTTTTGAAAACCTGTTTCTGCCGAAAAAAATAATTGATAAACGCACCCTATGTTGAGAAGACAAGGAGATGATGTTGCAGGAGAAGAGAAAGGGTCACATGTTTCTGTAATAGCATTTGTCTAGTCAATGCATCGCTCTAGGTGCTATCATCCTCAATTCTGATGGGTCGTAGCTGTGCTGCTGGATGCTCCTCTGCCTCCAATCCTCCATGTTGCGGAGCTCTGTAATGGACATGCCTCTCTGAGCTGACGTGATACACCGTCGTCTGATCGCATTGTTTGAGTTGTGGGAGCTTACAATGCCCTTCTACAATGGTGATGCTGCATCTCTGTTTACACTCTGCTCCGAGGTCAAACCGATGGGTGATCTAGCAAAGTCTTGTCCAGTTCTTCGGATGGAGAAGGTCCCTGACTGTAGAATCGATGGGCTCTTGAGTACTGCACTCATAAGCTGATTCAGAAAGAACACTCCCCAATGAGCATAGTTTGGCTGAGTCAATCCAAAGAAGATGTCTATTACAACTGGCAGTACATGTATTTTGATGTACTCATCAATGTCATTCAAACGGACTGCACACATCAGGGCTCTGTGAACTCAATTTATCATGAACACGTACATTCTCCAGTACTAGGCAGTTAGGCCAGGTTTCCCAGTCATCAAGTCCTTGAAGAACATCTCATACTGATACATGTGCTCTTGGCATGGTTGACTTGTATCAAGAAATCGCTTCTGGTTATTTGGATCCTCTGGAACAACTGCAAGTAGGTCCTTGATTACGCCCTGTCTCTTATGTGTGAGGGTTGCCATGAAGCTCTCATAGATCTTTCTCTCCATAGCAACAGCGAGGATATCATGGATGCATACACATTGCTTGTAGTACTTCCCATGAATGAATCCAATCAGAGATCCTTCAGCCAGTATTTCTGATTCTGTGAGGAGATGCTGTGCCCCACTCTCATTGATGAAAGTACCAATGGCACTGAAGAAAGCTGATTCAAGGTGGAAATTCCCAAGCATGATGAGAAACTTGTCAAAAAGAGGTGCATCCAGTGCTTGGATTGAGTTTAGCTTTCAGAGCTACAGCCAAGTCATATGTTACAACTCCATAGCCTTGCTAAGTTTCAGTGGCCTCCACCGTTGTCCTCATCATGGTTTCATGGACAACAACATTTCTGGTTGGTGGGGCAGATATTGGGTCCATGTAGCAGATTTGTTGTTGAGGCAAATGATCCATGGTGAATTTCGAGAAAAAGCCGGGAAACAGTGGCAAATGCTTGCCGACTTCTGATCAGAGTAGCCAGTGAAAGTAAAGACTGCACATAGGTGGTACATTTGCTCTTTCCTGGTCTTCATATGCTGATAGCTCAAAGCTAGCATTCTTAAGCTTCTTGTAATATGGTGGGATGTTGTGTTCTTTTCCATCAAATTGTTGCCTGTTCCTCCTAACATGGAAGTGAGGTTTCTTTTTACCAAAGCTCATTGTTATCAGTATTAGATGCCGGTGTAGAATCATGCATGTTCTGATAGCAGATCCCGACTGTAGCATGCAATGTGTCTATACCAGCAAGGGTATCCATGTTCACATCGGAGTTGTCCCATGTAAGCCCTGTACCCAGGTCGGGATTGAGTGTCATCGTATCAGTGTTATCTCTGTCATTTTCAACTGAGATATGCATATTCGGTCTCCAATGCCTTGACTTCGTTGTAATTCAGCGAATGTCCGAGACGATTCAGGATGCGGAGTGCCGCTTTGCACCCAGTCATAGTTCCAATTCCCAATCCAAGTACTGTATGCTTCCATGGCCATACTGCACCTCGTGACATGTTGTACACAGCATCTGAGGACATGGCTGTTCCTTTGCATGTCATTGCATCACCCCAAAAGATTCTGTAAGGCCACAAAAGAGTGTTTTGTAGAACAGCAACAGTTCCTCTGGTAGCTCTGGTAACAGGCTTTCAGGGCTGCAATAGATAAATTATTGGAGTTCAAGTTTCCCACTTGGACAATGCCTTAATCACTGCTCGAAGATAAAATGCAACCATGTGTATTGCATGCAGATGCTTCTCATCATCACAACTGAGACTTGCTCGGGCATCACCTTCAGACATTGCAGAATTGTAAACGAAATTGCCCTTTCGGTGGTCAAAATTTGATATGGAGATTTTGTCTCCAAACTCGTCCTGTATTTTTCTCATCAGAGCTTGAACAGTGTACAACATGTAGCTCTCCAGGGTTTCTGTTGTTTCTTCCAACTTAGAAACTCTGTCTTGTATAATTCCATGATTGATGTTGAGAGCATTGCCCTTCCATTGCCAATGAGCTCTGTCTGAATGAGGCGTGCTATTGATTCAAAAGCAGTCAAATGAAGACTTCATGCTTTGAAACCTCTTCAACTTCCTTGAAGAAGTCATGACGACAAAATTTGTGGTTTGGGGCATCTTTTGGCTATGAAGTCAACTCCATTGGCAACTAGAACCTTTACACAGTCATTGTTGCTACGGGGGGCAGCATCAATGATTGCCTTGCACCCATCCTTGTTGAGGCAATGTGAGAGCAGCTCTACTTTTCTCTTGACGGTCCAAAAGTACAGTACAAAAGATGCAAGTGCCCTTCAGCAATCCCCTTCCATCTGATGAAGGTATTGGACTTCTTCCTGGAGTGGCCTGTCTTTTTGATGGATGTTCACATTGTGATTTGGGGGTTGGTCTTTTCACAGCAGTGAAATTTTCATAACACCTAGGATGGTGCTATGCTCCTGTACAGATCTGATTTCATCAGATGCCTCAATTATGTTGCATTCTTGAATGCGTCCCATATTTTGTCAGAAAATGTCTTCAGTGGACTACTTTCCTTTGACTTGCAAATGATGCACAAATTATCACATGCTTCATTTGTGTGTTTTTTTTTTCCTGGAAAATAATTGTAACCCGAATGTTGCATTCCCAAGTCCATACATAAAAAATATCACGTCTGGGATTAAGTTTTAACAAGATAATCCAATGACAAACTTTATTAGCTTGTTCATCATTCAACAAAGCACATCATTCACTCAAATTCGTTTACAGACTCAATTGTAACCTTTGTTATATGTAATATAATTAAATATTTGCCAGTGTATGATGATCATTAAACTCGTTGCTCTCTCTCTCTCTTGCCGGCTATCCTGTTGACGCTTCCAGAGTGGTCGCAAACCAGTTGTATATGGAAGCCGGTGCAATACTCAGTAGCCGTCGGCCACGCTGAACCAGACAAAGGCTGGCCAAAATCTCTCGTCCAAATACTGTATATATACATTGTAGTTAAAAGAGTTTACAAGACACCAGACTTTTCCAGTGCAATGTCTTTCCAATCAAGAATATATTTCTTCAGGAGTATGAAAATCCACTCCAAAATCAGATCTGGTACATTGTCTTTACATGCCTGCCTCATAGTATTTATGAGTGCATCAGACAGTTCAGAGATCAATTCAACCATATACACTCAAACATTTGTCAATTCATTTTGACATACAATTGTAGTATAATATGCATGCAAGTGTTTATGATCAATATAATTTCTCTTCAATTTGACCTCTTTTTAATGTTTGAATTTGAGGCAATACTGCAGCCAAAGTTAAAGCTTCGATCTGTATCTGATCGACCCAGCAGTATCATTGCTTCATTTGGGTCGCCAAACATTTGTGACTCCCATTCAAATATCTCATAGTTCGAGGGGAAATAATGCTCCACGCACATAATAATTACACTGAGCAGTTGACTATTCACTTGGTCAGACAAAGTCTCAACATTGACCAAGGGCAATAGCCATCCCAGTCACTCTAACTTTCTGGGTACAGGGCCTCATTCAAGTTCTCTATGGGTAGGAGAAGGTTGTGGTGTAGGGTGCATGTACTACCAGCCCCGTCTTCAGGTGCAACTTCGTAAACCGGCATATCAGGGTTGAGTTGCTTTTTGATGACATGAGGGTTTGCGTACCACCTATCAGCCAGCTTCTGCTTTTCCGTCAGTCCAACATTACTAACAAGGATGCAATCGCCAGGCTTCAGACCATGGGCTTGCACTTTCGCATCATTGCGGACCTTGTTGGCACTGGCAGACTTGTTGGATGCGGCTGACGCAAGCTTATATGCCTGCGTAAGCTGATCACGCAAACCATTGACATACTTCACATGGTCAGTCCCAGTGAAATTGTCAGGGCTAGTGCCAAATCGCAGATCAACAGGCAGCCTAGCCTCCCTGCTGAACATGACGAAATAAGGCAAGAAACCAGTACTGTCATTCTTTGAACAATTGTAAGCGTGTACAAGTGCACTTACATGCTTGCTTCAATTTGCCTTCTCCTCTTCCAGGGTCCCCAGCATGTCCAGTAGTGTTCTGTTGAAATGCTCAGGCTGAGGGTCTCCCTGGGGGTGGTAAGGAGTTGTCCAAGACTTCTTAATGCCAAGGAGCCTTGACAGCTTATGAATCACCTTGCTTTCAAAGTCCCTACCTTGGTCAGAATGAAGGCGCTGGGGCAGACCATAATGCACAAAGTTCTCCCACAGGACCGTGTCAACAGTGACAGCACTCTAGTCCTTTGTGGGGAAGGCTTGTGCATATCACGTGTAGTGATCCGTCACTTCCAAGATAGACTTCTTATTTGAACGGTCTGGTTCAAGGGGGAGAAAGTCCATGCAGACCAGTTCCAGGGGGCTGGTTGTGTGGATACTCACCATTGGGGCTGATGGCTTTGGAGGAGTCTTTCTTGCAACACAGCAAGGGCAGTGCTTGACCCATTCCATGATGTCAGCACTCATCTTTGGCCTGTAGAATCTATCTCTAGCCAACGCTATGGACTTCTCGATCCCAAGGTGACCAACACTGTCATGTATGCCCCTCATTGCCTCGACACGGCGCTGGGCAGCCAATACTTACTGGTGATGGCGGTTGCTCAAGGAGTCGGTGAAAGTTCTGCAAAGCACTCCTTGGCACAGAACTAGCCTATCGAACTCACAGAGTATTAGGGCAGGCTCTTTTGAAAGAGCGGTATCGGTATAGGACTGCGGCCTCTCACCACATTCAGCATAATCCCTAACAAGTTCCGAATGAGGGTCTGCCTCTTGAGCCTGTGCCCAGTCTACTACATTTAGGTCTGAGCCTTTTGCATACAAACCTGAGGTAGACTCTGCACTGGCACACAGGGTCTCAGCGTATGGCTTGCTTGTATGCAGAGAGTCGGCTGCTACATACCCGGTAATGTGACTGACAGAAGACCGAGTCATTGGACACTTTCTTACCTGAGCCTGACGTCTTGTCTTATGCAGCCTTGCCTCCAGATCACTGATCTTGCATTGCTGGTGATCCTCAAACTCCTTGATTGGATGTGATTTCTGTGACAGTGCATCTTCTTGAATGTTAGCCTTCCCTGGCTTGTAATGAATGGAGAAATCAAAACAGGAAAGTGCGGCGAGCCATATATGCCCTGTGGAATCGAGTTTCGTCGACATCAGGACATATGTTAATGGGTTATTATCAGTCATAACTCACATCTCTTTTGCTGCATACAACTCCTCGCCTAACCACATAATGCATAACTTCCTGCAGGCGAAAGAGATACTCGGAAGGGGACTCGCCTTCTGCCTGGACTGCCTGATGAAATCTGACAAACAGCTCATCATCTGTGTCGGTGTCACCAAAAACTAGACCCAGAGCCCAGAAGTGGTCTGCAGAACAAGCCTGGGGGTTCTCACACCTCAGGTGGGTAATGATACTCGATGCAGGTGGATGCAATGATTCACGAATGCGCTTGCGCCGTTCAGCATCATCCAGAGTCTGCCACTCCTCCATCTTGCTCTCAACGTGCTCTATCCAGATGGGGTAGCTATCCTCATCACGCTCTGCCGTCTTTTCACTGGGGAAGCATTGAAGTTTCCGAGACCCTGTGGTCAGCCCACTCTGTGCTAGTGAAGCTGCTAAAACTGGAATGTCTTGATCAGGGAAGGAAAGGGATGGTTCACTGCTGCCAGGGGAAGGGGTTGGAAGGTTATTGTCGAGCCCACCGGAGGTGAGGGTAGACTAAAGCAAGGTTCCCACTTAGCCGAGTTGGAGTCTCGAGTTGTGCGAGCTGCATGAGCTTGAACTCACTTGAACTCATGTGAAATTTGTCAATTTTAATGAGCTGTGCATGAGTGATCTACGAATCAACATCGAGTTTACTACGATAGCTGTACGAGTGGTCCGAGCGTGATACAAGTCACACCGATCCAGGTGTGAGTTATGATGACCTGTGTATGACTTGTGTAAGAGCTTATTACGGGCCCGTTACGAGCCCGTTATAAGTTCACGCAATCCCTGCTGTTAGGTTTGGCCTCCAGTGGGGTCTTTTCTCCCATTTTCTTCTACTGGGACCTGGTCTTGTGGGTCTTGTTTAGAGGATTGGCCTTCTGACTGCCTCTGTAGCTCATCACGGATGATCTCTTCTGTTTCTACTGTCTCTTCCTGCTCTTCTACCTCTACTTCTACCATTGTTTGATTGATCGCCATTTCCTTCACCTGTTTTTTTCTTGGATTTCTTGAGCCGAGGCATGTTTTTTGTCTTAATTTTTACGTAGTTCTAGAAATGTAATGGCAATGACATATTTGTGCATGTGCGTTTAGGGTTAAATGAATGTCTTCTGTCTTGAAAACGCTGGAAAAATGTGAATAATTTCATATTAATAGGTCAGTGCAATGCACTTTGAATAAGCTAATACAAAGCTCGTAAGTCGCAGAGCTCGATCTAAACTCGCGCTTAGCTCGAGGGCAATTCCCCCTTGCACATACTGGTAGTAGAGTCGTAGTGCTTGTATCGCGCTCTTCAAAACTCGAGCAGAACTCGCGTATATACTTAAAGGTGGCGAGTTACGAAGAGTTCATTGCGAACCTCGTACAAGTATTGAGAGTTTGTTACGAGTAGTACGAGTATATTACGAGTGTAAACAAGTTCAGCACGAGTTACTTTGAGTTAGGGAAAATTTTGAACATGTTTAAAAATTTTGGAACCACTCGCGAGTTCACGGGGAGTTTTGCAGATTCACTACGAGTTACGCCGAGTCGTGCTGACTTGTCGCGAGTTATCCAGAGTTACATGAAGAGCTTTACGCGAGTTATTGCGTGTGCCCCTTTGAGGCAACTCGCCACAACTCGCCAAAGCTCGGCACTGTAACTTGGCTAAGTAGGTACCCTGCTTTAGGGATCGCCTGCGGCGTCTGTCCGTCCATCCGTCCGTCGTCCGTCCGTAACGCTACAAAAACTTGAATAACTCTCTCCTGAGGACTTCAATTTCAATCAAACTTGAAGGGAAGAGTGGTTATACATGTACAAATTTACACATTTTACCAAACATGAAGGTCACCTCAAGGTCAAAGGTCACAGGCAGGGGTCAATAAACTTACATGGCCCAATGTTAAGTTTTTATGGCGCGTTTCGATTACAGCTCATAACTTTTGATCCCTATGTCTGTTTGTGACCAAACTTGGCTGGTAAATGTCCCTTGGGGAGTTGAAAGTCATTACAAGGTCAAAGGTCATAGGCAGGGTCAATGAACTTCCAGGAGTTAGAAAAACTTAATTTTTTTTCTATGCAAATTGGCGAGACACATTTTGGCACTTGCCTTGTTAGTATAGTAGGGATGTCTTCAGACTGAACTTCCTGAGCTCTACGTCCTGCTTTTCTCCATTCCCTCACTAAACCTCTCTCCCTCAGGTCCTTGACACTGACCCTAATTCGTCTGACTGGTTCTAAACCGTCCAACCGCACTACTCTGCACATTGTCTCCCCATCTACTGGGATGACAATCTGTGCTTGCAATCCTAACATAGCAACTGCATCTTCAAATTCACAGAGGAGCGATGTTTCCCCTGTATCGGAATCATCCCGTCTTTTAAATAGTAACACTTCAAGTAAAGTGGAATATAGCTCTGACATTGTCAGTGCAAACATTTCTGTTGGCACAGTTTTTACACCTCTTGCAAGAAGGAGGGCATTCTCTACTCTAATCTCCTTGAGTTTTATTACACCAACATAGTCTAACACCAGCAGGGGCATTTTGCAGGACTTGACCAGTTTCACTAACAATTGGACATTGGCTACTGGGGCTAAAGGCTGGAGGGAGAATCCTAAGATGAATCATGGGGGTTCTAAAACACTGATCAAGGGGTTGCTGGAAAACAGATGGGGTACGGATGTCAGAGGAGGAATGAATGGAGGGGGTGTCAATAACAGTGACCACTGGTCTTCCAAGGAAGCATGCAGGAATCTAGTCTGATGGCATTCTGGAGAAATCTTGGTATCCCTCTAGGTGGCCTCTTGAGTTTCCACTTGGTTTGATGTGGTACTTAGAATGTTTACTTTGAGGCCATTTTTGGGCCACTTAAGAGGGCCCTGGGGCCCAGGTGCAGGGGAAGGGACACAGTAGACGTCCATATCTGTATATGGGAGATTCCCCTCTGTGAACCCCACCACTAAGATATTGGTACCTCGTTTGTCTAGTAATCAAAACCCTCTACCCTCTGGCTTGCCAGGCTGTTGTGATCAACCAACATTTGTGCAACAATATATGTTGTTGTTCATTCTTTTTTTATGCCTCCGCCAACGAAGTGGCCGGAGGCATTATGTTTTTGGGTCGTCCATACGTACGTCCGTCCGTCCGTCCGTACGTACGTACGTCCGTCCTGTTTTGTTTTTGTCGATATCTCAAGAACCGTGTGGTGCTTTTACATCAAACTTGGTATGAGGGTATATCCTGGGGGGATAATACTTTGTTTGGATTTTAGGGTCACGGGGTCAAAGGTCACAGGTTATTTTGTGAAAAAAAGGGTTGAAAATTCATGTTTTTCTCCATATCTCGCAAATGGTTCAAGGTATCTTCATGGAACTTAGTATATATGCTTGTTCCAATGGGCAGTGATTATCTAGGGAAGTTGGGGGTCATGGTTCAAAGGTCAGGGGTCAAAGGTCAAGATCAACTCCTCAAAATATCACTACTTTCCTTATATTTATGCAATGCCGGAAGGTTTTTTTTATTTTGTTTTTAACTTGATTTATACATGTATTACCCAATATATATTCTGTGGGAAGTTTCTTGCCAAAAGGTCAAAGGTCAAAAAGTCAAAGGTCAAGTGAAAGTGCTGAATTGCACTTTTTCCTCCATATCTCATAAGTAACTCAAGGTATCATCATGAAACTTACATATTTATGCATGTTCAACCTAACAGTGATTCTCTTTGGAACTGTGAGGTCAAAGGTCAAAGGCCAGGTTTAGATAATGCTATTTTCCCATTTGATACTGAAATTATACTTTTTCTCAATACCTTGAAAATTACTTAATGCATAAACTTATAAAAGGGTCAAAAGTCAAGTAAAAATCATCAGTTCCCCAAATACCTGCACTCTGACATTTTAATCATTCATCCAATTGAATCTAGTTCTAGGAAAGTGAACATTCAGCACATTTGTGTCAAACCTGTCATTTTAATATTTTGCCAATTGTGTGAAACTGTCATCACACGTTGTCAAGACATTGTACTATAGACCTATTAGGAGAACCATGCATTATGGCGGAGGCATATCAGTCGCCGTAGCGATATATCTAGTTTTTAATGTAAGAGTATGTGTACCAGTCTGCACTCTCCTTCAAATCATTGTTAGTTTAATTCTCAGTGACATCAGTAAAACAGTTTAAGTTATTTGCTCAGTTCGAGGATAGATCATGCTTATGGAAAATGTAGGTAAAATGTACAATGTAAATATATTTTCACTTTGTGCAAACATTTATATTTTATAACTGTGTGGTGTGTGTCATTACTGTACATGTATTGACAGCTAATAAATGTGGAAGAGTGCACCTAAAGAGAAAGCAATGGAAATGAAGAGAGCCAATGCCCTTTTGACTGCATGCAATCACTTTCATCCAACACCAACACCCTGAAACATAATACTTTACATATTCAATGCACATGTATATATACATGACTCAATGATACAACATTGTAGATCTGCTCATTTGACTGTTTACTTATCCATTCACCATCCAGAATATAAACATTCTTTTATCCATTCATTTGTCTTCCTTGCCACCATTGTATACATTCATTCATTCATTCATCCATCCATCCATCCTTCAATCCATACTGCCTTTTCACTATTCAAAAACTCTTTCCTTCATTCATTAGTCACCTCATAACTATTTTTCATACTTCATCCATCCATCCATGCTATTCATCTGTACATTCATTCACCCTGCCTTCACAGAGACATCTGCTATGTAATCTAACAACATAGTCTTTTATTCATTGAACTGTCAAGCCATGCTATCCATCCCCCAATACATCAGTACATTTGTATTATATATTTATCCTCTATTAAACCATGAGTGACTAAATATACGTGTATGGTGTACAGAACCTCTCGCTATCTTACTTTCAGTACACATTCACTGATGGTGCTGGGTAGCATATATGTATTCAGCAAAGCATGTCCAAACACCACTTGAGATGCTTAATGTCATGAAACCTTGTATAAAATCAATGCCACTTTAAAGGGGAATGACACCCAAATATACATGTACGTAGACTAGATTGAGTGAATACAGTTATATTAGTAGATCATATAAGTGAAATTTAAGAAAAATCCAATAATCTGTTCAAAAATTGAGTTTTTAAAGGTTCAGTGCCGCCATTGCTGGATGAGAAAACTAGAGCAGTTCACAACGTCTTGCAAGGACAACGACATCAAGAAAAATAAATAGCGAAATTTTATGCAATTATCTTCATATTTTCTTTATATCGTCCTGCAGTGACATCATGAACTGCTGTAGTCTTCTCATCCAGTGAAGGCAGCACCCAAAATTTGAAAATTCATAGATTTTAAACAGATTGTCCAATTTTCCTCAAACTTCACTGCTGTGTTCTACATTATTGCGGCATTCACTATATATATATATATATATATATATATATATATATATACTTTGGCTGAACAGCTGCCTGCAGCTATTCTACAACCACCAAATTCTTTTGGGTTCTACTTCATCGCTTCTTTAAATATGAAAACAAAACTGAAAGGATAACGATAGTGGCAATTTAAGCAAATTTGTATTCTACTTTTTTTCAAACTGGCCCGAGGCATTGTTTGTGCTTCTTGCTGATGTAATTTCGCAACTCACCGATTAAGGAGGGAGGAAAAATATTCATCTTGAGAATAATTTGATACTGTCCCTCATACTTGGCATAACTTGGTTCATATTGAATTACAACAGCTATCTTCCAAGATTTTATCAAAATCGCTCACAGTAGGACTTTTGTTTTGATAACTACAGTACAAATTACATCAGAGAAACCGAGCGAATTTTGTTTTCCTGATCATTTTCATAAGTGTAAACTCTGAATGATAATCTTATGGTGGTGAACCAGCTCTCAGTGCCATAGTTACCTTCAAGTTTTGATCATTGAGGATAAATTTGATACTGCTAATTGTCGGAACGTAATGTAGTGGCAACTGATGCTACATACCCATCATGTAACGGCATTCATATTCTGATTTTTCATGTATATACAGTCAACCTTGCATAAGTCGACCTCACACAAGTTAAATCATTGCCTATGTTGAAGGTCTTTAAGAAAATCCTCTTCATAAAATTCTATTGATTTTAATCCCTCATAGGTCAAAGCTATTTCTTCAGTCCAAATAGATTTGACTTAAACAAAGTTGACTGTATACACATACCTGGTACATCCAGTGACAGCTTCATGTAGGTTCAAAAGATGGAACAGGATATTCTCATAAATCATGTTGCTTAAAACTGATGTGAAGTGAGCAATCAGACCATTCCATGCAGGGTTCAGTATAGTCAAGAAGGTCAAAGGTCAGGATCAACTTGTGAATTTGTGTCATGTACAAAGACACTTCTGATGCAAATTATTTTAAAATTAACATAATGAAATCTGAATCTGAATGAATGAATGAATAAACCCAATACAAGGCTGTACTATGATTTCACTGACGGACATGTGAGGCAGATCAGATTGAGGTCAGTTCTCATAATCAAATTTCATTGCATTTATATGCAATATCATATTGAAACACAGCATTGAAAATACTGTAATGGTATGTGATAAACAAATGTAATGTAACAGAGTACAGTGCACTCCCGTTACAACGAACACGGTTATAACGAAATTTTGTTATAACGAAGTAAATCTTCTGGTCCCAAAATTATCACCATTAAAGTCTATGGCACAAAATTCGCTTATAACGAACACAGTTATAGCGAAATTTCCGTTATAACGAAGTCTTTTCCAAGTGCCACAGTCAAAGAAAAACGAAAGAAATGTGCTCCATTATAACGAAATGAGAATTGCTTTCGAAAATACGTAGCGGAACTAGCATTTATAGCGTCTCTGCATGGGTGAACGCTTCACACCACTGTGTGTTCGCTCCTTGTGTCACGCTCAGTTTCTGAGGGGAACTTGCGTTTATTATTGTAATACAGTTATCCCATCACATTTCACATCGCTTTCCAGTGTATGATGAGTATTCAGCAAACATAATATGATATATATACGTGGTTCCTTGTTTTTGTTATATATTGTATTTGTTTGGTTATAACGAAATCTCGTTATAACGAAAGAAAACTGCCGGTCCAGAGCATTTCGTTATAACGGGAGTGCACTGTAATTGGAAATTAAGATTAGGATACAATGCCATGAGGTCAGGACTTTGGTTTGACAGCCAAATCCTGATTTGCCATTCTTATACGAAACAGCCTGAATATTGTTCACAATTTTATCTACACAAATGGGGGTTCTCGGCTAGCCCGGCAAGTGACTGCGCCCATCCTGACCAAACCCTGTGTCACATTGTGGAGGACTGCCACCTGCGGAAGTTCCCAGGCGAGCTTGAAGAACGTGCTCAAGCAAGTGATGGCACAATGGGGTTAAGTTCATGATGCATTACAGCTCAGAGTACATGGAATAGATTTTACTGTATGTGTGGTGGTGTGTGGATGCTTGTTGAGGAATGGCATGATATTACAGTGTATTGCAGAATTTTTTCCATTGCATCAAATGAATATTTAAATGACAGGTCAATATCTAAGAGACAACTATGACTTTAATGCTGAGACACCAGAGGCATTTCATAAACATGTAGAAATGACATTGCTGGTACACTATATGCACAAAGAGTCCTATCGGAACTTGCAAAATAGCGAGACTAATGTGCCCATCAACATGAAAGAGTTTCTGAATCAGAACATATAAAAGGAAATTCACCCCAAATATGCAAGTGGATTCAAGAAATGCAAAAATAGTAGTAGAACACATTAGTGGAGTTCGTGGAAAATGGGACGATCCATTCAAATGTTACAGTTCATCATGTCAGCTGTAGAACAATAAAAAGAAATGTACAGAGAACTGCGCATACAGTGCACTCCTATTATAATGAACAGGGTTGTGATGAAATTCTTATTACAGCAATGTAAAAATTCAAGCCCCAAAATTACCATCTTATTCATATATAGTACTTGACTATTCAGCTTCAATTAAATTTTGATATAAGGAAAGAAACTGCCGGTCCCGAGGACTTTGTTTTAATGGGAATGCACTATTATTTATCTTAATTTTTCTAGCATGATGAAAGAGCACTTGCATCCCTCAGAAGGCAGGGGTATGATACAATGTATTACCCCTAGACACATGCTACTATTTAAACAAGTCGAAGGAATGTGCACTTTTCAAATGAAAATAAAATCTTGTGAAAGTATCTCATTACTTTTTCTATATCATTCCACTACACTGAAATCAACTGCTGTCATGTTCTTATAGAGTGATGACAACATGCTTTCACCAAAATTTAAAAAGTCCTTAACTCTTTGAATGGATTGCTCATTTTTCCTCAAAGGTCACCGATGTGTTCTATCACAAATACACTGAATCTACATGATACACATGTTCGGGATTAATTTGCCTGTGAGTTGCAATGCAGGAAAATTAATGATGAAACTTGCTGATAAAGTGCTGATGATGAGCACTGAAAGAGCTTTTCTAGTATGTAGTGATGCTCAAGGCATTCTAGAACATGTCATTATCCTGGTCAATGGAATCAGGCCCTTGTCCAAAGTGCACCAAATCCACATCCTAGGGAGCATTCCTGTTTGGCAGACACACATGTTAAAGCCAGCTACATGAACATTCTGCTGCCTGCACAATACATGAAACCAGTTTCTGCACAGGCAGGTTTGCGGATGAGAAGTTTGTTGTTCTTCCGGTGGCTGCAAATCTCGGGGAAATACAACGATACATGGTGTGCAGCAATGTGGATTCTTCACTCCATCTATGGTGAAAGAACTCATGCAGGCAGCTTCTGTGGTCAGCCGACTTGCAAGCCATTTTCCTCGGTGCAGGCCATGTCCAGTTCAGGTGTCAATTCAAGCGCGAGGTTTATTAATTGCACAGTCAGGAAGAGAATGGCTCAGCAGGAAGACATGATGTATATTGAGGGTCTTCTTCAGAATGCATGTGCGATGGCAGGGAGCAAACCCTGGACCTCCTCATTGATAGCACAGCATGCAAACCACTAGACCCTGACATATCCACAGGTCACGACACTTTTGATCTCCTGCGATGAGACAGTGACACTACTGGGCACGACTTCCAATATCTACATTCTTTTTAGAGGTTGCATTCCAAGTAGCCGCATTCCATGGCCTAGGGTGGATCTCGCAGTGTGGAAAAGGGCTAATCTTGCCTACATGTACACGCAGAGAAAGCAAGAGCAAGGAGGAATATAATACAATTAGTGTGAGATAAAACAACAAAATTATAAACAGACAAAAATATTAAAACTAAAATCAAGATTTCTCTGTGTTTTTCGGGGGATTTTTTCTTTAATTTTTTTTTTATTTATTTTTTTATTTTTTATTTTTTATTTTTTTTGGGGGGGGGACTTATTGCATTGCTCAGACATTCCTTTCTCTCATACCTTCACATTTTGGTATCTTATCATTGAAATCACACAATACATATCTGAAGACAACATTATGCAGTACAATATACTGAATGCACATGTCAAAGTGGCCTGAGATAGGGCAAAACGTAGACTGCAAAAACCTTACAAGGCTCACAAATTTGCAAGGCTTGCACGGCTCACGTCTGAGCTAACATGAGCTGCAAACAGCACAAAGTTGTGTGATGACACGAAATGCTGATATAATACAGCACAAGGCAATAACACTGGAAGATCTACTTCAACAAATATGTGCATTAAAACGACATTTAAATCCATACTTCTTATGATGTACTTCAAATCCTTATTTTCTTTAATACTAGGATTGTGACTCAATTTTCAGGTGTTTGTGTCACTATTAATCATTTTTGTTTTGATTTTTGTATGACTGTGCATTTTCTGACCACACTAAGCAGTTTAGAGAAGGATTTAGAAGTCCATTATTCTTTCCAAGTTAGATTGTGAATATCACTAATGTAATAGTGACAGGTACTCACTTTTTGGAGGTCCATGGGGCTCCCCTTCACTCTAAGCTTGTTGCTAGCCCTGGAGACCAGATGTCTGACACAAAGAATGCACAATACTAATAACTTTACTACCACTTTGATGCTGCTGATATCATATCACTAATACTAAAATAGATACAGCAAATGATTCACTCCCAATACCACAGAGTCATCCTCAAAGCATTTTGTAACATATTGTACATTTCTCCTTACAATGACGAGAATCATGATAATCCAGACAGCCTTCAAATTTTGCTGCAAATTCCATGCATATCATCATCACTTCCTATTTGAGTCAAATCCAACTGAGGATTCACTATCACATTGAAATGCCTTCACATGTGAAAAATTCTTGTCAAAAGCCAACTTGAGAAGGAGACTATTAATGGCAAAAAAAAAAATCAACTTTTATGATGATATTACAATGGAATGATAATCAAACAAATAGATCAGTAGAAATTGGAAATCAGTCATGAAACAGGAAATAGAGGTATTTTAAAGTTATGTTTTTCATGAAATGATATGCACTGTGAATCATATATGCAAATTAGACATAGCGATGATGTGACTGCCTTACTAGTCTGTCACTGATTTGTACACAAAATGATATTAGAGAGAAAAAAAAACCTCAATGATTTTAGTCTTTAATTTGACAGCCATGATCACCTTCCCTATGAAAATCATTACAGCTAAGTCATAACAACTATAAAATCATAATGCACTGGATATCAATTAGTCTTCATTTCATGTTATGATTTGTGTGTAGATCAATGTAAGATTTGTGAGGTTATGACATCTCATCATCTAATATGCATATGGGAGTGTAATCAAAATTAGTGTTTTGTGAAAGTATGAAACTTGAAACTTCCATAACACTTAACTAATGTGCAATTTTAATTAAACATCTACCAAGTTTTATGCAATTTCTTGAAGTCAACTTGGACAATGACAGATATATTGCACTTAAAAAAAAAAGAAGGTATTTCTACAGTAACTGAACTCACCATCTGTTTTAGACCTCCATCTATCACATTTGCCTCATTGTAGAAAATTCTTTACAAATACCAAACAAGCTCCTGACAATTAATGTAATTATATGAATCTTATGTGCTGGAGACAGTGGGAAGTAAGGATTGCTTAGGTTCACAATTCTTAACCTTTTATGCACTTTGAGTGCCGACTGGCACAGACACACCCATAGCACTGTCCACATCCCCCAAAGTCCCTGGCACAGAAAGTGTTAAGAGGGGGGCACAGACTCACCCCAATTGGAGGAGGTACTGGGCCACTGCCTTAGGCTCCATCTCTTCTGCTGCCCTCTTGATTGCCACATCATAGTGACCAACATGCCAGGCCAGCTGGACAGCCTCTGATTCTGACAGGAGACTGACATCGAGCTCAGGCAAACAAGATGGTGGGGACTGCCAGCCGTTTGTCTCTTCAATACTGCACAAAACAAGGATGATATGTCAGACAAAATTCTAATTCGGTACAGTATGTTTGCATCTGAGCAGATGCATACAATTACAATTTAGATATACACAGCTATGAGAGGGAGGGTGAATTGTGGCAGTACCGGGTACCTAGGCATTCTGAATAATATGGTCCAAATGGTGTTCATCAAAAGCAAAAACAAAAACTGAACCAACAAATCCAACTAAATGTTGCAGATGAGCCTTTTATGCTCCAATGAAAATTACCACAGCTTGTTACTCTATTTGATGGACAACCGTTAAAGTTTATGCGAAGCATGGCTACAATGCATTGCACTCACATGTAACAACCAAGAAACACGCACAAATGTGACAATAACACATACAATGGGATTACATAGAATGATATAGGACATAAAGAATGACAAAGACCAAGTCATGATGGGCAGATTGCATATCAAAATAATGAATAAAACCAGAGCTTACATATCAAAATGACTGACAGAATCAGAGCTTACAGATATGATCAACAGACATGATGCATAATACCTGCAAAGTCTTGCATGTGTGTACTGGAGAAAGACACCAGTATCTCCTTTACTGGCAAGCATCTTGTCCCAGTCAAAGCTGTAATCTGTCAACAGCGTCCCCTTGAGGTCTTGAAGGATGATTGCAGACAACCCCAGGGCCTCAGCCACTTGTTCTGCATCTCTGGAGGCTTTGGTTGCTATGGGAGATGATGAGGATAAAAGGAGACAACCTTTAAACGTTGTACTAAAAAATGTCCATGATCTATAAAGTGTCATGTTTCTGAAAATTCAAAATGGATGGCTTTGAGGGAATTACTGACCTAACAGCAATAGTAAAAGTTGTTTTTCCTGGACTTTGGTTCTTATAGGGAAACATAGTAAAGATTAGGATTTTGACAATATCACATTCACAAAGACTCTTGGAAAAAAAAAAAAAAAAAAAAAGTAGGTCTGGTTAGAGCATGTAGGTCATAACCATATTTGTGCTAGCGGTTTTCAGCTTATATGAAATTTCGGAGCAATTTTCTGCAATACTGCATCACTTCCACATGTCCACTACAATGAAATTGCAATGGAATTTGCAAAATCGCCTACTAACAGCAAGTGAGGTTACAACAAGGATAGCTAACAGACTCAAGAGAAAGGATTGCAGTGTCCCTGTGGAAAATCTGTTTCTTTCTGCATATGTGGCCAAACAGTTCTGCATCCCACATTCATAGCAGGCATCTGGGATGTTTTCCTCAGTAAAATTAGTGGTCTGTGGAGCACAGAGCGGTTGCTACACTCGACACTGGCTCTACAGCATTCTTACTTGAAGTGTTCTCCATGTTGTGCAGCATGCGAGCCTTAGCCTCGTTCATGATGTCAGTGAGGAAGACAGCGCTGCCCTTCCTGGTCTGCATTCCTAGAACCTTCCCAAACTTGATGTGATGAATTCTGTTCCATCATAGGGGGGAAAATAAACAAAATGACAATAAATTTCAATGACTTCTTATCCTGAACCCACCATAGATTTATGCACAGGTTCACATCATGGTGATTTGATGACCTAGAGATCCCCCCCCCCCCTCCAAAAAAAGGAGAAAAATACAGAAACAATCTTCACCTGACTATTGCTTGGTATTTTCTTGTTTTGTTGCTTCATTGTTTGTTTGTTTGGGGGTTTTTCCCTTGGTTTTTGTTTGTTTTTGTTGACTTGGTTTTGTTTGTTGTTGTTGTTTTTGCTAAATTTGACTGATGCACATGAGAATGAACTATTCAGCCTGGTAGCTGCAGCCCCCTTGCAGCAGATTATATACATCCTCTAAGTCTCCAACTGGCAACCACAACCTCCAGCACTGGTCTCTAGCTCTCTGCTTATACAGTGGACTCCCGTTATAACGAAGTCCTCGGGACTGACAGTTTTTTTTTTTCTTCGTTATATCAAAATTTTGTTTTAACCAAACTAATAAAAAATAAAAATACATAGAGCATATGGTGTTGCGATCTAAATCTTTACTTCGTTGTAACCGGAATTTTGTTGTAACGGGAGTGCATTGTATCTTCTCACCCTTGTTGGCCCCATGGCTCCCCCAGTGCTGCCAGCACACCTTTCAGCTGCTCAAAGTGACTCTCTTGACCCTTGTCCACCACGTAGTACATGCGGTCAAACTGGTATCGCCTCCGCCTCTCGAGGGCGGCAACCACGTCCCGCGTCAGGTAGAGTGAGGACCCATCGCTTCTGGCCAGAGTTGCTAGGGGAAACCGGGGACATGCTTCTGTGACGTCAATTTCTTCAGTTCCTCTTCTGAAAATGAAAAAAGAATAAATAAACATAATGTGAACGATGGCCTGGTGTTAACAAAGCAAGTAAGACAAAAAAGATGGTAACCATTCATTTATCTCTTTTAATACAACATGTAAACATCAACAAAGCAGGAACTAGCATTTTTAGATGGTCTACGATAGCTGCAAACTTATCATTATTGTTGAGAGTTTCTTTCTGGATGAAACAGTGCACTGTAGCTGTTTGCTTTTCTTTTCCTGTATTCCTGAGTTCAATATTAATTAATATTAATATTAATATCATATTCAGCATTTCCATCGAATTTGGTGTTTCCACATCTACACGGTGGACTCCAGTACTAAAAATAGTCATTTTTGTGATATCTCTGTTTTAATCTATCACACAGATATCACACAGATGTCTGTCTCCATTCTCCTAATACCTACTGGAAAAATTGCCTTGGTCTGAAGTCAGCATTTGATCAAAGCACCTGCCTTCTATTCCTGACATCACTATAAAATTCTCTTTCTGGGGTTTTTCACAAATATTCAGAACAGACCTGGCCATAAAAGCATTCTAAAAAGGCATGATATAGAAACCATTTCACAGTAGATGTGCCTGAAGATTTTATCTTTCAATCAACAAAACGAAGTTTCTCAAAAATTTTCAAGTCAATGTCACTTGCTGTAACTTTCCTAACTCACACTGAGTGAAAATAATCTTGCCTCACATGGGGATCTGCACTTGTTGCATACTCAAGTTCAGAGTCCAATCAGTTTGTAATAAAATTCTTGACTGCTTTAAAAGTTGTTTCATAGGCAGTTATATTACAACTCACTCAGATGTGTGGAGAAGTCTCCTCTGCCTGAGCTCACCCAGCAAAGTCTGGGCATCACGGCCGTACTCTGACTCACTGCGGTACTCGTCAAATCGAATGCCGAGTCTCTGCAAGACAAACACAATGACGACATTGTAAGTGTCACCCAGTATTCACTGGCATTCAGCAATTGAATTCACTCACGGCACAGCAACCATGTGATTATGAGGAAAATCACATGTGGCCAGTATGGCGCACACAAAACGTGATGCAGCCATTGCCATTAACCTATCACTAGGTCCAATTTTTCTACCATAAGAAGTGTTTTTACCATCTTGCTAAATGCTACTGTAAAACCAGAAATTTTCAGATGCATGTAGCTTTTACAAATTTCATGAGGAGCCAAGATTCGTGAAAGTAAAATGCACATGAAAGTTTTCGTCTACACTTTGCATTGAATGCCAGTTGCCAATTCGCAAAGCTTCATGCCGCAACAAAGGCTGTCAGATCCAATTCGCAAAAGTTTCATGCAGCGAATGCTATTGGTTTTACATCACGAAGTCCAGTGGGTGTAATTTGAATTTAACATCTTACTTCCAATACATTGAGCCCTATGATTCCTCCTCATCATGCAGAAAAAGCACAGAATGCACAGATAAAGTAACCTTAATGTACAAGACCAAATAATTAAAGCAAATCTACTTTGTCAGGGTTGATCAGCATAGTTCAATTGCTATTGAATATAATGACAGCCACATTTGCATCCAAGATCGGTACAAAGTATAATAAAGGACTGTGGTGTTATGAATGGCATTGGTAAAATTTGTGTCAGACAATTGACAAATATGTATGTAAGGAAAGAATATGATGATGACTTACCTCATAAGTCCTTGTGTATTCAGAGATGCTCAGATCTATGAACCTCTGTCTTAGTGCTAATGCATCAGAATTTCCTATGGAGGAAGACAAACAAGGTTTAAATTGTAAGAAATTGACAGAATAATGTCTCTCAGTATATCTTGCTAATTGCAATTAAATAGTCTCCCCTCAATTAATCATATTTGCTTGAATTTATTCTAAAGAATATCATTTTGTATGTGAGAACTTCATCTCACACATAAAGAAACGAGAATGTGTTAGCCTGTGTTCTTCCATAGGACATTGCATGCTTGGGTGTCACGCAAATATCACGACCCTATGACTTAATCCTGTTATTCACTCATCTGTAAGTTTGCAATTGCTATGTCGGTAAACCTCTACTCCAGCTCTGGGTCTACAATCTGATATCTTCCTGGCAATCTTCATATCAAAGCACAAGGGAGATCCCAATAATTTAATATCAAGTCATTACAGAGAGTGAATTGGGACTTCAGGACTGAGTAGCAATTCTAGTCATTAAAGATGTATGTAAGAATTACAGAATGCCTACAGATTTGAAATATCACCATGAAACATGCAAATTTGTAGTTCAATAAAAAAAAAAAAATGTTTATCACGGCACGACAGAAAACATAGCCCCTGGATAAAGTCACAGCATCACATGACAGCAGAAGTCATTTCAATTGACCACAAGTCCACACGTTTTACCTAGCGTACACAAACAGGGCTAACCTTGTGCCGTTTCCTAACCTTGTTCCATCTTTCTGAACAACTCCTTGGCTCTCTCCCATATTAAAGGGTCCTCCTCAGCCACCCTGTTTGCTGTCACATAAACTTTGTACAGATGTCCTATAGGGTCGAGGTTCAACTCCTCTTCATTACCAAATTCCTGGAAGCCAACCCCAAGAATACCTATGAAAAACAAAAACATGGGTAAATAATGAAACAAAAGCAGTATTAGATACAATATTGATTGCTATGTGCTTTTACAAAGGTTGCAGTATCAATTTAATACTCATGTTGCATTAACCAGCTCAAAAATGGATTTAGAATATTGGTGACATTTGCTCCATCATGGAAAAGGCTCATGTCCATACAAGACAGGTAATTTTCAACAAATGCACTCAAAAAAGAAACACAATCTATAAGTGAAAGCCATGAGGTTGACAAGCAACAAGATGTATAGAAATGTCATTCACAAGCCACACATGCAAACACATGATCATCCAACTGGAAGTCATTACCAGTCTTGGTCACAAGACGTAAGATACATCTTTCAAGGGCCAAAGTATCTGTATGACACATAATGCCATTACCTTCAGATTCTGATCGCAAGGTTTTGTGTCATACAATGTGTACTTTTTGTAATGGTCATACAACACAGTGACAATTCAACTGACAGTAAACTTGAGCATAATGCATGAATGGATTTACAACAGCGACAATATATTGGTTCTGTCATACGGCTGCAACAACTGTCCTTTTCCAAAACATTTCCATGCTAACATACTTTTTGTGTGGCATATTGCTATCGCTGTCACTATTGGATTTATTGTTTGTTTACGTAGTGTTGCTGGGGAATGACTGGGCAATACCACCAATACATAAGGCCTCATGTATTATGCAGATGATCCTTGAGAAATAGCTCATAGCTCACGATCAGGCATCCTAACATGAATTGGAAAGAAAATTATTCTAGGAAGAGCTTTGAAAGAAAACTAAAACTGATTCCCCTAATCACGCCATATTCTAACTTGGCCTCGCCATTAGTTAGCAAATGGCATGACCTTTTTCAGTCATGAATTGAATGATGATGTACAATAATCCTCCATTTAATTGTATCAGAGCCTCCTCTCAAGAATACATTCCTCTAAAATTTAATCTCACGACTAGAAACGGGCAAGGGGGTGAGATCTAATTACTCAGAACATCTACTCAGAACGTAGGAGTGTTAAATGGTAGATTGTGCATACACAGTGCATTAACCTCAACAGGGGGAACAAGAAAACACCTTGGGTTCAACTTACCAAACTGTGTACCCCAGTCTCCAAGGTAGTTGATCCTGGTGACATTGTGGCCAAGCAGATCTTGGAGGTTGGCCAGGAAGTTTCCAATCAGTGTTGACCGCAGATGACCCACGTGGAAGGGCTTGGCAATATTTGGAGAACTGGTGGGAGGTCAAAAACAGTGGAGAGGATGCACGGTGAAAAAAAAATCAAAAAGATTACATTGGTGATTTTTCATGACAAAAATACTTAGGAAGACAAGGAGAAAATGTGACTATGAAAGAATCATAGACAGTGGGCATTAATACCAAAATGAGGGGAAAAAAGGATGATAGTTAATGACAGGACAGTAATGAGAGATAAGAAAAATTAGGAGATAGAGAAATGTACAAACACAGAGGATGATATCATGTCATCACTAATAGCAAGATACTGCATAATAGGGAAACAGAAAACCAGACAAATTGAAAAGATAAACACCATACCATGGGAGAAAATGCACAAGTTTGTATAATTACATTTAGTAATGGAAGCACTAATGCATGCACACCATGCAGGCTATGAATCAAGGAAGGAAAAGTCAGAATGGTCACCTTTGAGCGCATATCAATTGTACAAACACAATGTATACAGTAATCCAGTTCACTTTCCTACTCTTCTCCTTTTTCATTGATATATTTTGTTCTGGCCTGTCTCTGATCGAATCTGTGGAGAATTATCACATGTCAGAGGTCTAGAAAAGACAGCTCAATTTCCGAGCTGGGAAAAAAAAAAGTTTCTTTTTTTCCATGATATTGTACCCAAGTAAAATGTTGGTGATTATTATATGAGCAACTATGAAAAAAAAAAACACCAAAAAACAAGAAGAAATCAAGCACAACTCAGCACTTAATGAAGTTACCAAACAACATCAATCTCCTATGTCAGAGGATAGATAACAAATCTGAAAGTGAAGAATGTGATAACTGAAGCAAAGATTTGAATCAATCAATTCTTTTTCCGGTATAACTGGCTGCACTTGTAAATCAATGCATTAGGCAAAAAGATGAAGTGTACTCACCTGAACTCAACAATCACATTCAAAGGGGATTCTTCCAGCGGAGAGCATGGGTGGGCGTGTCCCAGGTTTCCACGAAATGCATCTTTCAGAACTTGCTACATGACAAGAAAATAAAACCACACAGGCAAAACTAAAATCATCAAGCATTTGCAAGACAGCTTCATCTTCCATAATATACATACTGATGCTAATATTCATTTTATTTCTAGTTCATATTATATGCTTTATAATATATCTGTAATATAAACATGATAAAAGTGTATAGTCATGTTCGATTTTACATATTCATGCTCTTAATATCAAGACATGTACATTTAATTGCAACTTTACTTAGGCATATGATTAATATGAAGGTATGTTCAAGTGCTAGTTTCTTCACTTTGTCTCCCTCTACAAATTAAATTTGTCACGATTGCAACTGCTGATCTGTAAATCAACAAACATGTCGGTAAAAAGGAACCAGTGGGACTTGAACCTGTCATCTACTGTTGATGACAGGTTTGAGTCCCACTAGTTCCTTTTTTCCGACATGTTTGTTAATTTACAGATCAATTTACAGATCAGCAGTTGCTATCTTAACAAATTTAATATGTAGAGGGAGACAATTAAGTGAAGAAACTTGCACTTGAACCTTCATCCCTCTGAATAATACCTTTCTTTCATGAAGGTATGTTCATTGCAAATATTTAAACAACTAGTTTGTAAGTTGCATGCAAATCAGTTTATGTTCATTAGTTGGCTGTTTTCCATGAGCAGCCCCTTCTAATAAAATCCTTGCCACACTCTCCATGACTGGAATGACCATCTAAAATCTATGATGTGCATGTGACGATGCATCACAAAATGAACAAAAATTCGCACCCCTTGATTTTACATGAGGACTCAAAAAAAGCATGCGATCATATTCATACCTCCATGAAATGTTTAGAGTCCAGGGTGAACTGCATCACACCACTCTCGATTTTGATGTTGTGCACATGTTCTGGACAAGCTACCTGTCAAACAGAGGGAGGGCGCAAGGACAATTCATGATACTGAAAAGGCAAATTTGAAGGGATGTGAACCATGGCAAATCTATAAAATGACAACGAGGCAATGTTGCCACAACAGCTGGCTAAATTCCTCCAAACTATTTAGAGTCCTATACAAGAAACTATGCATGTGAAACCCACAAACATACTAAGCAAGAAACATCAGGAGTTTGAACTTGGCTGTGATGCTGAACAGTGGCCTGTTTCAAACAAGGTTTTCGTGAAGCATTTGCTGTGGGGCTTTCACAATCAAATCTACACAATTCTGTGAAAAAGACAATCAAATAAAAAAACTAAAAAATAAAAATCTGTAAGTTATGTACTGGGTACAATCCTACCTACACATCATTGCTATTTTCAACATGTGTGCTGCAACATAGCTTCCACTTTTACAAAATGTAGTTGCACTGAAGAGTGGAGGGGTTTGTGTCTATAATGGAAATTTTTTTTCATGCTTTCACTTCATTTCAGCTGATGGTACTTGCTTTACACATATTAAATTCTGTACATACTCCAACTATTTCAAGTATTATTGAATTATAACACTCAAGAAATTACTAACACAGACATTACAGATCTACCTTGCAGAAGTCTTTACTTCACTAAATGTGTTATGGGTTTGAGTCCTTATACATGAACCATAAAATCTATAATTTCTGTACATCAAGTTTCTCTTTCAAAAAAAAAAAAAACAACCTCAAAATAATGATACAAAAGATGAAATTCTGTGACAATAATGAACTGTAGTTCATTTCATACGATGACGGAAGCAGAATGCTATTCCCCACACATACCTTCTTGGCAATCTTCCAAGCAACTTCATCCATGGCTTTGCCATTCCCTCTTTGTGCCTGGTTTGTGGCTGGTCCATTCTGCTGTGGTAGTGACCCAACTTTTAGTCCTAGCTTGAGGTCATGGCTGTGTATGAATGGAAAAGAAAAGACAACAAATGGCATTTTAATAACACTACATCTAGGTATGAATTCTGAACACAGCAATAATAGTAGAAAAGATTTCATATGCACATAACACACACTGTGTGAAAGGATCAATGTGAAAAGATCAAATCTTAATGTGAAAAGAGTTTTCTGCGGTGTGTACACCAATACAATAAGTAACCAATACAATAATAATAGCATGTCATGAATAATTCAACAGACTGACTAAAACTGGATAAACGCATACACATGTTTGTACATTCACAATACATAAATAAATTAAAAAACAAAACAAACATAAGCTAAAGTCATCCTACATGACCAAGAGCAAAAATTGCCTAAGCAAAAATCTCTACTTATACAATACCCACATATAGAATAGTGTTGACAAGGGGAATGTTGTAAATCCACAAACATTCTTACCTGGGACAACACCCTCAAAAATCCTGTATGAAAACTTAGGTCTAATATACAGCATTTCATTGCTGAGTAAACTCGTTAAATACTTGTCCAAAAGTCCAATCAGGTAAATGGGGAACAAAACACACAAAAAAAAATGAAAAAAAAATTATTATTTCAATATCCTGACAAAATTTTTCATCAATGCCATACAATACCTTGCCATACAACTATTCAAAAAAATTTGAGATACTGATACTCTACCTGTTTTTATTTCTCAAGGGTACCAGGAGTGGAAGAATCTGCTCTTCTTTACTTGAAGTAGCTTTGGCCACCTGAGACAAAGATGAAGAAGATAACAATGAACTGACTTGACATATGTTACACCCTTTATCTTCATGGGCTTAAAGGTGAGCTTATACACAATGTCAAATTCATATCACACATAATAAAACAACAACAAAAAAGGTCTTTTCTCAGCTGACTCAAATTGTGACATGCATGTACCATCTAATGTTGTTATCCATTCTACCATGCCACTGCCTCAATCAGAGACTCCAACTCTCCCGTTTTTGACGGGAGATCTCCCGCCGAAAACCCATTTTTGCAGAATCTCCCAGTCTCCCGCTTAATATTTAATTTCTCCCGCCCTGGCTCTGTGTCTCCCGTTGGAAAGGATTTCTTACTTATTGCTATTGTATGCTGAAAAAATAAGCCTTAGATAGCACCAGAGTGCATCTAGAACCCTAGGAACTTCGCGCTTTGCACACATCAATTTGGAGTCTCCCGTTTGCAAGGGGTCTCAGGCGGGAGAATCTCCAGATCAGAAGGTGCTTTAGGTTGGTGTCTCTGCGCAATCAATACGTTTCTACTTAACAATAGAATGTGGGGTGGTAAGTGGTGATGAGGGTAACACCTTTAATATTTCCTCAGAAGAAACACACTGGGACGCCGCGCTGAGCTTGAATATTAGCCACATGAACATGCAATCAAATACACCTTGACCACCACGCTCGCAAAGAGATGAAAATAACGGTTACCCTCATTTTTCATACCTTCTAAAAATGTTATTTTCTGGGAAGTACAGTGGGGTTTTTTTCTGCTCCATTCTCATCGTATTTGTTTGATACAATAAATCAAAAATCAAAAGCAAAGTTATAATTGATTGGGGGACTTCGGATTGAAATTGCTGCGAAAATCAGAGTCCTAATGGTACATCGAGACTTCAGGTGCAAGCAGACTGGCGCCACTCTAAAAATATTTTTCCTTAAATTCTAGATGGCTTGATCTTTTTAAATGGCTTCCAATTCATTCTCTTTGTATTTTCTCCTCGTTTGTTTGTTTGTTTGTTTTTTAGTCTTGTCATAAACGTTTATCTGTTTTAATTGTAAGTTTTTAAAAACATTTTCCATCTTCTATTTATGATTACACAATCAACGGCCGGCAACTAGTGTGCGTGCCAGCACAGCCGCGTGCACTGGCTGCCTTGTGTACCCTATGCAGCACTTAGTCAGAGAATATGCACATGTTGTGGTGTTGATGATGTGCTAAGTGCAAGGCTCGCAGTGCTGCATACAGAGCCAAAGTCTCGATACGTCCCAAGACCCCATCGTGGTCGAGTTGCAATGCATCCTATAATTACTCAATTGGAAGTCCCCCAATCAATTGTAACTTTGCTATTTATTTCAAATTGGCTAAATCGTCATATCGGTCCCCTCTGAGTCTTTTTCTGCGTGTGCGTCTTCACTAGACCACCAGTTGTCTATGTGCAAAGGCTACAAAATGGAGGTTGAAAGCAGTCACCGGCTATGACGAAATGAATGGCTGTGAATGGAGTGGTGGACTATTAATGCCTTCAAATTCATAAAGACAATGAGAATAGAGTTATCTAATTGCAAGAAGGTATGATAAGATATAGATTATTATCAAATGAGGTACTTTGGTAGGTCTATAGACTAGGTAATACTAATAATACTAAGTAAAAGGTTCCAAGTACTGTTAAGTACTTAGTGTTAATTAGAGCGACTCAGCTCAGCGAGGACTCCGAGGTTGACGTTGCTACGCTACGCCGAATATTTTGCGAGGTTTCTATTTTCACGAATTTCGCGAGTCAGGTACTATTCGCGAAATTAAAGACACGCGAAAACATGGACTCTGATCCCGATATGAAAGTGACGTACGGTACATGTTTCGCGAGTCAGGTGCTATTCGCGAAATTAAAGACTGTTTTGCATGTTCGCAAGTTTTGCAGATCAACTTGATCAATACCATACATCAAATCCAGTTAATGGGACTACGATATCTCCCGCCACTGTGAGCTGTCTTTCGCTTTCGTGTTGTACTAGTAAATTCTACGTCACCATAATATCAAACTCTGCCAATATTTACTCAAGAAATTTTTACAATTGATACAAAGTTACTTACCTGCTGGGCAATAACCCGTCTAATCATTAACGACATTTTCGGGCATTAATTGCCGTCCAAAATTCCACACGCTGTCTCCCACCGGATGGTTAATAGCTGACGAATGTTGTCATTCATGAACAATAGAGTGCGCTCTATCATCTTGGTTCTGTTTTTTTGAGCCAAAGAGATTTTTCTCCTTCCCACTGGGGAAAATCTCTTTGTTTTGAGCATACTACTACAGTAGCAGGTGTACAAAACAAGACCGAATTTATTGTATTTAAACATGGCTGTTTGCGTGCTTGTTCGTTGGTTTATCATTGTCGCTATGATTGTTTGGTTGTTTTTCATTTGTTTGTTTCTTTTCTTCTTTTCTTTTTTGAAGGACCATTCCTCTCAACCCTTCAGGGCATATCAACATAGCAGTATGCCTACTCCAATCATGTCCCCACAGTTCAGTGTCAAACAGTTTCAATTCATTCAAATTAACTTAAGAAGTGTGACCTTTGCTCCTTCCCTGTAATTCCCCAAATTTCTTCTGCATGCACAATGGCGTCGAATAGCAAAGGAAATGGGAGACAAACACATGATACTTACACAGGATATATTACTGTACCGGTACGTCAAATCAACAAACGGTGACAAAGAGTTTTCTTGGTCATACGCTTGTACAATATTTCACAACTTTTATTTGTGTTGTTGTTGCATCAACATTTGGCAGGGAAAAAAAATGGAGGATGCATGGCCAAACGCATGTGCAAACCATCATAAACACATTAATTTATTTAACCTAACTTTCACACAGTATAAAGACATCAAAACAAGCATGAAGAATGATGAGCTATCACCAAAAGCACAAGGCTATTTTTGGTAATGTACATAGAAAGATTATGCCTATTAACCCGTTGAGGACGGGCTGATTTTGCTACAACACCCATTTTCCATAGACCTCTGCCCGAGTACCTGGGTATCTATACTCGGGACACCTCAACAGGTTAAGTAATCCCCTTAATCTTGATTACTGAAGTATGTAACCATAGCCTTCCTATTGGACTGAAACATCTTGAAGCCTGACAAGTATACACGTATAGTACCAGGTACGGTACATGCATGGGTCCAGCTCGAATAGGTTAAAGAAAGAAACTGAAATTGGAAGTTACCGGTAACATTTTTTAGGGCATCGTGCCAGGAAAGTCACAAATGCTGGCTGAGGTGAGCTCATAAATTTAAAGGGGCTAATCATATGCATAAAACTTTAAGCCAGTCAAATGCAGTCCAGTCTTTACCTGCTTGTGGAAACCTTCCATCAGAATTTACCCATAGGAACAGGGTAGTATTTCAAGCTTGTGAGCACACATACTAGTGACCCCATCAGGTGGAAAAAGAAAGAACACAGCCCAAATGATACACTTAATGAAGAAATCCACCTAAAAAATAAATAAACTTCAAAAGAAAGAGAAAAATATTCCCTATAGAATGATACAAAAATGTACAAAATCTGACAGGAAATCAAGAAGATATGACATTGTGAAATTTCACATTCTTTTCTCCTGAAAACATTTCTTGACCAGTCCTTATGAATATTCAAATGTGCGAGTTGATGATGTCATACCCTCACAATTTTTCATGTATGATATATAATATGAACTTTGGAAAAATTGGTTTTATTTAGCTAATATACATACAAGTAAAAGTATGTTCCCATACCACAATATATCAGAGTTAACATTTGTTCTTTTTTATTTTGGGTGGTTTTAAGACACGTTTTATATCTATACAGCTGAAATATGAGATTTTTGTCATTTCCGTATCTGCAATTAATAGTAAATTGTGAGCACACGACATCGTCAACTTGCTGATTTGAATATTCATAAGGATTGGTCAGGAAATGTTTTCTGAAAAAATGTGAAACTTCAAAATGTCATGCCTTCCTCATTTTTTATCTGATTTTTGTCTTTTTTTGTACCATTCTATAGGGAATATTTTTCTTTTTCTTTGGAATTTTATTTACTTTTGGGGTGGGTATCCTCTTCAGTCATGTAGTGATACTTCATCATCTTCATTTTTATGTACCAAAGCACAAAATATACCACAAAAATTTAGCATATTCAAAGCAAACATTACGATGTATTGAATATTCCATTCTATCTCCACAGTACCAGTGTGTAAAAGAGAAGAATCATTGTATGTGTAAATGAAGTCATATCTACGACTGAATCTTTCATTTATAGACTCAACTGTGAAAGTCCAACACACTGGTAATACTTTCCATACACATCAATCCCAACTTTTATTTCACTTAATTTCAGCATTATACTGTACAAAGAAATCTTTATGTACACCCTACGTGTAGAAATAATAAAACTTGAATCTTGCAGCAGGGATGATATTGTTTCATTTTGGCAGTATCCATTCTTTTACCTTGAAATGACTGTTTCACTGAAAGGCTGAATAATAACTATCATGGTGGCAAACACACACAGGGAATGGTTCAATAAACATAAACATATTCAACTTGCATATCCCCCAAAAAGTTCAATTTACACATTGGGGGTAGTAGCCCCTAGGAGGCATATAACACTCTGCATGACTTACACGTTGGACTGCTAAAGTTTCTGAAAACAAATAATGCTGCCAGAAAACTTTCCTTTTCAGCATTGCAATAAAATGTTGCCAAGTGCTAACAGACTACTCATATTCCAACATTCTTTATCACATACACCATCTTACATAAGCATACATGCAGAGACTCCAACTCTCCCATTTTCGACGGGAGATCTCCCGCCGAAAACCCATTTTTGCAAAATCTCCCATTCTCCCGTTTGAGATTTAATTTCTCCCGCCCTGGCTCTGTGTCTCCCGTTCGAAAGGATTTCTTACTTATTGCTATTGTATGTTGCAAAAAATAAGCCTTATATAGGACCAGAGAGCATCTAGAACCCTGGCAACTTCGCGCTTCGCACACATCAACTTGGAGTCTCCCGTTTGCTAGGGGTTTCAGGCGGGAGAATCTCCAGATCAGAAGGTGCTTTGGGTTGGAGTCTCTGTACATGCCATCACAATTTGTCTTACAAAACAATTATCCATGTGTACATGTATGTACTGAGTGAAAGCATGCTCAGTTTACTGATGCTAGATATATCCTAGAACTGAGCATGGTACTTTGACCCCTTTGACACACGTTTACTCAATGGTATTCATTTCAAATCAAGCAGTTGGTGGCTGACTATTTTAAGCAGTAAGAAAGAGGGGTCCTTTACTTCATTTAAAACCACCATCTTGCTTTATTCACTCACATTAAAAAGAGCAAAGAAGAATAATTTGTAAAAAGCTCCACTTGAGCTTTACTGGGTTTGTGACTGGTCATCATATACATGTATTTCAGTTTGACCATATGAACACCTTTGTCTTTGCACTAGTTTTTTTTTTTTTTTTTTGACTCATTTTTCACAGTGAGAAATGTTATTTGACATGCCACAAGTCAGTATTTAGTATTCAAGTATAAAAAACTCTGTGATGTTCCAAAGAAATGTGAAAAACAGACAGAAACTACTCAGCTTAAAAGTACATGTATAAGACATGCCCTGAAACACTTGCAAGATTAATGCTCTTGAAAGTGCAATCATACAAACATATTATTTTGATTTAACATAGGTTGGCTAAATCAAATTCATGGTTTGAATTTGTCCATGGACTAAAATAAGTGCAGAATATTAAAGCAAAACTTACATGCACATGTTAGTTGAGTTCATTACTGAACCTCTGTTGGCACACACAATATCTTACACATTTACGCAATTAAAATATGCATAATCCACACACTACATTTTCATCACCTTCATGATTTCGACTATTCTCTCTTGTGAGTCAAGCTCACAATAAATTTTTACACACAGAGAGTTGTTTTGCATGAAGTTTCAAAAAAAAAAATTGCAGAAAACAATGTCCAACCTTTGAGTTATCAAAAACATTGCAGATGCTGCATTATGGATGCCTCTCATGAAATACAGGTGTACATGAATTTACTTGAAATATTAAAAATCAAACACAGGATCTTGAAAAAAAAAAAACAAACACAATTCCAGCAAAAAAATTGCAACTCCAAAAGAGAGCATGACTGGTGGGAAAAGCTTTTCATGCTCCTCATGGGAAATGACTTACTGATTAAAGTTTGGACACTGTGAGTGGTCACACCTAAGCCAATGAGGTTAAAGGCCCTTTCAACCTACACCACCCTTCATTCGCTGTCCATCAGGGTATTTTGGAAAACCACAACTATCACTGTAGTGATTGTTCATTAGAACAGTGTACAATATGTACATACCCAAGAGTCACCAACCCTGAAGGACAAGTGCATTGCTCTCTTGTGATTGGAAAGGCGAGAGTGGCACCATCAAAAATAGGGATTACATGTATTCCTTGCTTGGATCTAACAGCTGCTGTTGCTGCCATTAAGGTCAAGACCTTCTTGGATGCAGAATGGCGACTTGAAAGTGCTACTCGTACGTTCTGTACAGACAGCAAGGTGGTGCTTGGCTAAATAAACAATGCTGAGAAACGGTATAATGTCTTTGTAGCAAACCAGATTCATCAGATTCGAAGACATTCCTCTGCATCATAGTGGAGACATATCGAGTTGAAGGAAAACCCAGCTGATGAAGCCTCAAGAGATTTGATGATAGGCGAGCTGTGAGATTCCAAGTGGCTGCATGGACCCAAGTTGCTGTGGAAGAATACAATGTCCTCTCAGTCTACAAAATCAGAGTCACTCAAAGTGCACCCACATGATGCACACCTGAAGAAGTCACAGGTTCATACTTCTAATGCAAGCACACATTTCCTAGATTCCAATAGACTGGACAATTTTTGTCTTGGTACAAGGCCAGGAGAGCAGTTGTTAATTGTTTGCTGTTATCTCTCGCCTGCAGCAATGCTGCAAAGGAGAAATGCAGCATGAACCAGAGCAAGCCTTATGGGGAAGAGACTGACGATGTGGAATGCCTGAAGGATGCCAAGACAGAGATTGTGAGGCTGGTACAAGGGGAAATCTTTCTGGATGAGATCCAGGCCTTGTCAGCAATTATGCAGAGATGACCTGACTATCAGACAGAAAACATGTCAGATGAAGAAGACCCATCGTCTCCATCAGTTTGCCCCCTTTTTGGATGATCAAGGAATTCTGCGAGTTGGAGGATGCATCCATAAATGCAATGAGCCGTCTGAGAGGAAACGTTCTTCCTCAAAAACTCCACATGACTGAACTCATAATTTGTCATTGCCATGAGCAGACTGTACATCAAGGAAGGGGTATAATGTTCAATCAGATCAGGCAAGACAGATTCTGGATCCTTGGAGGTAGCTGCAGAGTGTCCTAGTACATGTAGTCTTGTGCTACCTGTAAAAATTCATGCAGTCCTGTCCTGACCAAGAAGATGTCTGATCTGCCTCCGGATCGACTTACACCAGCATCACCATTCACATATTGTGAGATGGATTGTTTTGGGAAATGGATGATTAAGGAAGGCAGAAAGGAGCTCAAAAGATATGGACTCTTGTTTACCTGCATGGTCTAGTTTGCCAACTGAGATGTGACCGAGGCCCAAACTTCATTGGGGCTGCATCTGAATTCCAGAGAGCTTGGAATGAGTTGGACCACATCAAGGTTAAAAATGTCCTTCTGACAGATGGATGTGACTTCGTTGAGTTCAAGTTCAACATTCTATCCACTAGCCATATAAGGGGGGGGGGGGGAGCGTGGGAGAAGTTAATCAGATCTGTCCGTACCACACCGGATGTGTTGTTGTACCATTTAGGAACAAAGCTCGAGGATGATTCCACACGCACTCTGATGTCTGAGACTGCCGCAATTGTCAACAGCAGGCCGCTGATGACGGATGATCTGAGTGACCCCACTCATCCTGCACTGCTGACTCTGAACCAACTCATCATGATGAAGACCTGCATCATTCTTCTACCCCCAGAATGCTTCCAGCGGGCCGACTTATATTCCAGGAAGTGATGGAGGAGGGTGCAACACCTACTGAACAAGTTTGGAGCACTGGAAGAAAGAGTTCTTGCACAACCTACAGTGTACAAACCAGACAGAAATGGACTGTCCCACAGCCAGACCTGAGAGCTGGAGACGTGGTGGCTGTAAAGGATGACAATGCTCCCAGAAATGCCCAGCCCATGGGTAAAATTGCCGAGACCTTTATCCATCATATAATGTAGTTAACAATAAACTGCAACATACATTGGTCACGACAATACTACAGCCATGCAACAAGCCTTCAGTCATCACTGCTACCGCATTGGTACTAAATTCACTGGTTACACTTTCTCTTTACTCCCCCCCCCCCCCCTACTTCCAACACTACTACTTCTCTTTTTCTCCTATGATTTATCCTCAACTTATAATATAATTTGAATGACTAAATATTGCCACATGTCTCTTGAAAATTGTATAGTGAATTTAAATTATAAAACAACATTATGTTCAATGCGCATACATGTACTGTATTTCCAACATGAATTTGATTCCTATGTAAGATAATACTCAGTTTGGTGCGAGGCTTCCATGAATGTTGGTATGAAATACATAAGCCATCTTCAATCAATCAATTTCTTGCATCTCTCAATCTCCTTTGATAGGCATACATCTGTATTTCCAGGAATGGAATTGTCAAATATACAAGGAGTTCATTACAACCACCTGCATGTTATATAATTATGTATACTCAGCCAATTCCATGAGGAGCGCAGCAATACTGCAGAAACAGTCTATTCATATTACCGTCATCATCCCACAAGTGGCAAAATGCAACAATATCTCAGTGTCACAGACTTTGCATACACTTTTCATCAAGGTAATCTGGATTCTTAATAACACAAATCAAATTATGTGGGAATACAGGTTATCATACCCTTGGAGGTAAATATGTAAATATTTAAATGTACGCTGTGAATGCACCATGAACACAACCAAAAGTATCTATTTTTAAGAATCTTTTCATGATGCCATTCATGAAATTACTCCACAGCACTGAATCATTCTTTAAATGTCTCCATTCTTTTTTCATTACATCATGCACATCCATAAAGATAACTTGAAGTATGAAGATTTCATTCCAGAAAACTTTTGAAGTGATTCAATCAACTTCATCAAGGCAGAGTACAACCATACACTTAACTAATACTGAAGTGTCTGTAATTTAAACATCCAAGTTGCAAGCAACATTTTTAAGAAACTGTGATTACCAACTGTAATGACAACAGTGGTAGTAAACACAATTATCTAGGGTCTCACATCTTTTTTGCAATCTCTGCACTATGTGGGGAAAAGTAAAGGGCTCCAAGTAGGGAGTAGCTACTGGAATACAACATGTAGGAGAGTCAAGCCATATGAATATTCTGATCTGTTTGTTTGTTTGTTTGTTTTTTCCCCTCCATATTTGTGGTACACTTAGTGAAACAGGGCCAAGAAATTTACAATTTCTAGGAAACAGAGTTTACTTTTGAAGCTCAGTGTTCCATGGCAAATTTCAAATATCATCTCTTAGTGGCAGGATGTGAACACTACACAAGGAGTCATTTTAAAATTGTAATACTGTAATTTTCCAGCAATTTCCACAGAGATGTCTCACAAAAGAAGGCTCCATCTTTCTGTGGGGCCTCTCTGACTAGACAGCTTGATGACAGGGTAGCACAGTCATGAAACACCAATAAAGCATTCAATGACGCAAACACACAAGCAACGTTTTTCACACTTTTTTTTTGTATGCTGCAAACATCTCATCCAGTCTCGCATCTTTTTTTTTTATGAGTTGACATGGAAGAGAGGGGAAGGGAATGCTCTCATTAAGGATTTCCATCTCACAGACGATGTTGAGAAACCAGGAGGCACTCGTCTCTTCATTGATGATGTCGAGTCTTCCAAAAACTGGACGAGTGCTTCTTTCCCCGTCTGATCCAAGAGACCACATCAAGAGTACTGGTCAACAAACTGCAAGAAACAAATAGGGAATCAAAAGTCTACAATGGATGTGTACAATTTTCATTGTGAAATTGTTATACAAAGAAACCTTGCCATAAAGAGGTCAGACATAGCAAAACTCTCTCATTACAGGGAGATATTGCAGGTCCTAAAGCCCACTGCACACTACACAACTCACGACTATACGACCTTTCGATGACCATGAGACCACGTCGTACGACCTGGCAACGCACACTATACGATCAGACTACACAACTAAGCTTACGACCATTCTGGCTTCAGTACATTTTGCCAATGAGTATAGAAGCGCACACAGTGCGCATTGTATGCGCTTCTATACTCTTTACATAATACTGTATCATGAGTGGCTGAAAGCCCATGACCAGTCGTGGAAATTCAACATGTCAAATCTCTACGACTGGCACTAGGACCCAGTTGCACTACAGGACTCTGGCAAGGCTAGTGACAGCACACTTCGGGTCTTAAGGTGATACGACCGGTTGGATTGTACAGTGTGCAGCGGGCTTAACTCTTTTACTCTTTTAACTCTTAACTTCTTTGCTTTTGTAGCCTAATATAGTGAGAAATCTGATAAAAACAAGGTAACTGCCAAAGTTTTTAGGTCCACATTACAACAAGATTCCCCTGCTTTGGAAGAATCAAAGCCTTGAGAGTGAGAATCTGTCATAAAAATAAATAACGGCATTGTTTACAATGGAAATTCTAACATATGAAACATGTACACAATGCTTATGCTGCAAGTGAAGCTTTCATTCTCATTTCAATACATCCAAGCCTGGTATTGTGCCAGGTGATAACATTAGAGTCATCCTTGCATGAGTCAATTGAACGTGTGAGAAAGTTTTTGAGTTTATACATAATATTTAACTGAAAGTTTCACTTAATCTCAGTCAAGGATTCTTTGGCCACATGTATGACTTCTACAAGACGTTGAAAATGAGGCTGACTTAGTTCATGTAAGTCACATTGATAACTTCAGTCAGTCAAAACTTGCTTTTGGTGGGATGCAGAGGAGTGATCAAATCAAATTAGATAATGAAAACAACTACTTTCACAGAAATAACATACTAATATCTAAAATGAAAAAAAAAAGACACATATAGCATTAATATGAAGAGTTTGTTCGCAAAAACCGATACGTCCATATTTGCCAAATGGAGATATTTGCGATTAAAGGTCAAGAAAAATAAAGAGAATAATAAGAAAATTTTTGCTTCTTTTGACTATAACTTCAAAAATGTACCTTTATATGTAGTGACGAATATATTATTTAAAAGGTATTATTTGGTACTTTATGACAGAGACCGTACTTCAAAATCTTCAAAAATGGACGGTTTTTGCGAACAAACTCTTCGTGTTTCAAGCTCAGGCAGATAAAATCTATCAGAAAGCAAAAATTTAAGCGATCAGCATGACAAAAGTGAATTGCCAATTGCTGCGGAGATGGTCTGCAAGTCAAATTGTGGGAGATTTGCAATGGGATGTTCATGTGACTGTTTGGCAGCATCATGTTCAAAGAAATACGTCATTACAATTTGACTTAATCTTTCTAGGTCTTTTTTTTTTTTAACCAGCAGCAGCACTTTCTTAGTATGAAGTAGTACACAGTGGAAACTCAGCATAAAGAGGTCTTTGGGGCTGGAAGGATTGGTCATAATATCAGGTATTTTCTATGTCAGCTGGGAAAAAAAAAAATGTTAACAAAACACAGATATTTGTTCCAATGATTCTAATGAAAATAGGTTGTTGTACCATGAATTTTACCTAATTAGGTCGATATACATGCATGTTTCCATGTTTGTGCAGTACATAGTGCCAACTCAGAGTCTTGACAGTAATACTGAAGAAGTATGTAGACAAGAGAAGACACTGCTTTCATCAACACATAAAATAGTGGTACATCACTTTGAAATGCCTTTGTTTAGTTTAAAGGGGATGGCTAGTAACCAAACAGTGGGAATCAGTGGGAATGATAGGGGATGATTGTTCCAATCCTGGTGGGATTCATTTAAGAGTACATTATATATCTACTGTTGTGTGAAAATTATTTGCTTCAGAATGATCTCATATTCAAGTAATGTGCAGATTAATGCCCCGTCACTGACCAGGCACTACACATTACTTGAATATGAGACCATTCTGAAGCAAATAATTTTCACACAACAGTAGATATATAATGTACTCTTAAATGAATCCCACAAGGATTGGAACAATCACCCTCCAGCATTCCCACTGATTCCCACTGATCAGTTACTAGCCATCTCCTTTAATGCTCTGTACAGTCAAGAGGCATACCCATTATTGTAGTCACCAGTACATTGAAATAAACTATAAGCCATCCCCTCAGTTGATGCAGTTCTAGTTATATCAGAGGTACGCAGCGCCTGTTAATATTGGGAGGATTTCTATTTAAAATCCAACAATTGAATTTATGAGCTCCATCATAATTCTTGCACTCATCATCGATATCACACTGTCCACTCCGATGGATTCATATCATGTCTGCTCACAGGAAAGTATACTTGTAAGTTGTGATATCATTACACTCGGTAAAGAGCTGGTATTACTATAACAGCAGTCATAATTGCATCACACTGCCGACTTAGCATGCTGACTTATGTTGCTGAGCATAGAGATGTCGAACTTCTTCAGCTATGATACCAAGCACAGAAGTGGGTATTAAAGTGATGTTGTGTAACAAGCAAAACTGGTATAACAGGAAATAATAAATACATTTTGGTCATGTTCTCACTGAAAAGATGAATGAAAGAGAGCATGCTAATAATCTGGAATGGGAAGTATTTCAAGGATAAAAAAATCCCCAAAGTGGGAAAACACTCTAACCTTCAGCTACAAGGCAGAATTATATCTGTCCCCCCACCAGGATGCCTAGCTAGTCAGCGTCGAACTTGGGACCCCCTCCAGAATAATTGCCCGATATATCCGCATTGCTGAAGTCAAACCCTGGGTGCTGTGGAAGGGGTAGAAATCACATATTGTCCATTTGAAACACATAACCTAAACTGTGTACCTCTGGGCGTGATTCTGAATACATTCAAACCCCCCCCCCCAAATCCCATAAGGTAATTCATACACTGTAAATAATTTGTGCCATATACATCCCAGTCAAAAATTCTGGCATGTTCTATTGATACTGGCAGCTGCCAGATGTAACCATGACAAGCCAGTGATAAAGATACATTCATAGCTTTTGGACCCATATTCAACATTTTGTATCAACAACATACTAAAATTATCTTCTTCATGGTTTTCAATTTTTACATGCATGCAAATTTATCAACTAAATATCCACATCAACAATGACCCCCCCCCCCCAATTCATTATGTATACCTGGATGACCATCAATGCAAACAGATCTGCCTCTTGCTTCTCTGATGCTTCTTAATCAAGAAAACTTTTTTAGAGAGACAACATTTTTTTCAACATGGGATACTATGCTGAGGCTCTTCTATTTGCAGGAATTGGTACGCATCATATGGCATAAATACAAATGTGCACACATTCTGGAGAACACACCTGATATTGGAACCTCTGCAACGTCAGTTTCTTCTCCATCCTGTCAAAGGTCATGGGGTCAGCCTCATATTGACCTTTCAGCAGCGACTTCCAGCAGTTCTCAGCATGTCGATGGGACTTCACCAGGACCAACCTCACCAACTTTCTGTCCTCTGAATTGGCCAATGAAAACCAAGTTTGATAGAAGTTGACAGACAGACAGACAGACAGACAGACAGACATAACACAACTGCACTGGTCACTACAGGAGAGTAGAAGTGATCACAATAACAGCTGCCGTTGAATGCTCGCACTCCTATCAAAAATTTGATAAATAGAACAACTTATTTGATCTCCACAAGTAGTCAACAGGGAATCTTACAATTTCTCATGACTCACTGTGTTCTGCCGATATGGCTTCATCGCATGCAAACAAACTTCATTGTTCACAGCCTTCTATAACGATTTGTATTCCCATTGCATACAGGAGATATCTCCCACATCTCTTCTAGCATTCTTATCATGGTACATACATAGATGTTATGGCTGAAATATTATGTGTTAGCAAATGTTCTGAGACCTTTGCCCTTGACCTTTGACCTTACATCCCACCACTATATCTTTTGTACCCATGAATCATTTCGCAGTGCGGCGTTTTATACAGAAACATTCCGATGGACATACAGTTGAAGAAAGAGGAGACCCAAACACTTCAAACTTCCAGCCCCCTTTTGGGTGGAGGCATACAATTGTTCATGTTCACAAAAAGGGGTGTAGGTTTCATTTACAAAATGACGTTACACGGAACAGATGAGCATGACTTACCCAAACTCCACAGGCACTCATCTGGAATGACCTTATCATACAGAGTCCCCTGTTTTGAGATGGGGAAAAATGTGTGTAAGTTATGACATTACTTTTTTTTTTAATCATTCTTATAGGGTCAGCATTAAAACAGTTTCAGCCATTTCTTGGATGCAAGCTTAACAGTAGCATCACCCACAGTAAGGACTAAATCATTGTAAGTATTTTGTGCCATGGACTTTTGTGCAAATTATGGAGACCTAGCATGAGAACGTAATGACAACCACGCCAATAATTGGGGGAGAGATTAGAAAATGTACAGAGGTACTCTCCTCCTGAAAATGAAGCAATCAAAGTTTAATAAAGAAAGTTGTCCAGCATAAAATATCAAATGTGCCACAACCTCTACTAATTACAGTATTGTAAAAAACAATGCCACCTGTAAAGAAAATAGGCTGCTGATCCTTATAATTGCATAGATTCATGCTTTCAAGAAATGCAATGTGATTCTCTTTGAGGGGAGCAATGATAAAAAGACGACCATCTTGTAGTGCCACTGAAGATGGCCTCACATGGGGATGTAAAGAGAAACTCCCATTGCTGATTGTGGCTAAGCATCAACCACTCCCTTCTCTACACTTAAAAATAATGATGTGCTTTTTGATATACGTGTAAATGACTGGAAACAGCAGAACAATGTGTACTAGACATTGCAAACTATTGAGTTTACTAGGTATCAAATTGATAGACATTATCTCAATTTTGGAAATGCCTTTCGTCATTCTCCAGTATATGAAATAATAACTCTTAGTAGATTGTAAATTTGCATAATCCTGATCATAGTGCTGCTGTATTTGTTATCACTCTGCCTTTAACACAATAATTGCACATGGTATTTCCTCCTACTTGTTTGCCAAGAAATCAATCACACCATGAGTAAACTTACTTGAATGTTGACATTGGCAACAGAGACAGAGAGGCTGGTGATCCCAAAGTTGGCCTTGACTTCCTTTGACCTTGTGCCCTCAGGTACGTTGATCTCAACCACCACTTCATCCACAGTTTGGTACCACAAGCCCCATGGTGTTAGGCAGGGGACAACCCCACTCTTCTCATCAAAGTTTGACATTGATTCTCCCAGGAATGTCTAGGGTGGATGGAACCTATGAAGAGATTTACATGTGAAAAAAAGAGAGAAAAAAAAATGAATAGATAAGCTTAAGTGATCAATGTAAAATCTACTTCTGGTTCCCCTGAGATGTTCATGATACATGTTCCCCTCATGATCATGATACATAGCATGCATGCACAGTCGTGTGGGTTTTTCTGTTGCGTCACTAACACACAATCATAAATGCGCAAAAAAAAAAAAAAAATTGATACGTAGCTGGTAAATTTAAAAAAAGAAAAGAAAAAAAAGATCGTTCTGGAAGGAAAGGACAAAGGGTCTTCTCAGTTCTTCCTTGTGGAAGACATGAAAACTTAACTTAAAAATGTTTAACTTTAGAACATATACTGTGTTTACATACCAGAGATTGAAAAAGATGTTAGATGGTGGTCTTTTTTATGATAAATGTGTATATTAAAGACCATGAAGAAATAGAGCTATAATTTAGAGTGGGACCTACACTAGATTTGATGATCTACATTATGGACAAGAGACATAACGCAGCAGTCTGTGCATCTACAATAAAAGAATCAAAAGCAAAGCAATAATCTTAAACAAATAGTAAAATCATCAGAGTATCATATCACATCAAGACAATAATACATGAATAGACACTATTCTATGATTGCCTTGATTGAGCAACTTCACATCACAGACACACTCCCACATCATTCACATATCCATACTCAGCACATTGTCTACAGTTGTCAGTATCCAGATCCTGACCAGGCCAGGGCAGTGGGATAAATTGTGAACTGAACATTACAACCCCAATGTACACAGGCCCCACAACCCCAGGGGGCAGAATTTCGCTAAAACGCCAACCATATTCTCTGATCTCCGAGTAGAATTCTATTTTGCCGATCCACCTTAGTGTCACTAAATATAACGCAATTTCAGGAGATGTACGTGCCCACGCACCCAATTTCATGTTGTTAGTTTGCATGAGTTTTAGTAGCTGTGCTGAGCTGAGCCGGCCGTAGGCGTAGCCGCTTGTTTCGACACTGGCTGAGCTTCTCCTACGCAATTCAAGGTGCAAACATAACTGATTTCATAATCTACAGCGGCTGATATGGACAATTTACCTGAAATTTTCCCCTCTCAGAAGCACCAACTCATCAAAAAGGTCCAATTAGGAAAACGGCATGAGTACAAGGCTTGGTTTTGTTACGAACCGCGGTCGTCATACGCGTCTCGACGCTCGGCTCCACCACCACCGGTACTGGTAGTACGGTGTTTTCCCGTCGCGTCGGCTCTCGGGAACCCCCGCGAGCTGGCTGCACATGTAGTGATGGCGCTCTTTATCATAGGCTCCGCAGCAAACTTTGTGAGCGACATTTTTAGCTGACAGCTGTAGTGTAGGTACTCTAAAGGTAGATGACTTTTTAAACACTATTGTTATTAGGCCTACATTGTACTGTAACCTCTTGTGTAAAATGCAAGTCACTCCATATCCAAATTGACTCTATTGATAGAGTGAAATGAAAAATACAGCAGAGTAGAAGTTCCATCAGAATAGTATGTCTATAACGTGTCATATTACAAAACAGTGATCACTGTCACAACCACAACCAGGTTATCCAATGTATGAACTACAGAACTCTTCCAGGTATCGGGGAAAACATTTATATAAAAGATGGCTCCCATACTTGTTGAGAGTTGAAACAACCTAGCAATAAGGACCTTCAGGTAAAGGTTTGTATACCTCTTATAGTTGCTAGATGGGTAAAATGTGCACAAATTTCACACGCATACTCTCTAAATAAAAATCGAGTGAAAATATCCACTCTTAAAGGAGTGAATTAAAAAAAAGAGTGAATTTAGAGTGAAATTGGAGTGAATTTTGAGTAAATATTTTCATTTTCACTCATTTTGGAGTGACCTCAAGGATCACTCGAAGATTTTGGAGTGATCCCTGAGGTCACTCTAAAACGAGTGAAAATGAACATTTTCACTCAAAATTCACTCCAATCTCACTTTAAATTCACTCTTTTTTAAATTCACTCCTTTAAGAGTGGATATTTTCACTTGATTTTTTTAAGAGAGTAGGCGCCTACTTATGGACAAGAAATCAATACAGCAAATAGAGAGTTAAGAGTTACCATGGACCAACCCCACTTCACTTTGAAAAGAAACAAAAAATCAACTAAGAATTGCGTCTCGTGAAAAAAGAAAGTAGGGCCTATACTGTAATAAGTTCCGCCTAGTAGGCCTACCTTTTTGGTTATATCTCATGTCCGAGTATAATAATATGGTATAAACGCAACTACACACCTCAATCGGCCAGGGAAGTAGACGGGCATGAAACTGAAAAAGAAAATGCTGTTGATCGAATCTCTAACTTGACACATTTTAATGAGACTGTGGAGGCACTTATGCTTAGGCATAGATACACGTTGAAATAAAATTCCCCTGGGGGCGCTGTGGCATAGTGGATAAGACTCTCGACTCCCAGTCGGAGGACCCGAGTTCGATTCCCGCCCAGTGCTTACGTCCTTGGACAAGATGTTTTGACCCGCAATGTCCCATTCGACCCAGGTGTATAAATGGGTACCTGGCAACGCTGGGGTAATAATAATGGCAGGGCCCTCTGGTAGAGCAGTGGAAACACTGAAGAGGCTACCCTGGATAAATAAGACCTTATTATCATAGATTATTTCGTAGCAGATAATAAGGCCTACTCAACTACGGCAATTATCATCCCACTGGCGTTCCTCAGTTGATATTTTTGACTATATGTCGTGTTTTTTTACTAAATAAAATATTCAGCCTGAAGCCTTTTTCAAAGGCTATAGTCCGCTGCGACGAATCAACGAACAATGTAACAGAATCCCTCTCCAAGCATGAATAGGTAAAGTTCATGAACTTTAAGCAATAAATCTGTTTCAAAATGTTGTTATCAATAAACGTCAGCCAATCTCTTCTAAGTATATCTCTATATAGATAGGCCTATGACATTCCACAATATTTTCCTATATATTGCTAATTTTAATCTTTTTCTTGAAACCTAACCTAATCAGCTCGCTGCATGGCAGAAGGACATGTTCACTAAACGTCAAGAAATGATGACACTGATCGGTGTATAATACGAAATATGATTAAGATTTTCTTTACTGAGAAGTATATTGGTCTGTCATGTGATCAAAATGTAAGTAGGGCCCTATATTATGTTCATACAGTAACTGTGTGCATGCATCGCTGAGGATTTAATTTCAATGTATTTCAATCACAGTTATCTTCCTTGTCTTCAAACTTTAAAGGACAAGTCCACCTTCATAGGCCTATGCATGTGGATTGTGTGAATGCAGCAATATTAGCAGAACACATCAGAGAAAGTTTTGGGAAAATTGGACGATCTGTTCAAAAGTAATGGATTTTTTTTTAAAGTATCTGCGCAGTCATTGCTGGATGACAAGACTATACTACAGTGAATGGTGTCACATGCGTACATTTCTTCGTCTTGTCAGTGACGTATTATGTTAGAGGGTAATATTATTCACCCTGCCTTCTAAAAGAGGCAAGTCAGGCGTTCTTTCATTATGCGAGAAAAGTAAATATATGTTGAATTTTCTTTACATTTTCTTTATATTGTTCTACACATGTGACATCACAAGCTCTAGTAGTCTTCTTATCCAGCAGTGCCCGAACAAAAACTTCAGAAATTCATAACTTTTGAACAGATTTTCCTCAAACTCTCAGTGTGTTCTATTAATATTGCTGCATTCACTCAATCCACATGTCTATGAAGGTGGAATTGTCCTTTAAAGATTTCACCGTAGTCATGGTAGTATTGGCTAAACTTTTGTGTATTTTTTTCCTTCATGTACATGTGCTTGTTGGATCCCCCTTTCATCTCGCTCTTATTCAAAATTTCCCTATCTCCTCAATTCGTCGTTTGTTTTGGGGATATTTTTTCATCTATTATACTCGAAATCTCTCTGGTGCACATCAGGTGACATGATTTTCAAAGTGCAGAGATATGCTTGATTATTCAGACGTGTGAAGGTTATAGTATGAGTTGTTTTACTTATAGGGAGCCAGTGGAGGTATTTCGACGATGGGGTCACACTGTTTCCGGGGTTTAAATATCTTAATCAATGTCTCCTTCGTTGTCTGTTTCTTCTTCTTCAATTATGCGTGTTGTTTCTTTTTCCCCTTCAGCTCTTCTTTTTTTTTTTCTTCGATCTATTTTCTTCAATTTTCTAAGGAGTCATGCCCCTATTACAATAACTTTACTGCTTCAAATACTTCTAAGAGTATCAATACATCCGTGACTATTTGAACCCGGCACTGTTAGCTCCGTGTCGTTGCTATCACAAAGGCTCAATCAAGCATAGATCCCACCGTGACTGATAGGCCCTACTGTGCGGTGATACCAAGAGATCAGTCAGTCGTATCCTCTTCAACGATCCCGTCAGAGAAAACAGAAAAAGAAAGGAAACAAAAACACATTCGAGTGCGTTAAGACAACTTCTCTAAAACTCCTTCCAACCGGGACCATTGTGTCGATCGCTTCTGTTTTGCCCTGCATATAACGTCGCGAAAGATAGGGCAACCGTGACGGATGAAAAAGAGACGAACCTATTATAGATTTCTATAGGGTCTAAACTGTTGCACTCTGCGCCTTTGAGGGCCACCGAGGGTTCTTTGAAGTTCAAGGGAGAGGATCATTGTCTCCATTCATCCAGCTATGATGACCGCTTTGCACTGTTTCTCGTGGCAGCAGACTGCGCGGTGTGCCCGTGATAGCAAACGAGGTCAGACACGGAAAACTGCTTCCTGCATATTTGTCCACGAGAGATTCTTTGCATCTTTCAAAACAAGTATCAAATCTAGCACATGTGGTGCATTCACTTCCATCTTCAAGAGATTGAATGAAATCTGTCAGGCACTCAATTTGTCATAATGACCACGTCTCAACTGTTTTGGAGTTTTGCTTACTTCTGCGCGTCACTCATACATGCAGGCTGTGGTAAGTGATGACAATCATAATAATAGATCAAATTTGAGGGACTTCGATCACTACGAGTATAACTCTTAAAGATCTATTCTAATGTCTTATGAGAAGATTGTTGCGCGGTTGTCGACATTGTTGAGGCCTCCATCCATTTCAAGCTTAATCGCTTATGATGGTGGTTTCCTGCATTCAATGATCTCTGTTGTTTACTGAAAAATATATCTTATTTAATGCTTCTGTGTATCTACATTGCTCAATGCAATCACCTATGTGTATCTATTTATGTACTGTTATCGATTTATTTCACTGCACTTGTTATTCTTTGTCTTTGTAATTTTTGAAGTTTGTATTCAAATTGCATCTGATTGAATGCAGAAATAAAAACAAACAAATAAAAAACAAACATTTTTATACAAGTTCACACTTGCGTGAATTGCCGGTAACATTTCAAATTGTTCAAATCAATTCATATCAAGTTTGGCTTCATTGTATTCTTCATCTGAGCATCATTAATGAAAATACAAATTTCATATAGCATCGCGGTTACTGTATGTTAATATGTTTACATCTCATCCCAAGAAAACGTTCATCAAATTTTAAGCAAGTTTTCTTGGCAGTCTAGCACGACTGTTATATTGCTTGTAGGACCTACATGCATAGGAAAAATTCGAAGACTCCCTTAAAAGTCTGAATGATATCAAATTCTATACGTGTCGATGTTTGTTCTTTAATGACACAGTCACAACCTCGATATTACATACGCAACTGCAATACTACGGCCACCCTTCTACCCATGCAAGTAGTTGTAGTTGTAGTTGTAGTTGTAGTTGTAGTTGTAGTAGTAGTAGTAGCAGCAGCAGCAGTATAGTACATAGTAGTAATAGTAGTAGTAGTAGTAGTAGTAGTAGTAGTAGTAGTAGTAGTAGTAGTTGTTGTTGTTGCTGTTGTTGTTGTTGTAAGGTGGTGGTAGTGGTTGTGGTAGAAGCTACGGGCATCAGTGGTAGTAGTAGTGGCAGTGGTGGTGATGGTGGACGTATAGGGCTTAGCTTTACACATCATGTAGAAGTATAGCTTTACTGATATATCTCTTAAGTAGTACATCATTGCCATATATTCATATTCCTGACATGTCCATGTGGTTAGACAATACACTCTATTGTGTCGACCATCGTTTTTGCAACATTTCGATAATGTGAATCTCGACGCTCACAGATGCGCATAATTTCAAAAGCTTCAGAAAGCCAGCAAACTTTCCTATAATTCGGAACTGTGTCCAGTATCACAACACATGGTTTTTAAGAGATTTGAATACAGAAAGTTAGTTTGATATCAAATTTGTTTTGGTGGAGTGACGAGCCACGCGCTAAATTAACAATAATACTAGTACTGAGTATGTGGTCACTACCGTGACTCGAGGTCACGTCGTACAAGGTTGTTGCTGTCAGTTATACTGCGACGACACCAGGTGAACGAACAAGATTATGGACACAGCGGTTGCCTCCTTTTTTTCTTTTTCTTTTTTGTGCCCAGTGATTACATGATGACAGAAAATTCTTCCAGAAATCTAGGACAGGGTCAGGACATATTGTTGGTGGGTTTTTACCCACCACTTGTCCTATGGTCTGATTTACTGAATCTGTGAGAAAAGTCCACAAATCAACATGATTATGAGCCTCAGATAGGGGTCTCAAAAGGAGAACTTGTTGATAACCGTTTGAAAATGAAATTCTGTGTCGTGAATATCATAATAATGATTTTAGCGTATGTATACTTCACTTTGAAGATATGAGTCTTTAACATTCTGGTTGACTGTCATAGCATATACCAAAACTATTCTCCATGTGTTCATCGAACAAACGCAACTGTTGATTCGTAGTTTTCCAAGTTTTGTTTGTTTGTTTGCTTATTATGTGCATCATAGGCAGTCTTGTAAGACTATGGTCGCGAGGCGTGTATTTAAAAATCCTTCAAACCCAAATTCTCATTCATTGGATGTAGTTGCTTTCAGGGGAGGGACTAGTCAGCATAATATGGTTGATGCTGTATAGCAATGAGTGTGCCAAGTAACTTGGGGATAAGTCGTCGTACGGTACTCCAATCCGCCCATTGTTATAAACGAGATTTACTTAATCCGTGGATCCCTGCCGCTTTTGAACGAGCCGTTTCACAAAATACATCAGATTCTACCAATCAACTTCGTCATTACCAAAAAACAACAGTACGCTCTAAGATGATATTTCAAATGATAGTTCTGATATGGTTGCGCCCTTGGATTCATTTTATTATATAGTTATGTCTTTGCGGAGATAACACAATGTACACCTGACTACTCCTCAAAGATGTTTAACTTACGAGAGGACTAGATTACGTCAATGTCGACCCTACTTATCCACGTTGCACTTCCTCAAGATTTTGGGGGGCTATTTCCAAAGGATTATGTCTTCAAGAAAGGCAGAAAAGGTCAAAAGGCGATTATCCCACACTGAGAAGCCATGCAGTGAGCTATCGGTGATATACGGTGCACGGTTATGTGAGGAAGATTCAAATAGCTCTAAAATGCACTTGACAAAGATGGATACTCTTTACAACATTTTCAAACTTTTAGGCTGACTTCCTCGTAATTGTCAGTTAGAAAAACAAAGGATTGAAAATGAGTGTCCCCTACGATATGGCCACGTATAGTTCCCCGATCACTCATTGATATTCACAGACTGCGCAAACCTTTCCCACTTGCTAAGGATTATTCACAACCACGAACATATATACAATACGTTTGTGCGTCATTATAGTGTCAAAACTTAGCAGATCGCATCGCTTTCTTGGACCTAAGATAGTGAATGCAGTTTAGCGCCTGAAGCGATGTTCCCATTACCGTGTATAATGCAGAGGAAAAAAATCATGAACAATCGGATCATGTTCAGTTGTTGCTCTTCGTAACGCGAAAGGCGAGCTTATTCTTTTGCAACACACATATCACATTAATCTGAGTGTGAGTACACCAGGGACAATGTCTTAAACGAGTAACAATAGAGTATAACATTCACAGCATACGGGAAATGTTCTTTCTTTCAGCGTCTAAACGCATCTAGCAAAAAAGAAAAGTCCTGGGGCTGAAGACTCAAAAGTCGGTATATAAGACACGTTATTACTACTGTCGTTGTTGTCATTATGGTAATTATGACAATAATGACAATACTGAAATTGTGATAATAGGGCAAGATGTACAAAAATAAAGATAAGTGTAATCTACGTCCGTAGCATTATAACATAATAATTGTCATTATCCTAATCACCATCGTTATCCTCTTCGATGTCGTCGATATGAATACCATCAAGAATATTTTCATGAGACATTTTATCACACAATTTATTTTCTCATGTCAGGCATTTCATCCACCGTGTTTCTCGTGGATGGCCCCTCCCCGCATGAGGGACGAGTGGAGATTGACTATGGAGGATACCGAGGCTGCGTGTGTGACGACCAATGGGACATGAAGGCTGCAAGTGTGGTGTGTCGGCAACTCGGCTTCGCTTCGGCAGTTCGAATCGGGGTCGGAAAGACCCGGCGCTACCCGACAGCAATGTGCAAACGATGCCGTTTGACAGGGGTCAGGTGTAAGGGGGACGAAGAGGCGCTGTCACTGTGCTCCCATCGGAAATCTTCGGAAACGACCTGTGACACTGGAAGTCAGTCCGTTGTGGATGTGACGTGTTCAGCCAAAGGAGGTAGGACAACCTAATTTCTAGTGTAAGAAATGTTAATGGTTTCAATCCGCATTGTATCTCTTTAATGTCTGTAGTAATGTCAAGTAATGTCTTCTTTTTGAAGTCTGTACTGAGTCTTTGAGCACTAGTGTCTATATACTTGACCGAAAGATCGGTCTGTATCTGGTCGTCGGGGATATGTTCCGCGGAGACTGCGTCTGGCTTCACGGATCCCCTCCGCAGGAGAGCGATAACGTAAAAAAATAACAGACTCCTCCGGACAGACGTATCTTCTACGTCTATACTTTCATTTTAATTACGCTTATCTTTTTTTTTATCAGTTCGTCTGATTGGAGGGTCCATCCCACAAGAGGGCAGTGTGCAGGTTTACAGCGGCGATCGGTGGGGCACGGTGTGCGATGACGGCTGGGGCCTTCAAGAGGCGACCGTCGTTTGTCGTCAGCTTGGGTACACCGCGGCCACGGCCGCCAAGAGTAATGCGCACTTTGGCGAGAATCATGACGTCGACATCCTTCTCGACGATGTGACGTGCAGCGGCGAGGAGGCTGACCTGTACCACTGTGCGCACAGGAGATGGGGGCAGCACGACTGCAAGCACTCCGAAGATGCTGGCGTGGTTTGTGCAGACGACTCGACGTCAGGTGAGGTTAACCTTGTATTGTCTGTCCTTAAAGTCTTAGCTGCAATGAATGATGAAAATTATTACAAGGGAGAAAGGTTCTCCTTGAATATGAAAGGAAGTCTTTATCAGATTTAAGTGAGATCTGCAAAAATGTACGGGGTGATCCATCGAGACATGATGCTTGGGGAAAGTGAAATGGCGAGTATGAGAAGGATCGAGCGATGTGTGGTAAGAAACTAATGGATAAAAAGAAGACTGGGGATATGATGGAGCTGCTTGGGTTGAAGGAATCAGTGGAACTAGTTGATAAGGGCGAATTGATCGACCGTGGTACGGGTATCTGTTAAAGAAAGATGATGATGCTATGTTCTGAGGAAAGTGCCAAAGCTTAAAGTGAATGATCCTCGAAGGCGAGGACGACCAAAGAAAACGGGGTGAAGACCCAAAGGAAGAGGAGCTTGGAAAGATTGGCATGAGAAAGGACAACGCCCTTATATTATTTGATTATTTGATTTTTTATCCCATAGTCGAAGGTCAACAGCTTTGTTTATGTTCTCCGGAATGAATGTGGCTATGTTGATGTTCTCTTCAATGACTTTTCATGAAAAAAAATTTTTTTTCGTATATACATTTGTCTTTGCTATATTTCCTCATAACCTCTTCGTCAATCACGATATCTATCTATCTATCTATCTATCTATCTATCTATCTATCTATCACCTACCTACACAAACACACATAAAATATATCTCTATCTACATCTATTTTACACGGAATTTCTCCATTGCTCTCTGAGCAGTTGTGGGAGCCGTACGACTCACCGGGGGCTACTTACCCTATGTTGGCCGACTGGAAGTTTACCGATACGGGGAGTGGGGAACGGTTTGCAATCAGAGCTGGCACGAGTCAAATAGTCAACAGGTGAGCGAAGATAGCCATCTCAAATAACCCCAATCAACAATGGCTCAGAAGTTCGGCATTTTACATGGAGGCAGTATACAGACAGTATATGAGACAAACCCTATCCTTAAAGTGGCATACGTTTCCATTTATCCTTCCCCAAGTAATGATATACACTAAATTGTGTCTGCTCCCATCTGTAGACATAATGCAATTTCATCATTTCCACCATCATCTTAGTGAATTAATTTGTTAAATCAGATTATGTAAGTAAGCTACATCAACATGTCAAGCTAACTCGTGTAGTCGACAACCGGCCGTGTCACTCAATTCGGTACCGGACGATGTAAACATATAATCCATGACAAGCACTGATAAGTGGTCTTCTCACAGTTGTCAGTAATAACTTTATTAACGTTTCATCCAGGTCTGTAATCAGTTGGGATACCGCTATGCAGGGAAAGGCGAGTCTAACAGCTGGGCTGTCAATATCACCTCGGACAATAATAGCCCAGTTTACCTGAGTAACGTCGATTGCGAAGAAGGAATCTCATTGGCCGAATGTCATCATGACCTGTGGCAAGACAACGACTGCACGCATGCGCAGGATGTTTTTGTCACGTGCGATCGACAACCAGGTAAATCACCTTCTTCGTTTGCCTAATTTTATGGTAAAACTATTCTTCTTCATTCCTATTCCCATAAAGCACACTGTTCTTAACACAGACACTGTGAAGACATGTCTTTACAACGACAGTGAGAATGGTTTTTAATGGAGGTATAATCCCACCACAGACGTGAGTCCTTACAAAATACAGAAAGCTAGCACTCATATCGCTAGATTAAAAAAAACATCTCAATTAAAATCATAAAATACCAAAGTTTACTTGATTCCGGTTACATAGTACACAACAAAATACCAAATGTATAAGTTACATGCTTTATGGTATGTTGCGAAATTGAAACGATTGTATTGTATTGTATTGTATTGTATTGTATTGTATTGTATTGTATTTATTCAGACAAATTAAAGCAACATGTTTAGGGGTGAAAAAAAAAGATACGAATACCCATGCATGTCTGCACCCCTGAAGTACATTACACACCAATTTAAACAAATTAAAAGTTATAATCGGAACACTGAAATACAAACATCTGGATACACGATCGGAAAATCTAAGCTGAAATGTTGTGCTCACATCGAGCACAAGTTTGATTTTTGCTGTAGTTACAAATTGCAATATTGGCTTTAAGAACACCGAGGAGCGCCTTCTAGGTGATCACGCGAAGGTGAAGGGGGTGAGGGAGGGAGGGGATTTCAATGCTGGACATACGACAATATACCTTTGTCACGTGTTCTTTTGATACTGTGACGTCTGGTCATCGGTTTGATTTGCAGGTGACGAAGGTGAAGTTCGGCTCCTGAACAGCCGAACTCCGAACGACGGCCTAGTTGAGGTGTATCGCTCAGGTCGATGGGGCAGCGTGCTGGGCGATATATGGGATATCGTTGATGCGGATGTCGTCTGTCGACAGCTCGGCTATCGAGGCGCTCTGGAAGCGGTAGTCGATCAGCGATTATCGCTAGACTCTGCCGACGCAACACTCGTTGGTTCTGTAGACTGCGATGGCTCGGAAAGTCAGCTCCTTCACTGCAAACACACGACCACGCCGACATGGGGAGGGGCGCGAGCGGGACAAGCAGGCGTGGTGTGCGCAGACGACCAGGGTATGATTTATCACTCTGCTTAGTTAATTCTATATGTGACTCATTATTGGCTATATTCAGCCCATTATTGCAAATCATTATTGTTTCTTTCAACCAGCTACATGATATAAGGAACAGGCTCATAGCTGAAATCAAAATGGCGTTTAGATGTTATATATCTAACATGACAGTCCAATATGAATAGCAAGAATTTGACATAGCAACACGGTTAAAATTCTTTCTAAAAATGCATGTAGGTAATGATTCATACTTTGATTTTGTTTTCGACCGGATTTTAAGAACAATGCACCAACTGTGTGGAAAAGTTATTCAAGATTTCAAGGCATAGCATGAGATGTTACATATTGCCATTCAAAATCTAATGCAGGTAATGTGACAATGTGACAGAGTTATATTCATTTTCAGGACAGACAAAAAAAAAAACTTTAATCGATTTCATTACGCCACGTCAATGGTCTTATATATCGGCGGCATTGGTGTTAGAGCAAACACACAATCATGAGACATATGTGACTCTTAATTGTCTTCTAACTAGACCCGAAATAAAGTGGGCCTTAATTAATTGCATACCTGAAGACAAGAAATAGAGAAATATAAGATATCACTATACCATCTTCCACAAACAGACATTTCACAAGTTTCAGGCACGTTTCTTTGCAGAAGGCGCTGGCGTGGATGGGGCGATCCGACTGATGGGTGGACGGCGGCCAGGGGAGGGCCGGGTGGAGATCTACCACAGCGGCGTGTGGGGAACGATCTGCGACGATTTCTGGGACGAGAGGGAGGCCGAGGTCGTATGCCGCCAGCTGGGATTCCGCGGCACGTCAGAACCAAAGCGAGGCGGCTACTTCGGCCAGGGCCACAGCCGGATCCATCTCGACGACGTGATGTGCGACGGCACGGAGGATTCGCTGGCGAATTGCTCGCACGCACCCTGGGACGACCACAACTGTCTTCATGGCGAGGACGCAGGCGTCATATGTCAGTCGTTAGACAGTGAGTCGTCTTCCTTGATCTGAATCATGTAACTCGCGAATAGCAAACAGGTTTTAGGTAGTGGAATGGATGATTGCTTATTGGTAGATCCAGTAAAGCCTGCATGGTTGTCTATCTGCCTGAGGTTGAGGCTTGACCACACGTTTACACAAATTGTTCTAGAAGTATCAGGCTCGTATGTCATGTGACATCAGGCTCGTACACCTGTCATGTTTTCTCATCCAGTCAAAATAAAAAGAAACAATTACTACTATCACATAATTAACATAGTCTTTTTACATGTCACAGTTTCATCGATTAGCAATTGGTTCCATCTGGCGACTTCCCGGCAAAAGTTGTTCTTCACCGAAGCTGTGTATACAGAAGGACAGTCTATCGTCTAGAATCCGTGTTCTCCTTTACTGCTTCCTGAAAACTTATCCCTAATACTCATGTACACCTTTAAACAGATTAAAGGTGGTATTCTGAACACCGTTTTATCTCTGTTGTAACTTGTGTTGTAACTTGTGTTGTAAGTCTGTGAGTTATAACACCGCTAAAACAGTTGTAAATCGGTATTCTGAACACTGTTTTAACGGTGTTGTAAGTCATGATAACCACGCCCATCGCAATAATCATATCCAATAGGAAATATTGTTAGAAGTAGCATCTAAGACATTTCAACCAATAAGATTGCTCCCTTGGGCAAATGCGCCTGGCTTAACTCTGCGCGTTTTAACAAGCGCTCATTCTCTGGCGTGCGCACAAATAGGACAATGGTATGCGCAGGTAAAGAGAGCCAGAGATAAAATAAAGTTACAACAGAAGCTTGATCATTATGCCTTCTTACCGGTTTTGACGTATAGTTGGTGCAGTAGGGGATTCGCAAAGCTATCTCAGATTGAGTCTTTTTATTTGAAATTTTGTTTAAAAAAATAAGAAGATATCTGGCGTTCATAAGATGAACCCAAATTTCATGGTTTATGTGGAACTAGACGCTTCTATATTACGTTAAGCCCTTGCAATGCCATGTTATTATTATCATTAAATATTATTATTGTTGTTGTTGTTGTTGTCACTATCTTCACAAGATATCTCTTGGAGATCATTATCACGTAAAGTTCCATCATGGAACCTTAGACTTCTAATACTTTTCTTAGGATTCGCGCCATCCCCAGCAATAAATATTTTTGAAACACCCAAAGGTACTGATAATGAATTCTTTTTGGTGAAGATAGTGAAATCATATTTAAAAATATTTGATATTTTGAAAGATATTTTTGAAATGAATAGTGCTTAAAACAAGTTAGTGCCGACGGTGCCGGTAAACTTTCTGTTCATGTGTTTGTGTTTTTATCTATGTGCACAATTATGCTACGCGTATGTACTTGCAATGTTAATGTTACCAAATTTTGTATTGTGGAATGAGTTTACATTTTGTCAAACTGCTATATCATTTGCCTTTCTGTACATACATTGTTGTTATTTTTTGTATATCTTTTTTATTTTGAACTCGCATACCACAATATTGAGTTGGTGAATAATCTCACTATCTAACATAAGTTAAAACGAAAGTTACAACGGAGTTATAACACCCTCCACCCTGTTTTATCTCAGAAGCATAAATTTGCACGGGGCATGACTTACAACAGAAGATAAAACAGTTTTCAGAATACCGTGTAATCTAATGGGTGTTCAGGTTTGCGCCCACTGTTACGCGCGTGCGCATACCCTAAGACAATGGTATGCGCAGGCAAAGGGTGCGCAAGATAAAACACTAGTTACAACACAAGTTACAACAGAAGTTACAACAGAGATAAAACGGTGTTCAGAATACCGATTTATTACAACAGACTTACAACAGAGATAAAACGGTCTCAGAATACCACCCTAGTGTTCTACGTACATGTACTATGAAAGTCGCCTGAAGAAGCGGATCAGGGATCGTTCACGAGTGAAACATGCTGCCGTTCAAACGTGTTCTCAGATTTTGGGTTTTAAAAGTGCAATTAATATTGTCACGGACAGTTCTCTATCTCCCGAAAAAGTGATATAACGGCGTAACATTCAAACCTTTCCTACAGGATCCATCCGCCTCGTGAACGGGAGCCAACCAAACGAGGGCCGAGTGGAGGTCTATCTCGGCGGCTCCTGGGGCACTGTATGCGACCATCACTGGGATATGACGGATGCCCACGTGGTGTGCCGTTTCCTTGGATACCGAGGTGCCTCGGACGCTCCTGGAGGAGCGAAATTTGGGCGCGGCTCGGGTTCGATCTCCATGAATCGCGTACTTTGCGAAGGCAGCGAGATATCTTTGTTCCAGTGCGCGCACTGGCCCGTCGAAGACGACTGCTCGCACGACAATGATGCGGCCGTGGTTTGCCTCACAAACGGTAAGATAATTTTTTGAAGAGTGGAATAACGTACGTAATATCCATGATGCCACCTTCAAAGCAAACCAACGCCTAAACAAACGTTTGATCGACAATGATGCCATGTCCTTCTGCAGCTCATTTTCTGAAGTTAGTCACGGAAGTAAATTTCGATTTTGAATATTCTGAAATATAAAAAGATGATTCATATGTACATTCACTTTATATGGTATTTTCAAAGCAGATAGTCTCATCTTTTGCCGATGGAAAAGTTAGGGTCTGTAAATGATCGATACTTACATAAACTGCAAAATCGAGGTTCACTTACAAAGAAGATACAGTACGTCGGATGATATTGCACCAAACCTGTTCAAATTATTGAGAATGCCGTGAAAACGACCCTTTGGGTAGCTAATGCACATTTTAGTCATCACTTTGTAAACAGAATAATTGACCTATTCGGTAAAAGAAACAGACCCTTCCGAAAATCTTTATCTTGGTCATTTAAAGAATTGATGATATTTTGAGTCCACCTGTCCACTGCTCCATTTCCCCCCCCCCCCCCAAGCTATTATGCACGATCCGTGCGCACGTGGTACAATGTGGTTAAACGGAAACCATGTGTTACTTCTTATTTTCATGTTACTACTTGATCCCTCTCAACAGAAAACTCCAACCCATCAGTGTTGGCGATCTCCGGTATCGTTGTCGGCTGTTCAGTGGCGATCGGAATCGTCGTCCGCATCTTTTTCGAGTCTTGGCGCCGGCGTTGTCAAGGTGATGAACTCCGTTCTCCACGTCTCGCTCGAAATCTGCCGCGTGGCCGAGGTCGATCCCCGGCGACTCGGACATCAGTAGAACGGGGTACTAACGAGGAAGATAACAAGTACGTGGCGTTTTACCCATTCATGCCTCCTCCTTACTCACCGACGGCGGAGGACCAGCAGCCGCAACAAAGTGAGGAGGATGACTCGGAGGAAGCCTCACCCCATAACGACAGCTGCTATGGAAGCGAAGTCCACTGCGATGATGGTAGTGACAGTGAGAGTATAGACCAGCAAGCGGATGTGGAAAGCGGCGATGCTAGTGAAGGCAACACGGACGCCATGTTTAGAACTTCACCTTCTGGCGCGCCATTAGCCCAACTGCCAGTGTACTTGACAACAAGCATTGCACCACCCACATATAGCGATGCTCTGAAACATCAAATTATTGGACCGGCGCGGTACGGTGGCGTTCCTATGGTGGTCTACGCGTCCCTGGATGAGTGCGGAGGATTATCAAATGGGCTGAGCCCTTCCACTCTGTTACGTGGTGACCCAGTATAGTAACACATCTACGTGCGAATTATATACTCTATTTATCAGATTTTATGACGAATATAAGTGTACATTTTAAGTGTAATAGATCGGAAATGTATGACAGATATTAAGATTTTATCAAGTTAGTTGTCTATATACAAGATCTGATAAGGAACCACAAAGTGTGATGTCATAGCCATTCATCACCATGGAAACTGATTCTATAATAAAACCCCACATGGATCGAAACCATGTTTGAACGTAGGTTCCAAGCCAAGCTATAACAAAAGACTGTGACATCATCACTTCGATACTCTGTACCGTTTCTTATACTTCTCATAAACCGCAAAGGAAACCACTAAAACCAATTAAAGGAAACAGATTTTAAAAAATGGATTGAATGATAGCAGCAATGCTAGTATAGAACTCATAAGTTAAAGATTGAGGTCTATTCAAAAGTTATGAATTCTTAAATTTTCGGTGCCGTCATCAGGCAGACTACTACAGTTCAAAACGTCATTATGGACAGTTTAAATAAAATATATGAAGCATACAACAAACTTTCATTTTTTCATCAAAAGTACACGTTCCAAGCAGACTACTACAGTTCATGACGTCATTATGGACAATTTAAAGAAAATATAGATATGGAGAATACCACAAACTTTCATTTTCATTGAAAGTACACGTTCCATCGACTTATTACTGACTTAAGGCTAAGGGTGATATTCCCTCTGCTATCTGAAGGAGGTAAATCAAGATTAGTGCTCTTTCAATATGCTAGAAAAGGAAAAAATGTTGAATTTTCTTTATATTTCCTGTGTATTTTATCCATAATGACGTCATGAAGTGTAGTAGTCCCCATAATATATTCAGTGATGGCGGCACCGAGACTTTAAAAATTCACAAGTTTTGAATCGATTGTCCTCAAACTTTCACCGATTTGTTCTACTAACATTGCTGCTTTTACTCAACCCACATTTATGTATGCGTTTTTGCTTGATGAAGCGAAAACTATGAAAACATCCACAAACGGGGTCCGTACTAACTATTCATTCATGATCCGAAACACTTGTACCAGTTACAGCTGTTCGAACATGCTGGGACCAACTTTGACATTGTGAGCATTTTAGTTATAATTTTAGGTTTAATGCTATGACGATACAAATTATACTTTCCGAAAATTGCGAGGCCAGACCGATTTTACATCAGCTTGACCGAAATTTAACATGATCCTTAAAAATCAAGAAAAACGAGGAAATTGGGTATCAACGTTCAAAACTATATTATGGTCGTGATTATACCACACACAAGAATTTACAAACCGAATCTCAGTCCATATTTATGACTATTCAAATGATTTCGTAATTATTCAGTAGGGATAATGCCATTCATAAATTCGTGAATAGTGTAGCAACAGGCACCGAGTGCATATCTATTTTAATTATACAAGTAGTTAACCATGTGTTGTTCATAATTGAGGTGGGGATCAGAAAGATGATGCACAATGACCTCATCTTGATCCCATTTTCATCTTATAGTTTAAAAAGAATACATTTTTATCCATCTTTTACAAATCTTTCTCTGATCTTGCTTATTGTGCTGCTGGTTTGGTTTGGTAAGAAGGGTCATTTGGTACACCGTGCGCATTTAACCAGATTTTGTCTCAGTCCATGTTTACATTTGATAAGGTTTTCAGGTTTGTTTGGTGTGGTTTTTTTTGTAGTTCACAATACATTGTGGAATAATCAAGCGAGGGTGTGTCTAAAATGATCTCATAAACATCGTATACTATATTACTGTGACGTGGGTCAGATTTATTTGAGTAACTTAATTCAGATTTTACAGGAGACCTCGAGAGGATTTTTACATTTGAACATCTATCGATTGGTTATATTACGAGGTAGAGAGTTTCGGAATTCATAGTGATTGGGATGAGGAATAATAATGTTTTCAGCATTGATAATAAATCACAATGAACGAGGATGATGTCATAGAAGCTTCACGTGTGAATGCATGATTGCTTACTTAAAGAAGCAGAACAAAAGAAGAAAGCGTTCATAATTTCTACACATGTGTTAACTTGTTGAGCAAGTGCCATTGTAATGCATTACACTGCAGTCGACTCCCGTTATAACTTAACAAAGTCCTCAGGACCGGCAGTTTTCTTTCGTTATACCGAATTGCGTTATAAGCGAACAAGTAAACAATAAAAAAAAGGGAATAATGTTTGTGCCTGGATTTTTACTTCGTTGTAACCGGAATTTCGTTATAACAGTGTTCGTCATAACGGGAGAGCTCTGTATACATTACTGAAATAGGTGAGCCTCTTACGTTATGTCATCCTGGTTCAACATGTTCAATGTATTATGTTTTTGGGGGGCTTTCAGAGTATTAGTTTATCTGTCATGCTCAAGGACCACAATAAACAAATTCCAAATTTGAATCTGTTCATGCACTATCGATTTATGATGCGTCAGTGATTGTGTAAATTGTTTGGAATCATTTTTAATCTAATTTCATGTTTTGTAAGGACATTAAATAATGTGGAAATCACATCATCTGCTTCATTCCTGTTTCAAAATTATGTTCTCTCTCGTGTATAATTCTAGGCTCATACCTTCTCAACATCCATGTCCTATATACTTCTTTCTTTTACTTTCGCCAGTAGGTGAAACCTACGGCCGGTGTAGCGGCACATAGCGTTCCATGGCGTATTTTGCCCCATAACAGAATCCGCCGGTGGTTATCGTTTTAATCGGCGAATAATGTTCTGGCGCGGAACAAATCGGCCGTCACTGTAACGGCAGATAGTGTACAGCGGCGGATTTTGTCCGAGCTGTACAACAATGGTGAGGTATTGTTGTTGTTTTTTTTTCTCTCTCTCTCTCTCTCCCTCTCTCTCTCTTCCCCCCGGCTCTTTTGGTCATGATATATCACAGGCGGCGATCCTTTTTGTTGTTGTTGTTGTTGTTTGTTTGTTGTTGTTTGTTTGTTTTTTTTGGGGGGGGGGGGGGAGGGGGGTAGTCCCCCTGGAATTTTTCTGAATTGTTTTCACTGGACCCAAATTCTGGAATAATCTTCCCGCAAATTTAATCAAAATGTTCTTCTGTTCATTTTCAAACAAAAATTCAAATCAATGCTACTTGATAACTGTACTTTGTCTGACTACAGCCCTTTAACCGGTTATTTTACATCAGTTTATTTTTGTGCATGGTGGATTAATTTGAAGTGTAAGTTTGATATAGGCCTATACATCCGGTTTCAGCGTTTATGCTCCCATATAATCATTATACACTAATACTCATACCTTGAATTCGTCATGACCTGGACGGTGGATTATTATATAATTGTATACTTGTGCACTTATATGTCAATGTTTCTTTTTCACTTAGTTCTCATTCTTTCGTTATTCTTTTTCTTTTTTTTTTCTTTGATTTCTTGTGCCCTCTATACCTTGCTATTTTGGCTTTCATATAGTTATGTCATCTGTACTTTGTGTCTTATCTCCATTGCAAAACGTATTCGCATTGCTATTTATTCCTGGAACCCGTGGTTACAAGCTTTGTTTTTGCGGTTCCTTCATATTTCACTTCTTATTGAGAATTGTCTTTTATGACACATTTTCTCGTCATTATCCACTTTATATCATATGTTATCTTTTTGTTCGTTTGCTTTTTGATTTGTTTTGTGCTGTTTGTTTGTGTACTTGTTTTGTATTTTTGCTTTTACATGCCAAGTGTAATGTGAAAATAAACGTGCCGGAACTGTTCACTGTGTCTCGAGGGTAAGATCGGTGGCAGTTTCAGTAATTTAATTTAATTTCAATTCTGAAAACGCAAAGAATCCCTCAGTCAACCTTTGGCCCACTTCCTATAAACTGACACATTGAAGATCCACATGTGAATCTAAAGGTCCCAGATATTTATTGATTTAGCTTTGCACATTTTCCCTTAAACGTTCATTTTCTCTTGTAGGGCCTACTTTTCTTCATTGAAAATTATAAATATTCCACAAAAACAACAACTCCAAAACATATAATTTCAATTATGAGAATGCAAAGGCCCCCCTTGTGTGAGAGGGGGACATCCCCAACCCCCCCCCCCCACACACACACACACACAAAACACACACCTTCGGTCGACCTTCAAACGCTATACACCGTGAAGACGGACACGTTCATCAAGAGGTGACAGATACCACGATTTAGACAAATTAAATTTTCTTATGGGTAAGTGATTACTGAGAAAAGAGGGCTTGAAGTTTAGTGTCTATGTTTAGTGTCATGGCCTTAATCTCACCAAGCCGTGCTCTGCGCGATGGGTGGCACAGTAAAGAGGACTTAAATCTCTATAGCAACCACAAAGAGATTACACATAAATTGTGCACATCCTATTTGCACATCAACTTTCAAAGCAGTGACATCATTATTCATGCTTGCAACAGCCACTTGAGTTGAAAATGATGAGTGTGTAAATGGCTTTAGAGAAAAGGGGACCTTTAAGACATACCTAGTCGCACTATTCTACAAAAAATGTGTTCTATGGAAAACTGCGAAAAAACACAAATTGTTTTGGTTTTTGTGATCATATATTTTAGAATTATGTAGAAGAATTGCTCTTCATTTCATTCAATTCAATTCAATTCAATTCAAAATGATTTTATTTGCATATAAAGTAATACAAAGTAATATACAGAACGCTTACATGAGTACATAACATCAAAAGGAACTTTGAATCACGTAATTTTCAACAAAACATGAAAACAATTTAATTATTATAATGATATCAACTCTCTGGTTTGGTTGAATAAACAAGTAAGCAATACAATTCTTCCAGAAGATATAAAAACTAATTATTGACTAAAGGTTGAACCATATCACATTTTTGAGACTTCATTATAAAGTTGAGAAGTGCAACTGTTTTTGTTGGTTTTGTGATGCCCACACAAGAGACCATTATACAGTCTAAAGATAACCAATAGTGAAGTACTAGTATTGATGTAGTTATAGGTATACTATATTCACAGCTGTGGCATTCTTTTCAAGTATAGAAGTACAAACGTATTATGCATTAAGGTATCCATTAATGAAGTTTGAAACATGATGGGAGCTGAGTACCACATATAAAAGCTTAGCCGAAAATCATTTAAGTAAAGAAACACGCCCAAAGTGTGTGATTTTTACACTAATTAGAAAGGAGCGCTAAAGCGAACCTTCTCAGCCTCTATACCTCGGAGAAGCAGCACTAAGAAAATTGACTAATGTACGGGAAATGGTTCCAAGTGACTGGGTAATAATCACCATCTGGTACTATGTGAGTTCTTATGAAAATGCCTTAAAGGACAAGTCCACCTTCATATACATAAGGATTGAGAGAATGCCGCAATATTAGTAGAACACATCAGTGAAAGTTTGAGGAAAATTGGATAATCCGTTCAAAAGATACGAATATTTTAAGTATCTGCGCAGTCACTGCTGGAAGAGAAGACTACTACAGTGTATGATGTCACATGCGTACAACTACATAAGGAAAATAAAAAGAGAATTTCACAAAACTTTACTTTTTGAATAAAGTGCACATTTCTTTGACTTGCTACTGACGTATGTTAAGGGTAATATCATTCCCCCTGCCTTCTGAAAGAGAGAAGTCGAGTGTTGTTTTGTTATGCGAGAAAAATGGAAATATGTTGAATTTTCTTTATTCTTTCTTTATATCGTTGTACTCATGTGACATCACAAGCTATAGTAGTCTTTTCATCCAGCCGTGACTGAGCAGAAACTTCAAAAATTCATAACTTTTTAATGGATTGTCCGATTTTGCTCAAACTCTCACTGATGTGTTCTACTAATATTGCTGCATTCACTCAACCCACATGTCTATGAAGGTGAACTTGTCCTTTAAGGCACTTTCAAAATTTGGACAAAAGTAGTGACATAACAGCATCTTCTCGTGACCTTTTACCCCATGACCTGAATCTTTCCCTTCAAAATCATTGTTCAGTAATACGTGTATATACCCTGTAACATCAATAAAGGCCTACATTGCGTCATTTCCGAGGTACATTAAGTTGTACGGTGAAAATGTTATTTAACCAGCTTCGGATTAAATTTTTAGCATTTCAACCTTTGCCTTTGTCCTTTTCTCTGACCATACGTTCTAATTATCCCCCCTCAAAAACAAAACAAAAAATCTTCTCTAGAAACCTATCTTAGAACTTTTCTCTGACCCTACTAACCAAAATTTCCCAAAAGAATCTCCATGCAACACATTTATACAGATCCTTAAAGTTTCATGAAGTTACTCTGAGTTATTTCCGACATAATGGAAATTATCATGAAATTTCAGAATTTTCACTTGACCAAACTAAAAGGCCTAAAACTTTCTGTAGAGAATTATTACCTGGCAATGCATACGTAGGTCCTACAGTAAGTTTTACTGAAATACCTTAAAATACCTTGTAGAGGTATGGAAGGAAAACATTGGAGATTTATCATTTGACTTTGACCTGGAGCATGTACGCCAACCTGTTGATAGGAGCAGAGTCCACGCACACATAAGGCCTACTTTGATACTTTGAGCGGTGTTTCATTTACATTGTCAGAAAGATCGATTACGGGCAGAAAGACGGACGAATTGACAGACGGACAACCCGAAAACATAATGCATCAGGCGACACTTCGCGGCGGAGGCATTAAAATGCATGTTTTTGTTTTTGTTTTTTGCTAATGTAAGGTAAGTACGTATTAAATAAAATTATATCTTCTGCTCGCCCACGCAGTAGGTGAGGAAGCTTCAAATCAATTACTATAGATAAAAATCATAGACCTATACATACACACACACACACACACATATATATATATATATATATATATATATATATATCAATTCAATTTCAATTCAATCATAGTTTATTTCCAATCAACGAAAATCAAAAACATAGTACAATGTATACATGTCATTAAATGATATTGTTCAAACGCTTGCAAAAGATTCATGTAATATACGAGACAAATTATAGAACAACATATATGTACAATAATAAAGAGGAACACTGTACAAATACTACGTGGGCGAGCGGAAAATAAATTCGATCATGGAAAATAGTGATCCACTAATGTATATATATATATGTATATATATGTATATATATGTATATATATATATGTATATATATATGTATATATATATATGAATATATATACATATATATATATACACACACACACACACACACACATATATATATATATATATATACATATATACATACAATATATATACAATATATATATACATATATATATATATATATACACACACACACACACACACATATATATATATATATATATATATATATATATACATATATACATACAAACATGGTGACATTAAAATGATAGAATTACTAAGTTTTCCAATTTTCAAACTCTTATTTTGAAAAGTGAATAATTTGTGTGGACCATACAGCAGACGTGCTTGGCCCTTTCTGTTATATCTCTTTGAAATTCTTTTTTTTTTCTAACTTTGATTATTAAGATAAGACTTACTGAGATTCGCTGATAAAAAGTGGAAACAACTCGGCTGTACCTGCTCATGTTCGAGTTATGCCTGTGCTCATCCATTGGCTTACTACAAAGCTCTTAAATAGAGGACTTTGAGGAAAATTTGACTACATTTGTTTTAAATCGAAATACATTACTTTCTAAGCATTTTTGCACCATGCAGACCCTATAATACGCGTAAAGTTATCAGAAATGGAACATTGAATATTTTGAACTCATAAAGAAATGTAAACAATGACTCTTCAATCATATATATATCATAACGTAATGTTTCTTCAGCAAATAGATATATGCAGATTGTCTTGCGAAAGTCTTAGTTGTGCTGCTTTGACGTATGCATTTTTTGTTGATTGTCCAACAGATTTTCTCATTTCCCCCCTTTTTTAATTATGACAAGCTTATCTTGGGTTTTACGAGCTTTTCTTTCCGAAAATAGATCTACCATAAAGGTATTACACATATAAGACTAATGGAAAATGTCGGTATACAGTCTTCATTTAAGGACACACCTCAACAATCAACAAAATAGATCATCTTCCCGTTTCTTGTCTTTATCATCTACACAAGAACACACGAGCATAACATTTAATACAATATCTTATATCAGTTATTTGGCAGTTAAAGCCCAAACAAAGTTCTGGTACGCCTGCAAAAGTTGTCAAATTTCGCTCCCAAATGTGAACGTATGCTTAGGAAATGTGCAGAATAACGATGTTATTACAAGATATTCGATGGGTAACGACGAAAATGCGAAATATTAAGCAAAAAGGTTCAGTCTCAGAACTTACCCGAACGGGGTCAGGCTAAACTCGGACTCTGGGATAACTCGGCTTCGCTTTGACGGCGGGATGAGTTGTAATGGTTGTCCCTCTGATTGTACAGTGTTGTCCTATGGGAGCGGCCAGTATAAACTAGCGCTTCGTGTTCTGGCTACTCCCAGTAATGGTCCGAGTTGTTACAACGCGCGTATCAAAACCTCTTTTGCGCGCATGCAAAATTAGTGTGCGCCTATCAAGCTTGATAAACAACAACAAAAACTTCAAAGACCGCGCGTCTCAGCAACTGAGGACCGCGCGATGTCATTTTTGTTTTGTTTTGTACAGGATTACGTTAGCACGCACTTTCCTGTTCTTTGGTATTATGCAGTTGTGGCCAGTAGAATGTGGCGATCACTTACTGCGTGTGAGTTGTCTGAAGTAGGGTCGAATTTTTCCCGAGACCGAGTTAGTCTGGAGCCTTCTTGAATAAAAGTCGGTTTTCCTACTATTATTATTTTTCTCAAAATACTCCTAACCGACTCATCATTCCGGCAAACCGCGTCAGCCAGGTAAGTTTCTTAGTGGACTCTTTCGATATATTGCAAGCAAAAATGAAATGGTGCTAGACGGGTTCTCAAGCACTTACCGAAACTTAGTTTTCACTTTAAGAATACGATTTAAAATCTGACTTTCTTTTTGCAGTCATATCCACCTGGTGCACACAATTTTATGGCAGAGCAACACAAACTGAAGACAGAGACGAGCTTAAATTTCCTTACTCACAATGCAGGTGTAGAGTTTTACAGCTTTATGGTGATTTACATACATGAGGATGATGAAGATATTACACATATACATCTTTGATAATATGAACATCATCTTTCAATTCAATGTATCATTCTAATCTTTTAGTGGAAATAATCCTCCAAGCTCGGCGTCACGTAAGGCCCTCAGAAGATCACCCAAATTGCGACCCTTAGAATTCATCCAGGTGTTCAGGCACTGTCGAGTAGCCATTTTAAGGTCATTGCTTTTTCCAAATAGGATCTGATCAGCTCTTGTATATTTAATGTCAAGTTTGCTACAAAACTCATGGTACTTCTCTGACGGGACTCTTGTCGAAAGCCAGGTAAGTTGGTCCTCTGATACTTTACAAACCCTGGAAGAACATATGATCGTTCAAATGTCATAATCACTTAATTAACAAGACGGATAAGTGTGATCATTATACTAGAAATACAGCTCTGTAGAATCAAGTCAAAAAATTGTAATTTTTTATGAAGTGTGTGACATGGGCAGTGATGGGTGTCGGAACCGAAATGAAAAAGCTATTTAAGAAATAGCACAAACAATTTCCTACTGTATTCTTTTCCTTCAGTGTGTGAGTGTTTATTTTTTATTTTTTTATTATTTTTAAATCTTTTTTTATTTTTTTATTTTTTATTTTTTTATTTATTTATTTTTTTGGAGGGGGTCCTTATTTTTTTTTCCAATCATACGAAAAACAGGAAGTAGAATTAGACCCCTAGTGGTGAAGACTGAGAGATACATAAGGTAATTTTTTATTTCCATTTCAGTGCTAATCTCTGACTGAATTTTGTTGTGAAGTGCTGTGAAACCAGTCATTGACTGTGTGATAAGGGCGCTAATATAAATAAAATGATGTGATTGTATTGTTTTGTATTGTATTGTATTATATTGTATTGTATTGGGTCTCTTCATGTAAAGTTTTCACACGAAGGATCAAAGGCCTCTCTGCCCAGCATCGCACTCACATCGATGTGATTTATTAGCCGTCATTTTCCAGTTTTGAGTTATGAGTTAAACTAAAAGATACAATTACTTAGTGAGTGAACCATGTCATCGTCACAACCCTTGCTCATCAATATCATTCAAATATCACGATAATTATGACACTGGCTATACCTTGCAATTATGTCTTGCACAGCTTCATTTCGTGCGTAGTGCAAAGGGACATTCCCTGTCTTGTCAGTAATGTTGACATCCGCCCCATGCTGAAGGAGGTAGAGGACAAGGGCTTGCGTAGGTTGCAGATGGTCTCTGGAATACTCCTTCATGATCTGTGATTAACAACAACAAGAGGTGTGCAGATTTTATCTGGATCAGTGACCACGCATTTCATCTAAATTTTCAATAAATATTAAAGCAGTTCAAACACTCAGGCTAAGGAAACACGGAATATATATTCCATGCATGTTTCTTTATAAATGCTGTTTAGCAGCTGAAAAGAAGCCTGAGGGTAACTATGTTTATCTGACATGTAAGTATCACACCATAAGGGTAATGTATCGTGGCAAGTGACGTATTTTGTTATTCCATGTTTTGAAGGATAGGAATGGAAAGCAGGATGATGATGATGATTGAATTTCAACTCGCTACTTTATGATGATCCAAAGCATCAATACATAATATTTAAACAGTTTAGTTAAATTCATTACCATTTCGATGGTATTAAAGATGTCATTTCCTAAAATTCATGAAGTTTTCATGCCAAAAAATAAGCAACCTGTGTGCAAATAAAAACTCCCCTACACTTTCTATTTTTTAAATATACTAAGTGCAGCATGTTGTTACATTTGCCGTAAGTAATGTAAAGCACAACCTGAAGTAATGTAATAAAGTAATGCACATCTTCGCATACATAATTTCGTGTAACTTTGACCGTGAATGCCCGGTAAATAACTCTAAAAAATAATGGAAATGATATCCCGTTTTTCTTTTCTTTCTTGCTTGTAAAAAGAAAAATGCCTTATCTACATTGCATTGTTGTTTTGACTCTGACTTTTTTTCGACATGCATAAAAACTCAACAACATACTTTCCTCAGGGCTGATGAACAATCAAGACATCTCTTGGTATCGTCGCAGAGTCTGACGGCCGTGTGAAGACACGTTTGACCATTGCGACATTTAATGTTCAGGTCGGCATCGTATTCCACAAGGAATTGTATCACAGATGAATGACCGTGCCATACAGCATGATGCAATGGAGTGAAGCCTGTCCAATCAACGCTGTTTATCAATCCTACGTCTTTTAACTAAAAACATATAAATGAAATAAATAAGAAGATTATTCCGGCTAAGACAATGATATTGGTGACAAGGGTGATATCGGTGATATTAGTAATACTGTTGTTTTTCCAGAAGAGCACTGATTTCCTTTATTCATGGCATACTAAGGGGGGTTGTAACATATGTAGGAGACTGCAACTTGAGAAATAATTTCGTATTTTTCAGTAAAATGACAGGCACACACACACACACACAATATATATATATATATATATATATATATATTGCAAAAAAAGCTCTAGCATAAGAAGTACAAGAATAATTCTTTATTCGTATTCTTAAAAAAATATTCACAAGAAAAGTGATTTTAGGGCAAAAAAGTGAATATCCACAAGTAGGAAAATTTTATTTGTTCGTATAAAATATTGAATATATGGAAATCATTTCATTACATTCAAAGAATTCTTGGTATTTGAGTTTTTTTTATGTGTGTGTGCATTAAATAATGCACTAATATTATTAAAGTTCATATTTCGTGTCACCGTAGTCTGTTGTTCAATGTATGAGGGTGTGTACATGCAAGAATATGTTTTTGAGGTCAAATGTCCGCTATATTAGAGAAAATTTGGTCATTCAAATTTCCACAAGGAATTCAAATGTCCACATAGAAAGACCAATATCCTAAACGGTATAATGTCTGAAGTCAAGTCGAATATAAACTCAACAGATATTCTTGCGTCATCTTCGTTCAAGGAGAGTATCGTGTCGGTACAGGTAATTCAAATGTCACATAAAGGTAATTCATATATCCGTTGAATCTGTGATATATATAAACCCTTCAAAAAAGTTTGGAAATCTGACTTCAGTTGTAAATTTCTCCAGTTTGTAAGCACTATACAATATGTGCTTGATATCAATGGAAAGATTATTAAATTTTCTTTGAAATGATATCCTACTCATTATGATTATGCCCATCAAGTGAAGGGCTGTACGCAAAATTGTCTGATAAGGTCTGCATTAAAAATTTACAAAATGAACAAGAATGTTCCTTATGAATGAGAATGGTCGTGAAGAGTGAATAGAGAACATGTTCTTTCGTGTTATGTCTTTTGTTCTCAACTGGTCAGCCATGAAGGCAAATTTCAATAGACATCTTAACTTCATATTCAAGTTTCATTGGTACCATGCCAGGCAATTTCGATAGCTCATCAAGTTTTATGGTTGTACATCATGCCACGTGCAAGCAATGTACAAAAAGCCCCCGTCATAGGGCAGATTGAAGATGCTTCGAAAAGATGACAACCGAGACTACATAGAGCGAGACTTGTGCGCAACTTTCTCGAGAGAGAGAGGGCATCACTTGAATGGACTGGCCTGCGTTCAGCCCCGACCTCAACCCCATAGAACATCTTTGGGATCAACTTGGCCGAACTGTGGGGAAGAGGTTCACAAATGCAACGACGCGTGATGACGTTGGCATGACTCCGTCAGATATAATACTGGTTGACGAGTGGAACGCCAATCCTCAACAACAAATCACGAAGCTAATCAACAGCATGAGGACACGGCACCAGGGGGGCGTTTCATCAACGAGTTCGTCGGAGTTTTCACCGACGAATTTGCTATCAGCCAATCAGACGCAAGGATTTATACTGACAACTGTCAAAAGCTAATGAAATCCTTGGTCTGATTGGCTGATAGCAAATTCGTCGGTGAAACCCCCGACGAACTCGTTGATGAAACGCCCCCCAGACGGTGGTGCAAGCACTTGGGTCGTCCACCAGATACTGAGCCCCGATCATGTTCATTGACCATATAAAGACAAATTGACATGAAGTAAAGACAAAATAACGACAAAATGAAGACAAAATAAAGATGAAACTCCAATAAAATCAAGACCATGCCATTTCATTTCTTTATGTCTTTGTTGTGGTTGATGTGGCGAGGTTCTGTGAGATAAAATGGTTGGAGTCATTACCGTTTGTGTATGTGTGTGTGTGTGTGTGTGTGTGTGTGTGTGTGTGTTTGTTTATCGGTTTGGTTGAACGCATACATGTTTCACTCCATTAACATGCTGATGTTACAATAAATGAACACCAAAGAAACAATATAGGGAACTTACTCATAATGAGGAAACTCCATTAGGAACGTCAAAAATTGGGCCATTTTGCAGCTTTAAAATTGTGACTTTACCTCATATTTGTAAGCACTGCACCTCCATGTTTACTATAACCATAACAAGAATGATATCATTTTAAAGGAATTAAAAAATCTTTTTGTGGTACTAAGCACAAATAAATTATTTCTAAGGAAAATAAGAAATGATTGATCAAGCTCAGTTTTCCAAACTTTTTGAAGGGTTTATATATATAACATGATGGTTGCTGAAGTGTTAGTATGTATATGACTAAGCAGATAAGTGGAGAAGTTTTTTAATGCAAAGTCTACATTCCATTCATGTGAATGGAATAAGCTCAACCAATCCACAATGTTCTAGGAGATGTCTGGCAAAGTGATGTAATGCATACATTGTACGGTACATTATAACTTGTAGCCCGGTGCAGCTATTTTTAGGTATGTTGTCATGCAGATATTTAGCCAGTGAGTCAGAGTGTCTAAAAATATCTTGAAGTCACAAGTATGGAGCTCTAGGTTGGAAATGATTACACGACATTCAAGAAAATGTTGAAGGTCCGTATATGAACCACAGAAATTCTGAAGTTGGCAGAGTACCCAATACCTTTGCTCTGAAAGTTAAGTCACTTCTGGCTCTGAAGCTACTTGTTATAGTCAGTCCTGTGTTTCCTGCAATGTGAAGACTATAACAATATAAAGCAAAGACAATTTTATATATATGGCTTTACAGTAAAGACTCGTTTCTTTGTTGATTTTTTTTCTTGCCCGAAGAACATTATTTCTTCCAGGGAACGCAAAGGCAGACCTGTTCGAGTCGATGGTATTGATCATACCACTAAAGAGAGAGGGGATGGGAGACTGAGAAAAAAATGAAAAGAAATGGGAAGAGAAAGACAGAGGGAGACGAAAAGAATGAAGAATATGGGAGGGTGATTAGTGTAATGATCATATAGGATTATCTTATAGGCTCCCTTATCAGCAGCTCGTGTGAAGGACATGAACATTGAAGAAATGTTGCCCCTTTTTGCCCTTTTCTTTCTTTTCTTTTCTTTTTTTTTTCTCCGTGTAAGAGGGAATTAATGATGTTCATTATTCCAAATGCTTGTAATTTCTAGAAAGAAATACGATCCTTTATTCCAAAGGTTCATTGATCTGAAAAGGAAATAATAAGATTCGTTATTCCAAAGGTTTGTAACTCCAAAAATGAAATAAGGTTCGTTATTCCAAAGGTTCATTTAGCTGAGGTTATTTTACCTGAATTTATACAGAGTGTCGTAAGTCTATTTGGGGAGTGCAATTCTTAATCTATTCACGGTTTCCAAAACCTTCAAAAAGATTAGTGAAAACCTATCCCTAGTACCGCTGAAAATAGGAACCTATAATAACAGAAAGTATAATTGACTATTATGCAATGGGATTTGGAAATGGTAAAGAAAACGGTTACCTTTGCCATTTCATCAGCTGCTTCATGTTCCGTGTTGCGGGTCGGTTCAACGATGTCGACGTGTCTTTCTTTCGCGGCAGCATGCTGAGCTGTGAAATCCTCACTTTCTGTGGTCTTTCTCCTGGCAGCAGTAGAAACCAGATATTTTACAATATCTAGATGCCCATGTTTAGCTGCCCAATGCAAGGCTGTTAGACCATCTCTTGTTGAGCTATTTATATCTGCACCTTGGTTGATGAGATATTTCACAATGCTTAATTGACCTTCTGCAGCTGCGATGCAAAGTGCTGTGTCATTCAAAATGCCAACGTTAACACCTTCCTCCATAAGATATTCAACGACTGAAAGGTTTCCTCCTTGGATTGCGACATGTAAAGGGCTTTGACCTTTTTCATTGGTTACGTTTACATCCGAAACTTTACTCACTAGAAAGGAGAAAATGTCCCGGCTTCCTGTTGCCGCGGCAATGTGTAAAGGTGTACTGCCATCGTTTGAAGCAGCATTGACATCAGCGCCATTGTCAGTGATCGATTTAAGGAACTCGAAATCTCCTGTCTGGACTGCAATATGTACAGGTGTCAGGCCACGTTTACCTTTGACTTTCACTTCCGCTATTTCATCAACAAGATAAGAAACAACTTCATGATGGTTCTTTGAGAAGGCCCAGAAAAGAGCTGTGCGACCTTTTTCATCAGCATGTGTCTTGGCTCCATAGTCTAGTAGTAGGGAAACAACTTTTCGGTGTCCTTCCATAGATGCAAGGATGATGGGATTGAAACCTCTTACATTTGCTCCATCAACGTCAGCCCCATGTTCAACGAGATAGCGTACAACTTCTACATGTCCATTCTTACTTGCTCTCTGTATAGGTGTAACACCATCTTTGTTGGTAGCATTCACATCTGCTCCCTTCTCGACGAGGATTTTGACAACTGAGAGATGTCCGTTTTCACATGCCATATGCAAAGAACTGAAACCATCAGTAGTTACTGCATTCACATCAGCTCCATGTTCTATCAGCTGAGAAACAACACTTTGATGTCCTTTCATAGATGCAAGACTGAGGGATGTGTAACCATTTTTATCAGCTACATTGACGGCAGCTTTATGTTCGACAAGATAGCATGCAACCTCTACATGTCCATTCTCACTTGCTTTTTGTAAAGGTGTAACACCATCTGTATTGGATGTATTCACGTCTGCTCCCTTCTCGACTAGGATTTTGGCAACTGACAGACGTCCGTTTCCACATGCTTTATGCAAAGAACTAAAACCATCAGTCGTTTCTGCATTCAGTTTGGCTCCATGGTGTATTAGATAAGAAACAACATACTGATGGCCATTCATAGATGCAAGGATCAGGGGATTTAAGCCGTGTCCATTAGCTGAATTAACGTCAGCTTCATGTTCAACAAGATAACGTGTAATTCCATAGTGTCCATTTTGACTTGCTCTTTGTAAAGGTGTAACACCATCTTTGTTATATGTATTAACGTCTGCTCTCTTGTCGACAAGGATTTTGACTAGTGAAAGGTGTCCGTTTCCACACGCAATATGCAAAGAACTGAAACCGGCCATATTAACTGCATTCAAATCAGCTCCATGGTCCAAAAGATAAGATGCAATACCTTGGTATCCTCTTATAGACGCAGCGACAAGGGGATTTAAACCGTGTTCATTAGCTAAATTAATGTCAGCTCCATGTTCAACAAGATAACGTGCAACTCCAAGATGCCCATTCTCACTTGCTCCTTCTAAAGGTGTATGACCATATTCATTTGTAGTATTCACGTCTGCCCCCTTCTCGACAAGGATTTTGACAACTGAGAGATGTCCATAGAAACATGCAACATGCACAGAACTGAAACCGTCATTAGTGACTCCATTTATATTAGCTCCATTGTCTAAAAGGTAAGAAACAATACGTTGGTGTCCTTTCATTGATGCAGAGATGAGGGAAGTGTGACCACATACACAAGCTGCATTTATATCAGCTCCATGTTTAAGAAGATAACTTACAACTTCTACATATCCATTCTCACATGCTCCTTTTAATGGAGTGCCTCCACTTTTACTGGATGTATTCACGTCTGCTCCCTTGTCAACAAGGATTTTGACAACTGAGAGATGTCCGTTTAAACATGCAATATGCAAAGAACTGAAACCGTCCAAAGCGATTGCATTCACATCAGCTTCATGTTCTACAAGATAAGAAACAACACTTTGGTGTCCTTTTATCGATGCTAAGATAAGTGGACTGTAACCAATTTTATTCGCTATGTTAACGTCAGCCCCACGTTCAACAAGATAACGTGCAACCTCTTCATGTCCATTTTCACTTGCTCTCTGCAAAGAACTGAAACCATCAGTAGTTACTGCATTCACATCAGCTCCATGGTTTATCAGCTGAGAAACAACACTTTGATGTCCTTTCATGGATGCAAGAATTAGGGGAGTGTAACCATTTTTATTAGCAACATTGACGGCAGCTTTATGTTCGACAAGATAGTGTGCAACCTCCTCATATCCATTCTCACTTGCTTTTTGTAAAGGTGTAAAACCATCTGTGTTGGAAGTATTCACGTCTGCTCCCTTCTCAACGAGGATTTGAACAACTGAGAGATTTCCGTTTTCACATGCAGTGTGCAAGGAACTAAAACCCTCAGTGGATACTGTATTTGCATCAGCTCCGTGGTCTAATAGATGGGATTCAGCATTTTCATATTCTTTCGTAGACGCAGAGATTAGGGTATTGGATCCTTTTCCATCGGCTTTGTTTACGTCAGCTTCGTTTCCAACATGGTGGTGTTCAACTACAAGTTGATCGAATATACGTGCATGTTGTAGTGATCTGGCATTCTCTCTGTTGACAGAAGACGCATCTGTTTCGCTGTCAATAGGAAGTGTTGGAACCTCATGACATGCATGTTGCAATGGTCTCGAATCATGGATATTTTTAGAAATGACATCAGTCCGATTAGCAGTATTTACATCGGCTCTTTGAGTTCCGTTTGTTACTGCTAACTTGTCTTTTCCAATATGATTCCCCATGTCTGTATCTCTGTCACAAATTTTGTCACTTAAAGTGATATTACACCCTCTGAAAACAGAAGGACATTTTCAGGATCATCTTCGTGAAATGAGACATAATGATACTGGGTCGTTGTTCAAAAAGCATAATATATATCACTTGGTAGTTGTCGATTTAAACGTGCAATGGTTATTTGTTTGACATCATCTTCGTCGTTTGCTTTGATTTCTCCACGGGATGATGGAAATGGAACTGCTCATTTTTAAAGGCGCTCAGCAAGGGCGTCAGAGTTTCCCCTCCATTCAATTTCTATGCAGCTAACGGAACAATCCATACCATTGACTGATGTTGAATACGTAAAGGCAACTCCGACAAATATATCGTTTGTCAGTTTATCATTTCTCTTTGAGCAAACACCTTAACGAAGATCTGTGAAAGAAAAGAGAATATATAAGAAAAATGTTATCACACATCTGCATGCTTTCAGGTTTGCAAGGTGTAAAATTGCAAGTGTTGTTTCTTGTTTAATGTTCTAATTTCTTGCTTCCATGTATGAGACAAATGTAAACTCAACCGCCATGATATATATATGTATATATATATATATATATATATATATATATATATTATATGATAAAGATTTTTTTTTTCTATTCAACTTTAATTTGTTTTCCTTTCAAAATAGCGTCACAACGAATCTGAGAAGAAAAATATTCGTATTATCTTTAAGGAGAGCTACAGTACCTTTATCAAGCCGACCAAACTCGTCCCGTATCGAGAAGTAGTTTTCTTTGGAAACATTGAAGCATACCTTATGCACAATTTCTGTCTTTGCAATTTTTTTGCCAAACCGGAATTTCTGTTAGATTGCAGAATATTACAGAGATATTGCTGATTTTGTAATATAGAGATCGACATTAGCAGTTGCCCGGTGGTCCGGGGCCACTATATTTATCTTTTGGTGGCCCGATCGGGCAACTATTAAAGATTTGAAATGGATATCTATACTTCCGATTTTATTTCAGACCACTGCATATCTCTTTCGGGCTACCACAATTTCATATCAATAACATTTTTAACATTTCAAGTGGCCGTAATGGGCCACTGGACAAAAAAAAAAGGTTAGTATAGACACACGTAATGCATTTACAACAAACGAAAATAAGTAGGGAAAAGTAATAGACATTTCGAAAATTGTTCTTCTGCTACACCTAAGGGCTTTTTACACTTGTGTTTCTTAACCGCGGACTTTCTCTGACCCAGGACTATCGTTAGTCCCGTACCAATTTTTTCAGCTTTTTACACTAGCCAATTAGTCCCGTACTATCTCTTGTCCGGGGCTAAGGAGAAAACTGACCTTTTTACACTCGTATTTCTTAGCCCCGGACTTTCCAAACCACTGAATATTCATAATTACGCTGTGTACTGTACACGTACACGCACGCACCGGCAGCACTTGATTACCTCGTTTCTGATTGGTCAGCGAGGGTCGGACTACGTCTCCGCCGCTTAGCCCAGGATTATTTTTTCGTTCTGTTTACACTCACTTGCTTGGCACCGCAATTGCGGTGCTAACCCCTGCTATTTTGCAGGGCCAGATAGTACCGTACTATTGGTGGGGCTAGCCCACTGTGGCAAAAACGAGTGTAAACAGAAAGTGGGCTGAGGATAGTCCCGTACCAACGGTGGGGCTAAGGCCCCCCCTTAGCCCCACCGTTGGTCCGGGGCTAAGCAAAAATTTACAAGTGTAAAAAGCCCTCTAGAGTGAACCAGGGTTGAATTTGGAGAAGCCAGAAAATTAGAGCAAAGAAAAGAAGCAAAGAGATTAAAATTGGACTCCTAAATCTCTACCAAAGAGAGTCAAAAGAGAGAAAAAAATAGATGGATCTATTTATTGACTCGAAAAAAAGCAGGTTAGACGAGAATAAAGAAATACCTCGAGGGAATTACAATGCATAGCAACACTTTGCTTCTGCCTTGCTGTGGTACTTTCATCTAAACCTCCACTAGGTACCCCCCCCCCCGCCTTTCTCTCAAAATAAATAGAGGGGGCGGGGTGGATGACAATGATGTGATGAAAATATTTCTTGACACCCCATCCGTGTTGTCTCAGGCTACACTCTCTGCCTTGCATGCTTTGGAACTACAAAATTTTTCATATCAAACGTACATGTGAATAACTTATAAATGAACATTTTTGTTTTCTTTTTAAAAAAAAGTTAAATCATCTGGGATGGGAAGCATTGAAACCCACCGAAATCTCATTTAAAACTTTACCCATGAGAATCACTGGAACTTTTGCGCGTATAGAACATGTTGCTCTTTCTTAGGGGTGTATGGCAATATGACTTAACAGTTCTGTTTGACAATTTTTCTCAATCATTTTTCAGGAAACAGATATCTATATTACCTCGGATTTTCATTTAGCTATGGAAAGAGTTAGGACACATAGTTTAATTCCATTACTTTATTTGTTAGATTTTACTTGTAATCTACTTCGTTCTGTATCTGCTTTTGGGGAAAATTACATCCATCTTTCTGGAGTCCCATAGTATAGATTATCTATACACAGTATGATGTATTTTTAATGGAGTTGAGATCCACTAATTGGCATGGGAAGAGATTAAGGTGTTGCAAGTGTAACAATTCCTTGCTCTGACAAATTTCTCACGGTAGATGTGCCTACAATTCATTATGTATTCTTTTTTCCATTTTCATTTTAATACTGTCTTTGAAGTATGGGTGAATATGTATGTAGCAGTTTTGTTTACATAATACTGCATTCAGAGTACTAGTACTTCTTTTTTGCATGTTTGATTGAATAAAATAAAAAACACATTATTTACAAACGACTGGGGTGATTTACAAGAGTGGGGTAATAATTAAAATAAAACACACTCAAAGAGAGAGAGAGAGAGAGAGGGAGAGAGAAGGAGCATGTTACCCGTAAAGTCATCAAGGTGAGTAATTTTCAACGTGTGGCAAAGGAGAATAAGTTTTACAATGTTGGTTAGTCAGGGTGTACCAGGGAGGTGTATGGGAACACCTCCCTGGGTGTACTATAATACTTCTTTGTACACGTGTGGATGCGTGTGTGTGTTTTGCACATATAACATTCAGATGGGAATATGTAATTTGAATATTCGTCCCCATCGACATAATTCCAGTGTGCTTTGGTACTGTAAATGTAAAAGAAGGGTGAAAAAACATACGTCATCACCAATTCCATCCTAGACTATAAAAATAAATCAACACATTCGCTACATCCAAGTTGTCGTATGTTAAAAAAAAAACACACACACATTACATCTTGTAGCGTGTAACTGTGCCTGGATGCATCGTAAGGCCTGTAAAATATGGCTGCATTCATTTGAAACAATGGCCCTGTTTGTCGCATTTCAGCTCTATATCACAGTCTGCCAAACGTTCAAACATGCAAACCTTTAGAATATAAGGCTTGGTTGAAGACCTTTTCACATGCAGAGGAACACAACAAAACATAATTTTCCAATTGGTTGACAAATTGCCCTACATCGACGTAAATAAGCATTGAATAGATCAGATTAAAATGGGAATCGCGTTGCGGCACCACCAGAACTGTAACTAAATGAGGGAGTGCACAATATGAGAGAATAACAAGCAGACGAAAGTATGGCAAGATGCGGATATTAATCAATGCACACGGCTAGCCTCTCAATATAAATGAATAGAGATAGGCTCGCTGCGAAGAAGTGGAACTGGGAAAAGAAAAGAGCAGAATGGGTTTGAAGAGATAGGTCAGTAACGGCGAGGGATAAAAACATGAAACATACTCAACAGGTGAATGAGGATATAACGAATGTCTCTGTGTGATTCTGAAATGAAAAGAAAAATACACAAAATGTCGGGCGGAGAATGAAAAAGGAAGAGAGAGAAATGCATATCTTACAAACAGGGAGCACTGCCCTACTGTTAGAGGGTAAACTACAACCTATTCGTAAAACAAACTCTTACGTTAGCTAGGAAATTCGACAAATTTTCAGAAAATGGAAAAAGGAAGGAAGAATAAGAGGAAGAAGAAATGCTGTCAGAAGACATGACTGTTTTAAGAAAAACAGGCGCGAGGCTGACATAACCGACATAGTACCGGGTGGCGCAAACAACAGGTGACTGCAGCAGGGAGGTCGTCTCACCTCCCTGACTGCAGTGGTCACTTGAAATATGTATATAACGCGTCTTTTAATATGAACAGAATGCTTTGATCTATGGCAATGCGTGTAATATCATCGAGCTGATGAAAAACTGACACAGCAAGACATTACCATTTGCATTTTTTGATATATTTGAAACGTTACCGTGTGAAGTCTTCCAGTGATTTAAAACATAACAAATTCTTTTGACAACCTTTTCGTGGAAACGAAAAAAAAAGTTCTAATAATGAAATAAATGTCATGGTACTTTAACAATATTGCAACCTGATGGAAAATAAAGTAAAAATGACTTACCATTTACATAATGTAGGACATCATGATGCTCGCTGCATGAGGAAAGCCTTTGGAATATTCGTCAACGTTCTGTTAGGTCTCTATCCCGTAAAAGAAATTAATAATTAACTGCAGACGGGGGAGATTATCAAGGAGAGTTATGAGGGAATACACTTAGATGTTTTTCCTGGTACCTGAGAACTTGATCTTTGGACGTGTTATCATATACACATGATAATGTTAGATAGCTGTAAATATAGCCGGGCAAAGTTTCTGTGTAAAAGCATATTCCACTGAGAATATAATAACGAAGGGCAAGAACTGGGAAATTAAGTGACTCGTTGTAAGGCGATTTTTTTTCCTCTCGACTATAGGTGATTTCTAGAATGTCTTCAAACACGGCGACTGGTATAGTCTTTTTTATAAGTTCTTTTTTTTTTGGGAAGACTTCTTGAATAGTTTCTTAGGAGCTAATATAGCAAAAATTACACTAAAAGCACTATCGGTCAGTGGAACTAACGATGCAAAAAACAACGAAAAAGAAAAAGAGATATAGCCAATAACTTTTAAAGCTATATTTAAGCCATGTGAAGCGCATTACAATTTGATTGATGTGCATACAAATAATAACAGCTAGGGTAAAACGGTTGCCTAGTCAAGAGGCAATCTACAACCTATTGCGTTGGTAAAGTGGCTGCATCAAAATGATGAGATTCAGTCATCTCTAATATAATGTACATGACAGTAAGTCACGGATGAAAAACAAACAAACAAGCAAACAAACATCTGCCTATGCTGGTTATTCGAAAGAGAAGATTCACGACTTCCCTAGAATCTTATTCTCATGCATGCAGCGCGGAAGAATTATGTAATTCTTGTTTTTGCTTGGATGGAAAAGTTTAAATGAATTGTGTTCAAATCTCAAGCTATTTCAACTCTTGATGCATGTGGACTTACATCACAAAACCACTAAAAAGTCGCCAGGCATGGATTTTCAGTTAAGGGCACATTTTGAAAGAGTAGACTCTAAGCTTAAACATGATGTATAACTCCAAACATGGGCTTTCCTTGCGTATTTCAGAACTGTGATTTGCGGCCAATTTATCAACGTTCTTTAAGAGAGCATTCACCCTGTTGGGCATCTCTTTAAAGTGAATTTCAGAACTGTGAGCTCGCTCAATTTGTCAAACTCCTTGAACATTGTCTTTTTTTATGTTTCATCTTTATCAGATTATAATTTATAGCTTTATGAAAGTACCCAGGTGCATCCCTTCAGGGCGAATATCAGTACTGCGAGTTAGCTCAATGTGTTTTTGAATTGCTTGAACTTTGCCCTCATCAGTACATTATTAGTTAATATCATTACTATGTGCAGACCCCACGGGGGAAAAGGCCTCCAAAAATTGTTGGATTGCTGCTCTTTGCCCCCATTTTATATTCAAATATTAATAATGAATAAATAAAATGGAAATCTCTTATCCGATAACCCCCACCTTAAAATGAATCAATTCAACCCTATAAAAACAATGGGAGGTCCAAGAACCAGGAGGGAGATTGTGGGTGAGATTGTTTCAGCTATGATGTCATTCTTCTCGTTGCCGCCATCACCTCAACAACTAAACTGTACTGCCTCTCCTGGTCTTTTGTACAGGTACGAAACTTTCATTTGATTTGCTGTTTACATTGTACTTGTGAGATTTTGCGGATATAATCTGTGGAAGCATCGCTGACATGTGTATTGAAAAATGATGAAAATATTTGGTTAGAAGCCACGTTTTGCGATTAAAACTCATATACAAAGTCATAGTTGCCTCATGCTTCTTTGAGAGACATCAATTTACTTTTCATTTTTCTCTGATAGAGTCTAGTTGATTTTTGACCCGCATTAGCCTATCTACTCAGTATAAGTAGATTGAGATGTCAATTGTATTATTACTGATCTATTGTTGCTTCATAAACCTTAAAATGGATGAGTATGCATAATGTAATATTAGTACATGAATTATATAACAGTAGTAACATTTAAGTTGCAACTACCCTTGAGGGTCTGAAAACACGTTAAATGTAGTAGTACATGTTCATTGCGACATCAGGAATTTTTAATATGCCATAATAACTACTAACAAGCTTGTGGCTTGAAATACAGTGTATAGTGAAGCCTGCTCGCTAAAATTTTCAGAACTTATATTCAATTACGACAATTATATATTTGAGGATGTATTATCACTGACAATCATGATTTCCTGTCTAAATAAGTTGTACACATTCGTGGTTCAACTTTTGTGACATGGTTTGAGTCGAATTGTACAATTTTAGAAGTTTTGACCCTGTATGCCTACATGGGCGGCGTAACCAGTAGTTCACCCCCCCCCCCCTTCCATACCCCCCCCCCCCCACACACACACACACACATTTTAGGGCAACGAAAATGTGCCCTTTCTTGTATACATGTACATGTGAACAGATTAACTTGAAAAGTGCTCCAGTGATCGAAATCAAGTATCACTTATAAAAGTCTCTGGAGGATAATTGCCGGGGGGGGGGGTAGTTGTTGGGGAGTGTCCTTATAGGGTGATTTCCCTACTATTATATGGGAGGGTAGTTGCCGGGGGGTAGTCCAGGGGAAATTGTCCTGGAGGATAATTGCCATATTAGGATACTGTAGTTGTGGGGGGGGGGGGGGGGGGTAACTGCCATAGGGGGAATTGTCCGGGGGAATTATTCGGAAGGTAATTATCCGGTGGGCAGTTGTCCAGGTGGTAGTTGCCCTACATCCACTGGTGTCACAATCTTCCTCTGAATTAACCAGGCATTTCTTCCTTTTCATACATGAGCACGCAAGCAGTCCCCCTTTTTTATGAAAACTACGATTTTCGAATTCATTTTAACTATCATGATGTTTGAAGTATAACAATTGGCTTTGGTGGAAGCGCGTAATTACAACATTAAAGAAGATACTATTTCAATGGAAAACATTTACTGAATGTTTGTGGTTACCTTTGTTGACATGTTTCATATTTTATATCTTTTCACAGATATTCTGGAAGGTTTTCACCAAAGGTTTTCAACAAATGGTACAATTCCTGACCTGCCTGCACGTACTCAACACCGACCGTTTATATGGACTGTTCCACATATCAGTCAGATTAAGGCTCCTTCTGAGATTGAGAACTTGATGTCTATCAAAACAATTTGTAACAACTTGAAAATCCCATTGTTTTGTTTAATCGATAATTTCATGAAACACTCCTAAATGCAGGAATGTCATACCTTGTAAACAAGGACTCACTCGCATCACCTTTCATATTGTGAAGACGATCCCGAAAATGGCTTTCCGTTTGTAATAGTGTAATATCAATTGTTGTAAGTACTGGACTGTGATGTAGGCATGGGAAACAATGTTGGAAGAAGACAGCCTAAAGTAACAAACAGGGCTCAAACAACCAATGTAAATTCGCCGACTGCAAATGAGACAGATGTGAATACTGCGAACATTGAATATACCACACCCGTACAATTTCGCTATCGCAGTACCCTTCATGAGGTTGCACCACTCTCAACTGACGAGGCAGACGGTAATGCTGCAAAATATGATGTTACACATTTACAAAGAGCATGTACACATGGAAATGGAGAAGATGTACTTTATCTTATTAAACAAGGAGCTGACGTAAATGCAGTTGATGAAAAGGGGTACAGCCCCCTCACAGTTGCATGTATGAAAGGACATCAATCCGTTGTTTCTAGCCTGATAGACCATGGAGCTGATGTGAATGCTGTAACTACTGATGGTTTTAGTTCTTTGCATATGGCATGTGAAAACGGACATCTCTCAATTGCCAAAATCCTCGTCGACAAGGGAGTAGACGTGAATGCTACCAACAAAGATGGTGTAACACCTTTACAAAGAGCAAGTGAGAATGGACAAAAAGACGTTGCGCGTTATCTTGTTGAACATGGAGCTGACGTTAATGTACCTAACAAAAAGGGTTTCAGTCCCCTGATCCTTGCATCTATGAAAGGACACCAAGGTGTTCTTTCTGCACTAATTGACCACGGAGCTGATGTGAATGCAGAAACTATCGACGGTTTTAGTTTGTTGCACATTGCATGTGAAAACGGACATCTCAAAACTGCTAAAGTCCTTGTTGACAAGGGAGCAGACGTAAATTTTGCTACGAAAGAGGGGGTAACACCTTTACAAAGAGCATTCGTTAATGGAAAGCTTGAAGTTGCGAATTATCTTGTTGAAAAGGGAGCTGACGTTAATGCAGCTATTGAAAACAGTTTCGACCCTCTTATCTTTGCATCTATGAAAGGACACCAAAGTATTGTTTCTAACTTAATAGACCATGGAGCTGATGTAAATGCTGTATCAACTGGTGGTTTCACTTCTTTGCATATTGCATGTGAAAATGGACATCTCTCAATTGTCAAAATCCTTGTGGGCAAGAGAGTAGACGTGAATGCATCCAATAAAGATGGTGTTACACCTTTACAAAGAGCAAGTGAGAATGGACATGGACAAGTTGCGCGCTATCTTGTTGAACATGGAGCTGACGTTAATGTACCTAATAAAAAAGGATTCGGACCCCTGATCCTTGCCTCTATGAAAGGACACCAAAGTATTGTTTCTGACCTTGTAGGCCACGGAGCTGATGTGAATGCTGAAACTACTGATGGTTTCAGTTCTTTGCATATGGCATGTGAAAACGGACATCTCTCAGTTGTCAAAATCCTTGCCGACAAGGGAGTAGACGTGAATACATCCAATGAAGATGGTGTTACACCTTTACAAAGAGCAAGTGAAAATGGACGTGTAGAAGTTACAGATTATCTAACTGAACATGGAGCTGGCGTTAATGTACCTAATAAAAAGGGTTTCAGTCCCCTGATCCTTGCATCTTTGAAAGGACACTTAAGTGTTGCTTCTTGCCTTTTAAACAATGGAGCCGATATGAATGCAGTAAATATTGATGGGTTCAGTCCTGTGCATTTTGCGTGTTTAAACGGACATCTTTCAGTTGTCAAACTCCTTGTTGAGAAGGGAGCAGACGTGAATACTTCCAATAAAAGTGCTGGTACACCTTTAAAAGGAGCTTGCGAGAATGGAGATGAAGAAGTCGCTCGGTATCTTCTCGAACATGGAGCTGACGTTAATGCAACTTGTGTACACGGTCACAATTCTCTGATCTCTGCATCTATGAAAGGACACGAGCTTGTTGTTTCTTACCTTTTAGACCACGGAGCTGATGTGAATACTGTAACTATTGAAGGTTTCAGTTCGTTGCATATTGCGTGTTTAAACGGACATCTCTCAGTTGCAAAACTCCTTGTCGACAAGGGAGCAGACGTAAATAATGCCGGAAAAGGGGGATTTACACCTTTACAAAGAGCAAGTGAGAATGGACATCTACAAGTTGCACGTTATCTTGTCGAACATGGAGCAAACGTTAATCTTGCTAATGAACAAGGTTTAAATCCCCTTATCATTGCATCTATAAAAGGGCATGAAAGTGTTGTTTCCTACCTTTTAGACCACGGAGCTGCTGTAAACGCAGTCGGCATTAACGGTTACAGTTCATTGCTTTATGCATGTGGAGACGGACACCTCTCAGTTGTCAAAATCCTTGTTGACAAGGGAGCAGACGTAGATACTACCAATAAAAATGATGTTACACCTTTAGAAGCAGCAAGCGAGAGCGGACATATAGAGGTTGTACGATTCCTTCTCGAACATGGAGCCGACGTTAATGCAGCTTGTGTTCATGGTCACACTTCCGTGATTTCTGCTTCTATGAAAGGATATCAAAATATTGTTTCACTCCTAGTAGAATATGGAGCCGACTTGAACGCAGTAACTAATGACGGTATAAGTTCTTTGCATATTGCATGTTTAAATGGACATCTCTCAGTTGTCAAAATCCTTGTTGACAAGGGAGCAGACGTGAACATCACCAATGAAAAGGGTGTTACACCTTTACAAAGAGCAAGTGAGAATGGACATGTACAAGCTGCCCACTACCTGGTTGAACACGGAGCTGGCGTTAATGTAGCTGATGAAGAAGGTTTCACTCCACTCATCCTTGCATCTGGCAAAGGACACCAAAGAATTGTTACTTACCTTTTAGACCATGGAGCTGATGTGAATGCAGTAACTATTGACGGTTTCAGTTCTTTGCAAATTGCATATATAACTGGGCATCCTTTACTCTTCCAAATCCTTATCGCCAAGGGGGCAGACGTGAACACTAAAAATAAAGATGGTATCACTCCTTTACAAATAGCAGCTAGACTTGGACATCTTGAAATTGCACGCTATTTTCTTGGCCATGGAGCCGAAGTAAATACAGTTGACAGAAATGGTTACAGCCCCCTCATCTTTGCGTCCATGAAAGGTCATGAAAGTGTGGTTTCTCAGCTGATAGAACATGGAGCTAATGTGAATGCAGTAACTACTGATGGTTTCAGTTCTTTACATATTGCATGCAAAAACGGGCATCTCTCAGTTGTCAAAATCCTTGTTGACAAGAGGGTAGACGTGAATGCTATCAACACAGATGGTGTTACACCTTTACAAAAAGCAAGTGAGAATGGGCATGTAGAAGTTGCACGTTATCTCGTTGATCATGGAGCTGACGTTAATAGAGCAAATGTAAAAGGTTTCAATCCCATCATCCTTGCATCTGTGGAAGGACACCGAAAAGTTGTTTCCCTACTACTAGACTATGGAGCCAAAATACATGCTGATGAAAAAGGTCGCACAGCTCTTTTCTGGGCCTTCTCAAACAACCATCATGAAGTTGTTTCTTATCTTGTTGATGAAATAGCGGAAGTGAAAGTCAAAGGTAATCGTGGCCTGACACCTGTACATATTGCAGTCCAGACAGGAGATTTCGAGTTCCTTAAATCGATCACTGACAATGGCGCTGATGTCAATGCTGCTTCAAACGATGGCAGTACACCTTTACACATTGCCGCGGCAACAGGAAGCCGGGACATTTTCTCCTTTCTAGTGAGTAAAGTTTCGGATGTAAACGTAACCAATGAAAAAGGTCAAAGCCCTTTACATGTCGCAATCCAAGGAGGAAACCTTTCAGTCGTTGAATATCTTATGGAGGAAGGTGTTAACGTTGGCATTTTGAATGACACAGCACTTTGCATCGCAGCTGCAGAAGGTCAACTAAGCATTGTGAAATATCTCATCAACCAAGGTGAAGATATAAATGGCTCAACAGGAGATGGTCTTACAGCTTTGCATTGGGCAGCTAAACATGGGCATCTAGATATTGTAAAATATCTGGTTTCTACTGCTGCCAGGAGAAAGACCACAGAAAGTGAGGATTTCACAGCTCAGCATGTTGCGGCGAAAGAAAGACACGTCGACATCGTTGAACCGACCCGCAACTCGGAACTTAACGCTGCTGATGAAATGGCAGAGGTAACAGTAACTGTTGGTTTCCATTTCCGAAACGCATTAGCGTCAGTTGTACTTTCAGTTATCAGCTCACCTATATAAGCACATATAAGGCTCAAGTGAGCTTTTGCAATCACTCAACATCGTTCGGCGTCTGTCGTCCGTCGTGCATAAACTTTTTCCATTTTCATTTTCTTCTTGGAAACCCCACGACGGATTTTCACAAAATTTGGCAGGTAGCATCCCTATTATGGAGATAGGATCTGAATTTGTTCAAATGGGAACTATGCCCCCATGGGCTCCAAGGGGCCTACCCAGAGGGCCAAACCCCTCCCTTCTGCTCTAGAACCAGAAGTGATAGCGCTCAGTTAATACAATGAGTTAGTACATTGATAAGTGTTTCAATTTTATTCATGGCGGATCCGGGGGGTGCCCCCCTTGGAGCATGTGGACGGGGGGGGGGGGGGGTTGGAGGTAGGTGGAGGCTGTCCAGATGGAGGCCTAAATTGTACATTTTAATCTTATCAGTGAAAAACCCATGATCGATTTTCACCAACCTTGGCTGGTACAATCCCTAGAGAAATATAACCTCATTTTGTTCTAATGGACACCATACTACCCCTCTCCCATTAAGGAATCTCCAAAATCTTTTTCTGTAGATCAAAAGTGATAGAGTTAATTAACTATTAAATGAGTAAGTACATTGATGACTGTAGTTCAAGGTTTGTTCTTGGCGGATCCAGAGGTGCCCCCTTGGAGCCGGGGTCCAAATTTGGTCCTAAATTGCACATTTTCTTCTTTTCAGAACACATGATCAAATTTTCACCAAACTCGGCATGTATTACTGATTGCATGGAAGAATTATCTTAAGAATTTGAGGTTTCTAATTGTCTCGCAGCCCTACGAAATCTACAAAAATCTTTCGTGGTTCTTACGTTGTTCTTACGACGTTTGTACGGTCGCCTTTACGAAAAGGGGGTTTCATACAACGTTGAAAACAAAGATTTTGGATAAGACCATCGACCAGGCTGCGAACTTACGGACTTCTTGAGAAGATCTTACGAAATGGTCTATAAATGGTTCTTACAGCGTTCGTATAGCAGTTCGTAAAGGCATTTGTGACCGAACCTTAAGTTAGAGCTATGAGTGAGTAGATTTGTGACTGTTGTTTTTACTTTGTTTATGGCAGATCCAGGGGTGGGATGGGGTTGGGAATATCTTTAAAGTAGGGGCGGGGGCAACACATTTTCTTCTTCTTCTTGATAACAAATGGTCAATTTTCCACCAAATCAAGTGCATCATAACAAGGGTGACAATTATATTTTTATACTTAATACAAGGACCCCCAAACCCCCCATTTCAAAAAAGAAAAAAAAAGAGAAATATTGTTTAAAACTGGATATACTCTCAGTAAATATATTAGTGAGTGTATACTACCAAGGTTATATATGTGCAGTAGATCCAGGGGTTGGACTGGGATCGACTGGGGGCAATTTTTACATTTAAGTTGTTTGTTTGTTTGTTTGTTTGTTTTTTCAAACTACATAGTCATATTTACTATATACAGTGACTTGCCAGGTATTTCTAATATTTCTAACAGTGTGATGGAATATGCATATGGACACCATGGCAAGATAGAAGCTCTCAAAGCTGTCCTCTGCCCCTCAAGTTTACACTATTCTTAGGTAGTAGTCTACAAGAATGCGTGGAAGGTGAACTTCCGATTCTCAGGTCGGGTGGCCGCGAGACCCCGGGTCTCTTGTTACTTCCATGCTTCAACTCTCCAGCTGCATTTTGGAATTAAGTCCCAATTAGGCTATTCGAAGATTTTGCAGACCGTGATGGAATACAAGAGTACTGTTGCTATTATGATTATAGTAACGTTGTATATATATACATATATATATGTACGAACAGATAAGATACTTACTGATATCCTTTAACACCAATATCATTGTTGTAGCTGGAATAATCTTCTGATTTTTTTTTTCATTAATTCATATGTTTTTAGCTAAAGGATGCTGGATTGATAAACAGCATTGATCGTACAGACTTCACTCCGTTGCACCATGCTGTATGGCATGGTCATTCATCTGTGATAGAAGCCCTTGTGGAATACGATGCCGACATGAACATTCAATCTCGCAATGGTCAAACGTGTCTTCACACGGCCGTCAGACTCTGCGACGATACCAAGAGATGTCTTGATTGTTCATTCGCCCTCAGGAAAGTATGTTGTTGATATTGTTGTTTCCATTTCGTTTCATTTCATTTCAATTCAATTTTTGTCGATAGAATGGAAAATATTCATGAATCAAGTGGGACACATATAGCTACACAAACAAAGAACGCACTTTTCAAATTGAGACACCCGAGGTAATTAAAACAACAAACATTAAATAATTTCATTATATTTCGTTATAAAAGCATTATATATGTATATATATATATATATATATATATGATATATATATATTGATATGTATGTATATATATATAATATATATATTACATATATATATACATAATATAGCAATAGCTTAGAAATCATCACACCCAATAACAAAAAAAAAATACATCCACGACATTAAACATTTCACCTGTTTCTTCTAAAACACACATATAACATAAATGTGTGTCCAATTATTGTATGTTTGCATGATATGCCTGTATGCTTGTATAAATATGTGTGTGTTTGTGTTTGTGAAGGTCTGTAAAAAATACATTATATGAATATATACGCGTATAAAATACCAATATCTTATGCCACCATGGGGCAATAAGTTCCAAAACAAAGTTAGATTAACAAATTATACATATAATATTTATTTTTTTTCTTTTTTTTCTTTTTTTTTGGGTGGGGGGGGGGAGGGAGCAAGTCTATAAGTTAACCCCTTCCTGCAATTCTCCGAGAACATTCAATGCCCCCAAGATTCTCTATGCCCATCTACAAGGAATGGACAGGGTAATCCGCCTATGCAAAAGCAGCCAAATAGTCGAGTACACGTTTCCCTTTCTGCGGGTAAACTGCTTGTGCCATCGAACAACGCAAATTATCGATCAGACGTAAAGGCTCGGACGGGTCAGAAATGCCTTTACGAACTGCTACGAACGCCATAAGAACGATTTTAGACCACCTCCTAGAATTCCGTGCGAAACGATCCCTCGTAGACCAATTTGTTAAACCGTTCGTGAGTTCGCCACCTGGTCGATGATCTTGTCCAAGATTTCTTTTCACTTCCCCTTTCCGTAAGTCGGCAGTACGAACGTCGTAAGAACAACCTGAAAACCACGCAAGACTTTTTGTAGATTTCGCAGGGTCGCGAGACAATTCTAGAAGCCTAAATTTCTTTAGATGATCGTAAGAGTGCCCTAAGTTTTTTTTTACAGAAATCTCTTACGACGTTCGTAAGAAGGCCTTACGGACGAAGATTCGTACGGTATTCATACGAACGACTTCTGGCCTTCACAAGAAAGCTGCTCGTAAGGAGTATGTGCACAATTTGTGCAATAGTAGGGTATTAGCAGGGAGGTGTGAACGCGCGAAGTTCTAGTCCTCATTCTGTTCATGGTGTTCAACGTGGAAGCATCTCCTGTCAAAGAAATACGAGACTTTCAACATACATACAGTTGCCGACAGTACACACCAGTGTTTTTGTTTTGTTTTGTGTTTTTTCTTTTTGGTTTATTTTGCAACCGGATAAAATATACAAAAATTCGTACATCTTCTTACGAATGACTTGAGAATGCTGTGACTATTATTACGACTATTTTGCGACATCAAAATCGTAGGATGGCCGCAAGTATAACGTAACGATATCTCAAGGCATTTTTGCGAAAAACGTACGATTCTAAGGCCATTGTATAACCGGAAATCACTTCGTTTCTCAAGAAGGTCTTAAGTTGTTTCCTGCGAATTAAACGGCGTTCATACGAATTTCTACGAACCTCTATATACGAACTCCTGAATTTGTACGAACAGGGAGATTCGTGCGAACGCATCGTTCTTACGAACATTTGTGACCGTAGCTTCAAATATGAATAGAGCATGCGCTGAGTTTTTTGTTACACACTAAAAGGGCATCCGAATGGGGTCAGCAAAGGTAAAAATTCAGTGAGCTCAGCCTGGATTGCTACGTGCATCTTCAGAACGAATCTTATACGTGTAGCAAAACAAGCGCACTAATACTACGTTGGGATAGGTAAATTACACAGAGAAAAATAATCGCAGTTTTTATACAGGCAAAGAACGCATATTGATATGAGAAATTGCAATCTTCGATCAAAGTTTTTTTTTTTTTCTGGTTAGCATAACATAAATAAACATGAATTTAGGCCACAAATGTACATACTCTTGGCTACATTTTTAGAACCTGTATACAATCGCTTGACGCTATAATCTAGTGGCGGGAACCTGGTATACCTTGTTTCCGACCAGGTTGCAGTAAGAAACGGGTTGAAATAAAAAGCAATTATTTGATTTGGAGAAGGCAAAATGCAAGCAAAGAAAAATAAAGTAATATGATTTCAGGTCTTAATTCACTTTGGCATTTATTTCACCAGGCACTCACGTTCAATGTGACGTACAGGTATGTAAATAATTATGCATTAGATGATCAACAATCAGTATAAGTTACTTGCTCACTTCTGTTTTTGTCATGCGAGTTAGTATTAGGTTCCATGAATTTCAAGACATGTTATCTTTGATAGCCTCCAAACTGTGATGAATTAAACTCAAACTTTGAAAAATGATGTATGGTTGCTATGTGTCATCAATGCAATTCGATTCAGTTTATTTGACATCTCTTAAAAATTCACATAAATAGACATATTTATACAGAACATAGCACGGAAAAATACACAAAACAATGTCGAAACATAAATAGTACAAGGACTGTTACCGTGAAATAGTAAAACAGTAAAAGCAGTATAAAAAATGCAGCGGATGTGAGGGAACAACAAAGGCCCTTGACCTACTAGACGGTAAACCCTAATTTACCCTTGTGGACTGCATCTTACGAATTTACATCATAAAGATTGGCATCATCAACAAAATGGTGTATCGAAATTCATTCATAATCATAATTCTGCTTTTGTATTGCATCTCTCCGTTAGTACAGGGAGTTGAATAACAAAGTTCGCAAAATGTCACAATTTATTACAGCACAGCTGTGGTACGTGTCAGATGATTGAAATTAAACTGCTAGAGAACATCAAAAATTAACACATTAAATATTTCCCATGCTTCTTTACTATGGATTTAATCACATCTTTCGTGAAACACATTGGTCACTGAAATTCGTATACAACATATTGTTGTTAATCACAGATCATGAAGGAGTATTCCAGAGACCATCTGCAACCTACGCAAGCCCTTGTCCTCTACCTCCTTCAGCATGGGGCAAATGTCAACATTACTGACAAGACAGGGAATGTCCCTTTGCACTACGCGCGAGATGAAGTTGTGCAAGACATGATTGCAAGGTAACGTTTACCATATTTAGGGATCAGGATATTTGAATGATGTCGACATGAAAGGATCCGGACGATATCATGTTGTATTCAACCAGTGAGAAGACGTTGTGAGCATTTCATCCATTTGCTGATACAATCCGAAGACAGATTCCCATTAGAACTTCCTTGGAATCTGTTCCTTTTCGTAGTCATGTATGCGAGCGCAATTCTCTCACTACTGTCTTTTTTTTTTAAAGCACGTATACGATTAGACCTGTGTCTTCTCGTTGCGTGACCCTCACCTACAATACCGTTTCGCGCGGTCTGTCACTAGCGTCTATTTCCAAGATATGGAGAGTTTTTTTATGATATCTTCCCGATCTAATGTACAATTTAGCCCGCAGTAAGGCTTTTCTTAGAGTCCCGTCGGCTTTTTTCCCCCTCTCTCATTACTAGACAGACGTAAGCTCAACGGAGTTATTGTGATGTTTACAGTGCAATGTGAGCTGAAAGTGGTTGCGATATTGGGCTATCTTTGGTCTGTTTTTAGCGTTGGAACTTATTTATATTGACACTCCGTCTGAAATTGGTGTTAATTTTTTGATCTCGCTTCTTTTTACCTCCAGAATTTCTAGCTGTCAACGCTCTACCGCCTTCATCAGCTCACTGACCTGTCTTCACCTTGATCACGTGACGGTCGATAAGCGGATCACAGACTTTCGGAGTTGTTCTTCCTTATGTTAATTCAAAGAATTTCCGATGCTATGCCTAAGAAGTTCAACACGTTTGGCATAAGGGTTAATTTCAAATCCAGTAGGACATTACGTCAATGCTTAGTAGCGCCAAATGACAAAACTGAGAAGAGGGACATCACTGGTCCTGTGTACAGGATTCCTCGCCAATGGAAGACATCTAAAGGAATCGTACATTGGTGAAACAGAACGCTCATTTAAGACGTGCCTGCTCCTCCTCCTCTGAAGTGCACAGTCGAATCTCCAGGCCACCACGTGGACCCAGATAAGGTGAAGGCTCTGGACCTGGAACCTTGATCGATACTTTGAAAATGAAGTGAAGGAAGCAATCCACATCAGGACCTGCCAACCATCTCTTAACAAAGACGGGAGGCGCTGTAAACTTCCGAAAGTCAGTGACACGCTTATCGACCGTGATCAAGGTGAAAACGGGTCAGTCCGTTGACAGATGAATCTTTTCAGGTAAATAGTTTGTATTGAGATTAACAGCTTAAGACCAATCTCACATTACTTAGATGTTTTGACTTGATTCACTTTCTAGTTCACATTTATATATCTTGCCACTTGATTACATATTTATGAAATTGGTTCTTTCCAGGGTTTGTAAAGTATCAGATGATCAGCTAACCTGGCTTTCATCAAGAGTCCCACCAGAGAAGTACCATGACTTTTGTGGCAAACTTTACATTCATTTCACAAGAGCTGATCAGATCCTACGTGGGCAAAGTAATGACTTCAAAATGGCTACTCGACAGTGCCTGAACACCTGGATGAATTCTACGGGTGGCAATTTAGGTGATCTTCTGAGGGCCCTACGTGACGCCGAGCTTGGAGGATTGTTTCCACTAAAAGATTAGAATGATACAGTTGAATAGAAAAATGATACCATAGACTGATAACTGTTAATATGTGGCATCTTTCTATCCCTTCATGTGTGTAAATCTTAATAATACTTTAGAACTCTGAAGCTGTCTGAAGAGAAAGGCGATCTAAACTTGCCTTTGTGTTCAGTATCTGTATACTGTGCCGTGTAATTAATGTGCACCAGTTGAACGTGCTTGCAGAATTCTTTATCTAGACTCAAAACAAAAACTGCGTCGTTCCATTCATTCAAATTTATAGCAGACACAAACCTAACCAGCAACACTCATAGCACCACACACATACACACACACACACACTTCACAGAGTGATAGAAAGTCGATATATCGTTTTAAAAACGAATTTGTAATTTTTATCAGGAACGCTATCATAGTAAGTAGAATCGATACTTGACGCGGTAGTCCTTGAATAAGTCCACTTTAAAACTTGAAAAACTCCGAATGGGTGCAGTCTCGTTCAAGATAATTGCTCATTGTTTATGAGTTTATGTCTTTTCCTTTGCATGTCTCCATGTTTTTCTACTTGTGACGTGGACGTGACATAGGAGGCAAAGCGATTTTGTTGATTGTTGCCATAACCCATTTAAAAGATAATCTCTCATTTTGTAGTGTCGACAAGACACTGACAAGTCGCGAATGTTGCACTTATCATGGAATCAATCCGAAATCTTGAAAGCTGGAGAATCCTCCACAGAATATCTAATCAAAATGTTACAAAAGAATTCAGAAATTTATTTATGTGTATAACAGATCAAGTCAATAAATTCTTCTCTAAATCACTTTCTTATTGCGACTCATAACCGTGAATCGTTAAAATATTTCCAGCATTTGAAAACTACTCTAAAAAGTGAAAGTTCTTCTGTGGAGCGAATATTTGCTAAATGTCAGTTCTATATGCGTTCAGTCAACCTGGTGTAGCTTTGATCAATAATGGAAGAAGAAAATGCCACTGCCCTTAGATAACTGTCTTGTGCGCATTGAGTCATTAATCAAATTGCTATAGAGAGACTGGACTCTAATATTGAAGTGGACATTTTTAGTTGAACTTTATTGTGCAAGTTTTATGAACCACGCAGTCTCTATGTCTCAGTGTTGATTCTTTGGACGTTTTAGTTATTTATATAGTTATTTATTTATTTCCAGTTTCATTTAATCAGAGTAGCCTCGTCAGTTACAACACTACTTTCAATGAGGGCTCTGCTGAATGGTCAAAACATACGAAGTACAATACATGATATTTAAAAGCAAAAGTTTACAGATAAGACTGCAACTCACAAAGCTAGGATTCAAAACATAATTACACATCAATAACAATAGATTTAGAATGTCTTTAAACGTGATAAATAATGCATCATTAAAATATACGTTGCACGGTATTATAACACTATTGTACATTAATTGCCAAAAGTTAAGTAAAATAGTATGCACGTTAAAAACACAATGCACAGTGAATAAACCGAAGAAGATGATGAAGAGAAGAAAAAGAAGAAAAAGAAGTATAGAAAAGGAGAAGAAGAAGAACAAGAAGGAAGAGTAAGAGAAAGAGGGAAGGAGAAGAACAAGGAAGGCGAGGAGAAAGAAGAATGAAGAGCAAAAGGCAGCAGAAGACGAGAATGAGATGAAGGAAGGAGGGGGAAGAAGGGAAGACACTCATAAAGCATGACAAAGTACATGTAAACGGCCCACAATCAAATGGAGACAAACAAATTCTGGTATAGAGTTAGGAAACGAAGCACATAGATCAGTGGAATACTTTACAAATCATAGGAATGGGCTGCGTGCGTCCTCTCATTGATGCTCGGAATGCAGCGAGTGAATTCAATTGTCTGTGCTCTCGATTGGTCTAAGGTTATTCCACTGTTTAATCCCCAGGTATACTGAAAAGTGCGTTTACCACTACATGTATTATTTAAAATTGGACAACCGCCTTCAGATAGAGATGTATTTGACTTTGATCTAGTACCAATTGTGTGTGAGGGCTTTGCAAAGCATTCTAATCTCACAGCACGTTATAATTTCATTTCATTTATTTCATTTTATTTATCTAATTTCATTTATTTATTGTCCATAAAATGGAAAATCTTCCTGAAAGGGAAGCAGTCCTGAGATTTTCACTGTACTGACAATTAAGAAGAGTAAAAAATATAACCTTTCACCAATTTATACGCGTGGACATCAAAATTGTCTCCGTACGCGATTTTAAAAAATAATTCCTGCAAGCGATCGTGTAAGAGCCTGCCAAAAGGTGCAACGTCATTGATGCCCTACTCTCAAGTTGACAGCCGTGCCTCAGAAAACCAATTTAAGTGTTCAAAATGATCATATCTGATTTTTTCATAAAATGTGACAATATGTGGTTTTATTATTTCAAACAAAATATTTCAAGCTTATTTATATATACAATCAATATAAAAATAAATAGTAAACATGTATTTATAAATAACTAGGGATGACGAGCAGAACACCGCTGGAAAGAGTTGTGCATCGATGACGTATGACTCTCCGCCAAGACTTGCTCATTTGCAGAGTCACACTTTTTTAACCGAAATGTACGAGCTTATTTGGTGATTTGAAAGTTTGTTTTTGATGAAAGTAGTTCATTGGAGGTACCAACAACAACATATTTTTTTTTAATTTCGTGAGGACTGCGTCCCTTGAAACAAGGGGCATACATGGTTAAACATACATAAAACACACATTTCAAAATGATATAAGAGGTAATCAAAATAAACGTCATTCAATAATTTCATTACAATCGTAACTCAGAAATCATTACACCTAATTTAAAAAAAACCATCCAAGACATGATCGCACCTGTTTCTTCTAACACACACATATGTAAATGAGTGTGAACCAAATGTATCCAACTGTATATTTCCCTTCATACATGCATGTATATTTGTATGAATGTGTATGTGTGTATTTGTGTTTTTAAAGGTATGTGAAAATACAGTTAAATTATCAATTATGAATCTCAACAACCCCTCCGCCATCCCACCTCAGACCCTATGGATTGCCCACCAATGAATAAGTAAGTAAATAAATAAATAAATAAATAAATAAATAAGCAAAATTCCCAATCAAGACTCCGCCGACACCACCTGCCTACCATCCCCACAGCACCATTACTGCAATAAGTTGTGTGTTTATATCTATGAATGCAGAATACTGTTAAGAAGTGGATTTTGTGTAGCTCTGACATGTTTACAGAGGGTCATTCATTTTTACTTTTTTTTTAATTGGGTATTCTGCCAGCTCCATAGTGCAGTCTTGTACCATGTCAAAGTATTGAATCCCGTAAGATATTCATGCAAAAATGGATATCTTTTTAAATCAATTTGGTCAATTTAGGGTGTTGAATCTACAACACTTTGGTTCCTTTCTTTTCTTTTCAGGCGCCATTTTGAACTTTAGACGCATTTGCAACATGCATTTTTACAAATATATTCTCATGTTGTAAATACTAGTATTAAGGAGGTTCAAATCTTTGGCAAAATGTTTGCTTACGTTGTCAGACATGCTGAAACATCTCATCTTGAAATGATGGCCTTTTTCCAACATTGCCGCCACATTAATTTTGACATATCGTGTTTTAAGCGTTGCAGAAAGTTCAAATTTGGGGGAAAACAAACATGCTTATAATGTCGATCATAATATATATCATGCAACTTTTTTTTTCTTAAATTGCGTATTACTTTATATGCTGTCATCTTAAAGTTCAGAATTGTCACCTTGGCTAAAGCATATGTTCCATTGCAAACAGAGCTATTTGCCATTTTAAAGACTTTATAGGTCCATTATCAGGTTATTAGCAAAATAAGATATTTCCTGTGATATATCACTTGGAACACATCGAGGGATATTCTCGAATATATGATTATCAAGTAATCTATTCTTATCAAGTTCGTCGATTTTACAATCAATGAATGCAAGTTTCCTTACTAAATAGCTTCACGGGTCATGCTTGAAACGTTGAACAGAAAAAAAAATGTCTTGTCTCCACGCCATGTTACATTTAGTAAAGGAAATAGTTTGGTAGTCAATGTTCTGTATTTGAAGTAATGTAAGTGCATATGTTAAAATGGTAAGCATCAATCTGGAGGTTATGCTTCCACAATGCCCACACAAATTGTATCACTCTTATTAGTAGAGCCCACCTTAAAATCATATTATTGGAATGCCTTACATTGTTCATTTGTTTATAGTACAGTAGCTTCTTTTTACCCGTTTTTACCTTCAGCATGAATCAAATGCAAAAAAACCCAAGTTTTTAAGTCAGACGAAAAGCTGGTATGCATGCTAAAGCAGCTATGAATTTTACCTGCTTTATGTCTTTGTTCAATAAGTCTTCATACCTGCATGTATTATGGAGCCGATGTCTGCTATTTCAGTTCTTCACAGAGTTTGTACATTTAACCTTGTGTAGGTTATCTCACGTAGATCACTGAAGAAAATGCGGCAGCTCATTCCAATCACTGGACAGTTGCACTTGTTTGCATACACATAGGTAACAGATAAGATTACTAGCGACATTGGACTTCATATTCTTACGAGTTTGATAAATCAGTGTCTTTGGATTCTCCTGACTTTCTTATATATCCTTTTATAATTATTATTACTGCAGGAAAGATTGTCTTCATGTCTCAGTATATAAGCTGTAAGCTACTGTTAAGCAGTATTAAGATTCTGTAGTGATTACTGTTGTATAGAATTGGTTCGTATCAACACGTATTATCATATTGCTGAGCCTGCAACCAACACGATTTCTTCCAATGATCAGACATGAAGGGATCGTATAGTTTTGGTTGAGACATAACCTCGGGTTTCTAACATTTTTGGGTGAGATGATGAGAAACTTCTTATGAAATATGAAAGAGCATGTAATTCCAAAGCAACTCAACGTTTATTTGATGAAAATTGGTTTTGAAATGGCTGAGATACCCAAAACAGAGCAATTCCAATAAAATTTGGAACCCACCTTTTATTACGATCGTTTTGTTTTACTTTATTTTTGGATGTGTTAGCCATTCCAAAACCAATTTTCATCAAATAATCTGTGAATTCCTCTTAGAAAGGTACGCTCTGTACTATTTTAAAAACGGTTCTTGATATCTCGCAAAAACTTAAAAGCCCAAATCACACCTCTACCAATTATACTGTACCATCCCTTTAATATTGCTAAATGTTTTACGTAATGTATATTGTGTATTATATTACATAATTTCAAATGTGAATATTGTTTTCGCTACATAAAGAACTTAAATGTTATAATGGCCAGGAGCGAATATTTATTGTTTGCAGAAGGAATATATTCAAATTTATATCTTTCGGCACAAGCCACAAAAGCATGACTCCAGTGAAAAGAAGTAGGAAAGCTGTTAATCAGGGGTTGCAGCTGCTAAAGTTCATGAAAACCATTAATTTTTTCAAGTGTGACAATTAACCCTGAAAACGGTTGCAAATTTCACTGTTGCCTCTTTTATTATATCAATTGTTGTGAACACCATAACCATCCTATGTAGTCATGTATCACAGATAGTTGTTTTTTGTTTGTATCCTTATACGATTTTTGGCTTACTTATAGCTTTCAAACAACTATGAAGCTTCAACTGCAAGAAATACAACTGCGCTTACATAATTTATACATAAAGTACAGTTATATACATGGATGAAGACATAAACTGCTTTTATTACTGTTTTTTTTCATGTTTTTCTTTAAATTCATCGATTACATCACGATTAGGTCACTGCTAGACTGTCATATCTCCCTGCATCCAAAACACTCACTGATGATTGGACATGTGTCCTGATATTTTTTTAAAGTCATTTTGTGTGTGTCTTCTCAAAGTGGCCGATAATCTTTGTCCGCTTACAATAGTGTGCCATTGCCCATTTGTCCGTTGCGTTTATGTCAATGAGTAACAGTACTCAGCTGTATTGTATGAATATTTTATCCTTAAATCTATTACTCTACTCATGATAGTCTTTTAAGATATTTTTTCATGTATGTACTTTGACAAACTATTGGTTTACATGTTCAAAACGTCAAACAGAAATTAAGCCATTTCATCCTTACTAAGTTCCAATTACAATTAGTGAAAAGAAAATAGTATATCGATCAGTATTCGGTGAGTGGTTTATGTCAGTTGATATGCCAAGCCTGAATCTATTAAGGTTTTTAATTCATAAACAAATATACTCCACACCTTGAAAAAAGTGATATGTTATACCCTGCACCTTTGTTTCCTATATATATCCTGATACTTGAGTATTTCATCAAACCTTCAGCTTGGACTCAAATACATCAAACTCAAATTCCGTGAGGAAAAACGATTAATTCTTGGCAACTACTCTTATGACGCGTTGAGAATATGTCATTAAGTAGTTTTATTCGTTATGTGTAATCAAAACTCTGCTAGAAAAACCTATGCTAGAAAAGTGAAATCATGTTGAATTTTCTTTACGTTTTCTTTATATTGTCCATAATAACTTCATGAAGTGAAGTAATCTCCTTATCTTGCGATGACGATATCGGCACTAAAATTTTAAAAATTCATAACTTTTGAATCGATTGTTAATTTTTTTTTAAACCTTCACTAATGTGTTCTACTAATACTGCTTTCATTCAATCCACATTTATATTTGGGCTTTGGTTTCCTTTATAGTGAACAAGAGAGATAAGCAAGTTGGAATTGCAGAGTTGACAGTTCCATTTGAGCCCAATATCACAGATGCAAATAAAAGAAAAGAAGAAAAATATGCGCCCCTTCAAGCAGACATTGAATCCCATGGTTACAAGTGTGATCTCATTTGCTTCGCAATTGGCTCCCGAGGACTAGTTACGAAAGAAAACAAAAAGAAAATCTGTTCCATACTAAGACTCGCAGATAAACAATCAAAAACGAAACCCTACATCCAGGCCCTTTCCAAAATATCTATTGTTTCCTCTTATGCCATCTATAATGCACGTAAAGAACCCACGTGGAATGTTAAAGCTTTACTTACACTGTGAGGATGAAAACAAGCATTTGGGGTTCGATTTACCATTAGATAGGATGTTTGTATATTAGCAAAGTTTTTTTTTTTTTTTTTGGTGTTAAGATTTTATGTTAAGGTTTATATAAGGAAAAAGAATTTGAGATTTAGTTCATTGTTATTATATGATATGTGAGATGTGATGTTATAGGATTTGGTATTGTTAATTGTTATTTTTACTAAGAAAGTTAAAGTGGACTTTTTTGGAGAAGAAGTTGAGAAGGTGTAACGTGAATTAATGGTAATGGAGTAAACGAAAGGTATAAGAAAGGCAGGAGGGGAAGGCAGAGAGAGAGAAGAGAGAGAGAGGGAGAGAGAGAGAGTGAGAGAAAGAAAGGTTTTACGAGAACGAGTTATATAAAACGTAAAGAAATGAAAATAGAATGAGATGAAGTTGTATTATTATGATAATAAGGTATATTTTGAAATCAAATATATGTATTGTATATTTTAATTTGTTTTATGTATAAATGTATCTTTGGTCAATTTGTTTGTGAGTACATAACTGTACTTGTTGAGTGTGTTTTATACAAGGTAAGATGTATTTACATGTTTTTCTGTATTGTCCATTGTCTTTGCCTTGTGCCTCCTGTTCAATCCAGGAGACAACCTAGGCCTTTCATGTTACATTGTTTATTGATATAATAAAGAATGCTGAACAACAAACACATCACACTTACACACACACACACAAACAGATATATCTGTAATCATAACCTCATGTGTAGGAATTACATCTTATTCAAAGTCTCATTCATTTGATTTTCTCTCATTTTATTTTAGTCCAACTGTCTAGTTGCATGCATGCAGACGCAATCAAATTTTGAGTTCTTCAAATCGGTGTAGCAAACACAGGTGCATATGCTAGGGCACTGGGTCTCTAGACGATATCTTAAATCAGCTTCACAAGTACTTTTGAAGAGCTTGTACATTACACAGTCTGAGGTTACAGTTTTAAGACAGAAAGATAAAAGATGAGAACGGGTCATACTCCTCCCAAAACACCACCTCCCCCCCCCAAAAAAAAAAAACAACAACAACAACAACAAACAAACAAGCAAACAAACAAACTAAAGAATATAAAGACAGACAAAAGATATGACAAAACATGACACAAACAAGAACTAAATAAGTATTTCTCTAAAAGTACCTGCAAGGCAAGAAGATTGCAAGATGGGGGAAAAGAGGAAAATGGTTGAACTCGACACCCCCTCCCTGATAATCATTATGTGGCCCCTGGTTAAGAAAGGATGAATATGCAGAGGAAATTTTTTGTGTTGCTCAAGGCCCCATTCACCGCCGATTACCTGCACAGTGAATATTCCAACACAAACTATTTCACTGTGAACAAAAAAAAAATAGTTTTGTTAACAGTCACATTGCAAGTCATAAAAAAAAAAAAAAAAAATCATTCATAGAGCATGCATTTTTTAGTATGAGCATGCAGTGCAATATATTATCTCTGTTTTCGTAATGTAGACTAAATATATCATTTAGAATCAATCTCGACATCAAAGCTACTTTTTCCTTTTTCTTTTTTCTTGTTTTTTTTTTTGGGGGGGGGGAGGGGGAGGGGTTCTATGCACACAATAATGATGTACTATGGCCAGGGCATGATCCCATTTTAGAAGTGCCAGTCTACCTTTGCCAATGCAACAACATAGACTTTCTGTCATGCCCACTGATAGAACTGTACCATAGTCTAAATGTAATTCCCAAAGGATGGCTTACTTATGTACATGTAGGGCAGTGTATGCACTTACACGTGCTGTCAATCAACCTAATCTTCATGACCAGATTGAGGGAATGAGAAATAGGAAGAAATGCACTGTAAGTCAGATACATTGTATATACTTTGCCTCATATACTTTCAAGCCAGATCTATTTTTTTATTACTAGTATTTGTTAAACAATATTACTGTTTTGAATGTTAAACATATACTTAATATTTCATATTCAAGTCGCCTTGACACTGTCCATGCATATGTAGTAGGTCTTTAGAAGTTCTTTGCATTTTTCTGAGCATTTAAGTCACTGAGCAGGTCTCAGCAATAGGCTATGTTGGCACTGTAATGTATGTCATCATTGTAAGCACAAAACATAAAAAAAGATATAGCAGAACACATTGTACATATATAGACACAGGGCACAGTAACACACAGCTTCACAGGAAAAGGAGGTAAATGAGATTAAGCTATGATGAGGAGGTAGGGAAAAAATGACACAAAATTAAAAACATGTCACAGACATGAAGTTCTAATTTAAAAAAAATAATGATAATAACAATGAGACAAGACAGGCTCTTCAAAGGCTTGCATCTTTGTTTCACTATTCCAACAAAGATATGAGACTTTTTTTTTCATTCTAAATTTCCAGCATAAGCTAAAACTGTGACATCAATCTTCCCAAGTGAAAGCACTGGCAAAGATAGCATATTCAGATAGAGAGCAACAATAATTCTTTTTAGCTGTTATGAGTTTTTAATTACTTGCATCAAGCTTCACTGAGACTGCACCACGATATATGCGTTGCATTTGCACGTTGACTGATTGTAACACAAAGCATCATGAAGTTTGTAAGATGTGACTAATTGCAAAAAGACAGGAACTTGATTGCACTGCCAGCAGATAAACCTTCTTATTTATATTATCATCCAAGGATGCCCTTGGGGATCCCACTATTTGAACACTATCTCTTCACACTTGCCTCTTCATCACCAAAAAATAAACCTTACTATGATACTCGACCTAAACATTACATATACAGATCTAAATCAAAAGTTGTATGCTCTGACATGTACACATTTGGCTCTGTATTTACAATATGGAAACATGATATAGAGGGCATGTTAGGGTAGAGTGAATACGTTAAAAGTTTTGAGTAACAATTATTTACAAATAAAGCAGAAAATCAATGATCTGAGCAAACATAAAACATGACTTTGATATATACATTAATATAGATTTCAAGACTCTGAATGCTAGGAAGGACTGTATTTGGTATCTCAGCATTCCACAGTGGTTCACATCGCAGTGGGAAGTAAACCAGCTTTAGCCAGGAACAAATTCTCCACTACCCACGTGTATGTATAACCATGGCCAAACACACACTGCTCAATCTCAGCTCTTGTGTATGGGTGATGGCTGAACTCTGTGTGCTTGATACACAGGTCATTGGTGTGCAGGGGCAAAGGTCACATACATTTACTCCTTTATATGACTCTCCTGCACAGTGGATTCTATGCTTGCTAACACACATTCATAAAAACATTGCCATGATTTCCACACAACCAACTGACACAATTCTGCTCTATGACATTTAACTATATTGACTATATTCTACAATGGTAAAAACATTCACGATCATGTTCGTAAGAATTCAATTTATAATCTACCAAATATGACGTGCTCTGAAATGCATCAGAATTCTCAAATCTATGTAGTCATTCCTTCCTCTGCTATACAACTATTATAGTTAAGTTCATCTGGAGGTGGTTGCAAATGTCAAAGAAATTCCTGACATGTAGTACACCTTGAAATTCAAATCTTACTCAATATACCAATCAGTTAAGCTAGACAATTTCAAAAGTTTACCACGCACACAAAACAGTCAATATCAATTACAAACCAGGTGCCAACAACCCTTCACAATGGAATGCGACAACATATATCAATAAAATCATGCATTGTGGTTATCTGTAATTGGCAAGTTGGCAAACTGGTAACATATGATGTGACAATTTACATAGTTTAATTTCATAGTTAATTGTGACACAAAAAGTCCAAATATCCTTGTAATCTCTATAGATTCCTAAAACATGGTTGATTTTTAAACTGCTGCACAATGTCAAAACTATTACATTAATCTCACTGCTACAAGTGTAGTAATTCCACACTTGTACTCCTGTGGAACTTATTTGACAGGCATGGTACTCTTTATAGTTTCTTTGGAATGACCCCACCCATCTCCCCCCCCCCCAAAAAAAAAAAAAAAATAAATAAAAATAAAAATAAAAATAAAAATAAAAATAAATAAATAAATAAATAAATAAATAAATAAACAAATAAATAAATGAATAATACCACTCAGTCTCTTTTCACTACATGACATTCTTGATGGCACACAACTGCTTGGACTTATAAATATAGTTGATTGACCAATTTGATTTTTCTTGTTACATAGCAGCATAATTCGCATTGTTGTTAGCAAAGTTCAAAAGTCATTGAGTCATGTTGTCACTGTTTCCTTTAAAGTTAGGTACCAAACTGCCTTGTCCACTTTTGAGTATTAGCCACATCTCTAAATTCTGGTCGGTTTGTTCAAAAAACGTTATAATGTTCATATCATTTTCATGATATCCAATGTTACATCTGAAGGTCTTGTTTTCATTATAGTCAAAATCTATTCCATGACAGTAGAGAGTTTGCTATTGTGCCAAATGTGGCCATAAGAGGGCATGCTGTGCAGTGCTCATGAGCTCTGCGAGAGCTGAGAAGTGACTTGCCATTCTAATCCTCTATAAGTGGGAGATATCATTCGATATCCTACTCAACATACTTCAGAAATATACCTTTTGCACTTCTGCTACCACAATACACTTTAGCCATGGTCGCACTTACCACTACCAGGTATTTTGCTTCACATAGTTTGGGCAGTGTGACCTCAAACTTCTCGAGAAACTTCCAGCATGCACTTGAGAAGTCTTTCGTTTCTTGCAAAACTACGCGTAGCTTTGTGTCGTGTAACCACACACAGCTGAAACTTAAAGAAGTTTGTCACATGATTAGATCCATTTCGTATTGTTTACGCACACTGTGCACTCTTTTGCACGCTGTTGCACAACTGCATTTTTTTTTACATTCAAGGAGGGTACACGGTTTTTGCCCATGCAGAGCATGCATGTTAGAGACGGAAATTTTCTAGAAGTGATCGGGAAGCAAACTACACGTAGTTTCATCTAGTATGACCACGGCTTACGAGGAAAATTTGTGGGCACATACTGTATACGCCAAATATTTTGCAGATTTTTTATTTTCAAGAATTTCGCGACACAAATTTAACAACACATGAAAATGCAAACTCTGATCCCCACAGGAATGCAGCATGCATGCACATATTTCTCCATCCATTGCTGTACTTCATGATCGTGAATTCAACCACTCACAAAATTGTCTGGAAGTCCCGATCTGCCACAAATTAAACTTGCTTAATATATGGCATACACAGTCTCTGGCTATCAACCACACCACCTACTTTGAGGGTTTTCTTGTCAGAGAAAAAAAAAGTGTGATTGACATACTGGTGAATACTATGTTTGCATTACCAGCCTTGTAAGAATGTTGGATTGACCTTACATAGCTAACCCTTCAGATGTCTTCAAAGATTTTATTTCTGGATTTTTTGAAAGGAATGTATTCTTGAAGATCTTTCCATCACATTTTATACCTCCGTGCTGTGATGTTATATTCCTTTGGCGGGAAGCCTCGATATCACACACATTTTCCTTATTCAACCTTAAACAGATCGAGCACCTAATACTGTAAAAGCTGTTATTTTTGTGAATTTTGCTAATCATGGTTGGGCCATAAATCTAACAATGTGCAAAAATATTGCAAAGGACAGGCATTAGTGCACTTACAATAGTCTCAGTGTCAAATTGCGAAAACAACATCTCGCAAAAATGTCTGTGACTTCCTCAATGGCAAATATATCTCTACACAAAAATAATAGCTTTTACGGATCTGGCTGATCAGGAGATTTTATTTCTTAAAATCTGAAAAAAAGGACCAAACAATCTATCACTTCCTCATAAGATATAATATTGTTACATATGAATCAAACTCTGTTTGAGATGAAAACCACTACTTATTAACAACAGATACATTGTATTAATAGGTGTGGATTAATATTTATGTAGTGAAAAACCGGCAGAATTTGGTCTACATGATTTTGTTTCAAACTTATTAAACACACACTAAGTAGGGTCTGTGAGGATGAAAATTGATACAAACTTCAAGTTTGAGTTTTGAGCACACAATAAAAAGATTAAGAAAATGCTTCCAGAGCAATAACATTGAAGTATTTGTTTCAGCTATCTAGTTTATAAGTTACCATGTGTGCACCACTACTTCTCTTTCCCTTTCAAATTATTGGGTTCTTTTCTGTAATTGTGCTGTTTAATTTAGGGGAATGTTGACTAATTATTTGCATTTTGACTCTGGGGGAAATGGTCACAAAGTACAAGTTTATGATACTCTTTTAGCAATAAATGTGTACCTCAAGAAGGAAAAAAAAAAAAGAGTGGCTACCGTGTGATTCCTAACATGATACATTGTGGAGGTGTAACACTATCTTTCTTTCTTTTTTCTGCTTATGCCCAACTGTTTCTGACATAAATAACTGTCCGTCTTGGTTAGTTTACATTAAAAAAAAACACCAGTCCACAATAAGTCTTCTTATAATATCATTTACTGTAGACTGTAATGAGTTGTGCATCTATCCACTGGTCACCACCAGACTTGTTCATTCTGGTATATGGATGGCAGATAGAGAGTTGGCCAGGGCAGACGTTGGCATTGGCAAGCTTCCCGGGACCATGTGGGTGGGGGACAGCCCAACGGAAGGTGACCGGGACGGCGTGCTGGGCTCGGAGCACCCAGCCTTCAACTCCTTGTAGCACGGCCTGCAGACTGGTACGGGCCGCTGGGATTCGTGGCCTGGGAGCTGGGTCTGCTTGTCAATGCAGCGTATGCAGAATACGTCTCCACACTTCCAACAGTGATACTGCAATCATAGAGTGTGTGTGAGAGAGAGGCAGAGAGAAAAAGACAGACAGAGAATGTAAAGAGGAACAGATAATGTGTAAAAACAAGGGCAACAGCAGGAACATATGACATTAACTAATTTAATTGAACAGGGAAGTGAAGCAAAATGGTATTAAAAAAAAATATATGATTTTTATTTACTTCAACACTACAAAGTCTACAAATATGCTAACACATGAGTGTTCATCTGCAAATCTTGCCATTTCCCTTCTTTCACTCATGTAACATATAACAATATCTTTATACTTGAAAGTATGGGTCTCATTTCACACAGTCCTCTAGATGTCTTTATCCCATAGCCAAATTTTGATAAATCTTGCTAAATTATATTTGCTATATACAAAATTAGGCTGCCAATGGTAACGACCGATTTAATAATTGGTACGACTTTCTGCCACATCGCTCACCTTCATGCTGAAGTGATCAAACGGAGAAGAACAGGAGCACTGCCGGATGTTTCTGAAGCTCTGCCATTCCGTGGCGACACTGTCTACGGCGTTGTTCATGAGGGAAGCCGAGAGGACTTCATTACTGTCCTCCCTCTTCAGCGAGGGACTGGTCTTCAGCGGTGGCGCCATGTCATTGTTCGGATGACCGCCATTGACCGCATTGGAATCATGCTTCTGAGTAAGGACAGTGGCAAGGATAGTGCATGAGCGAGCAGGGCTCCTTGGACCATATATTCAGATACATATTACCGGTACTAATCCACTTTCCCTCTAATAAGAGGGAGGTTTGTGACTTTATGTCCTGTATCACAAGAATTAACTTGACATGATGATGAACAATAAAAGACAAGGAAGTATACTAACAATGTGCTGTCTGACTCTATTTTTTTTTCTTGATCTTCTCAATCTATTATTCTTGTTTTATGAGGATGTTTGTTTGATGAGGGGTAGTCTGGGATTTATGATCTTGCTGGTCACTGCTCTAATCCTGAGACAAATTAAATGCAAAGTTGAGACACTTTTCAGCCTTGCATCATTTTTCTTCCTTTTGAATAGTCCATGCATTGCCTTCCCAAATTACCCTTTTTTCTATATACAATACCTCAGTACAATGTCTTGAAGGCTAGTAAATCATCATGAATGTCATGGATAAAAAATGAATGGTAAGACAGATCAAGGCACCATTTCATAAAACTTGTCAGTCACTGACAGATGTTTTAAGCTACTGAAATCCTTGCATCTGAATGGCTGAGAGCAAAATTTTCACAGAATATCGCTGAGCACTTGATGATATTTCCCCCTTGGAGTCATCTCTTATGCTAGCAATAAAGACATAATTACAAATGGCTCTCAGTTTGTTTAGAGTTTTGATGGTAGGCCATCGCAATTTTGTACAATACCACAGGGCCATGATGTCAATCCTTTGTGGAGGGCAAGGAAATGTCAGCATGAGCAAAAACACAACCAAGTACTGTAGTGTGGCATTTCCTATGTGTGTCTGCATGTGTGTGTGTGCTTTTGTGTATCTATGGTTTTAATAGGTGTTACAAAAATGGGCTTTAGAATCTCTGCAATCTGATTGGTCAATTGTCATGCATTGATTTTTACTGATCCACACTGAGCCATGCATCCGGTAAAATCCAAATGCATGGCCATGCAACCGGTAAAATCCGAATGCATGGCTCAAGTCCTGTATACAGTGTTGTAAGTGTACCAGACGCATGATGGGGAAAATGGTTGTATTTCATGAATTTACGGGCCCATTTTATAACACAAATGATGGACAGGCCTATTTCGTGGATCAGTGAGAATTGGATGCTCTCGTTTAACTTTGGAACACTCTAAAACCCCCTCGCTATGCTCGTGGGTTTAAACAGTTCCACAGTTAGACTCGCGCATCCAATTCTCACCGATCCACTCTGTCCTGTGCATCATTTGTATACTGTGACACAAGCAGGTACGGTCTCTGGACATGGAATATGCCCACTGAGGTTAACAAGTACAAGAGTGTGCAGTCTGAAATGGAGGTGGCCGTGCAAGGAAGCGGCCATTGCTGTCATGGGTGCTTGTCTTGCCTGGATACTTTTTAGTCACTGGAGTAGATGGCAGCACGCAGTTGCTGTAAACTCTCCATGTCACTGTAATTTGGGTGACATTTCAGATCCATTGTGCTATGTTAGAGTTACTTGAGTTGATAATCATCTAGTCTTCACTTAAGTTTATGCTTAAGTAATTATATTTTATTTTGCACATTAAAAAAAAAAACAAATCTATAGGTACTCTGCAACAGTTTGAATGATATATCATTGTAACAATAAACATTTGAACAATGAAATGTAATTATGTTTCTGAAATTAAACAAGGTTTTTGAAAAATTAGAAATGTCGCTATGGCAACTGGAACGCCTCCACCACATTGCATTATTCTCCCGAAAGCTCCATATTGCATCTTGACAATGTGAAATGGCGTGTTTGAAACTTTGATGGCACAACTCCAAATGCATGGGAAGCCCAATCCAGTCAACTGACCACATTAAAAGCAAATAATAATGATGAGTACACAGCTTATATTCAACTGAATGTTTTAAGTAGGACTGACCTCGTTGGAGAGGTCATCTTTGGGAGTTATTGTGCTGTCTTTGTCCAGCGATAGTGGACTCTCTGTGCCACCATTCTCCATGATGTGGGGCCTGTCCGGTTTCTCCTCCTGGTTCCCACTCTCACTGACCAAGAGCTTCTTCAGGGCTGCGAGTTGCTGTTGACACCATAAAAAAGAGAAACTCCATCAAGCTAGTGACCTCTAAGCATCACTTCATAGAGGGGTGGGCAGTCAATTTAAACTCATTCACAAGCCTGACTCAGTCTAAGGCTTGCCAACTTCACAAATTTTTAACCGTGCACAAACCGATCAATAAGTCACAATATGCCATAGTTGCATCACATACTCTTCCATTTCTCACACATACAGCTTGCAGTGCTTGGTGAGTGAATAGCAGTGTTTCACAGGGATTTTTTCAAGTAAATTCTGATTGTCTATCAAAGTTGTGTGTTCAAAATGTCATTCCTCTATTATAATCAAGAATACAATTCTGAAGTCTATTTGGTGTTTTTATTTTGTATACTGGTCATTTAAAACTTATTATCACAGCAAAGCTTGCAATTCTCTTTACAATTTTGCTGTACTGCAATTCTAACTAAAATACTTCAGTAATCTATAAAAAGCTACACTGCTTTGAAAAACAGAACATTTTCTGATAGCAATCATGTGTTGCGGTGTAAGAATTATGTGGCGCACAAATAGTTAAAGGCATAATTAACCATTTGCACATGAAACAAAAACCCAGCATTAGTGCTTCAAAATAGTTCTAAAATGTGATAGAAACTGGAAATAGATACAACCAATGTAAAAATTTGAAGCTGTAAAATCGATGTTAAGTATTGTTAAATACACAAAATGTGAACAATAATTATAATAAAAATGTTTTCAGACTAAACCGTCTACAATTACGGTTTATTGAGAAAAATAATGATATCTCCTTATATTTTTGGCTTTATTGCAAAAATTCCATATGGTAGGATGTTTTGTGATACAACTGACCTACACATATGCATCAAATGTGATATCTTGAACATTTTTTAAATCGCTGTTCCCAAAGGCAAACATAACCTTTAAGTTACAAAACTATGGGCCCATGACAACAATATAAGGGCTCATAACTCATTGCTTGTTGCTAAGTGGTTCTCATTGTAACTGCAGAATTGCGACTTTCAATAATAACACTCCTTTTTCAGAGAAACAGGCCTAATATCTTCATTCTACTGTTGATTACACGATAGTTTTATATCCAGCATACAGTAGAAGAGTCAACTTGACAATGTGAAAAAGAAATATAGTCTATGGACATAAAAAGTGTCACCATTTTTTACACAATGAACACTGTACTATTTTTACAGGTTCACTGAGGAAGAACCATGATGCATACTGAGGCATACTGCATACTTTAGCACAGTAAATTCTTCACGAGCCAATGTCAGTGAACTTCCCTTCTTTATAATATCAGACAACATTGCATCTGTACGTATTTTTAATATTGCCATAAAAGAAATTATATTACATCATCATTTTTACTCAGTGAGCACAAAATCTGCAACAAATGTCACATTACAAAATATATCACATCTATGATACTACTAATCCTCCAGTAATTGTGCAAAATGTATGCCCTGTTATACAACATTAGCTTCAGGCAAAGTTATCCCCGCTTAAAATTGACAAACCCCTTCAATTCTGCCTCTCCATTTGTCTATGAATGTTCATGATTTCCTCAGTGTCACAACAACAAAGAAAATATGCAGTAGGCAGCTTCTGATTGATATCTTATGTTGTGTCTAAGACTATCATACTAATTATGAGTTTGGAATTATTGCAAGAATAGTTATCAAACTGTATTAAAATCAAAAATAAAACACAAACATAATGTACAGCCCCTGCCTAAGAACAACAACATATCAGTGTATGAACATTCAATTTTTTTAAAGAAAATGAATACGACAGAAACATAATTGTCATCTTACAAACACATTCAATGGACATACATACATGCACACATATCAAAATGTACATGCACACATACACTGTATATACATACATACATACATTCATACATACATAAATACATACTGTACATACATACATACATAAATACACACATACATACATACAAACACACACACACAAACACATAAATACACCATGCATTGTAACCCACTGTCAATTACCCACTTAAAAATTGTTAGTGCTAAAAACAGAAAATACTTGACTTTCTCAGTGTACTGCACTGTAAGGACAGGTGGACCCCATTCTCATAGCGATTGTACATGCCGCGCCAAAACCTGTTCACAGAAACATTATTCAAAGTGTTAGGTACATTCTTACTAATGTTGGGCGTGACAATCATGATATAATTGTCTGGTATGTTTTTGGCAGGTATGCAAATAAAAGTTGATAATAATAATAGTATTCTTGATAATACACCATCTTCTCTGCATGTCCTGTATGGCCATGCAATGTTAAATCTCCCTATTCGAATCATAAAATGGGAAACTTACAACTACAGTCATTGGGAGGTACAGCAGTATACACTGATTTTCAAATATCATCTTTATTCTTTATTGCAGAACAAGGAGACAGTGTGCTTTACAGTTGTGAGAAAAATACCTTGACCGCTTTCTCAAATAACACTTTCCGACATTCAAACACTGAATATTAAGCACAATAAAATTTCAAGGAAATTCTTAGGATCTGCAATAGAAACCTAAATTTGTTGACCATGCCATCATGAAAATATTTGTGCAGAGAAAAACTTGCAGCAAAATACAAGTACAGTGACAGGGAATTGAAGGATAGAGAAAAATTCCACCTGGCATAAAATGTGCCATTACTGCAGTGTCTCAAGTGCGCACGCATTTCTTTGTGCGCCTATGGGACACCACAGTAATGGTGGAATTTTGCCGCCAGTTTCGATCGGATGATATGGTCAGAGAGTTTTTGTTCTTACTTCAGCATTTGTGGACTAAAGTCTGGCTTCAGCATTCCCCTGCAGGTGGGGAGATTGGGCTGGTAGAGAGGGTTGATGTAGTCCGACATGCGAGCCTGCATGTACTGCCACAGTGAGAACGTCTTCTGAGACAGCCTTTCGTTCATGGTACACAAATATGAGAGCAAACAAAAGTATTTACCTGACAAAAATGGACAAAGTACTGTCCCAGAAAAAAAAAACCACACAAAAGTCTAATGAGAATGCCTTCCACAATTGGTACACACAACAATGACAACAAACAAATTGTCATATCATGACAACATACAATTAACAATGAAAATTTCTGCCTTCTTCAAACACAGACAAATCAGAAACAAGGCATACCAATCCTCGGACAAGGTCACATTGAAAATGTAAACAAACAAATAAACAAACAAATTTTTGTCCAACGTGATTTGGAGATGGACTAAGTTTGAAACAAAAATTTAAAATGCCTGAACAACCATTCAACCATTTGGAACAAGAATCAATTATGCCGTTGATTGCCTCATATCATACTGTAAAATTGTTGAAGATCTTTGAACTGGTCAACAAACACAAATTAATTAATGCATAAGGCATACATTTCACAAGGTTTTTACTTTTGCAAATTTTGGTAGTCAGGTGCTATTGCAAATTTAACAACACTCAAAATGTTTTACTCTGATCCCGAAATGAATGTGATGTGCAGGCATACATTACTCACAAATTTAACCACTGTGCAAAATTGCTTCGAATTCCCAATTCGCAAAGAATTACACTCGCCAAATATATGGCGTATACAGTACTACATCAAATCTACTGAGCTGCCAGTAAACTAAAACTTTAATTGCTACATATGGTGGAAAAAAAGAAAAAAAAAACCTTGGCACAGATCTCATTTCCTGAACTGAATTTGCACTTTGATGTGACTGGGCTCACCTCTTGCCGAGTCGTTCCTTCTCACAGTTGCCAAGGAAGTTGCCAAACTGGCTGGAGAAGACATGGTCGTGCAGCTCCAGCAAGAACCTCTCGTTGAACTGGAATGCACACGGAAACTGACTGCACAGCTGCCAGGCTGCATCCACAAACTGGGTGAAGACGGGCGACACCTCCCGCGGGTCGTACGCCAGGAGCCCGCACCGGTGGAGGAATTTGTGGCCGAATGCGAGCCACTCTTTTTCAATCAGCACCTTTAGATTCAAACGAGACAACACAAACCTAAGTATGAATGTGGTCATTTGATATACAGGGATGCCAGTTAGACTGAAAGTGAGGTCCTGAAATACATCTACATGAAGCCTCTTTGTACATGAACAAGCCTGAATTTTGAAGCTGCCAGGGGCTGGATTCAGGTTTTTGCCTGAAAACTGGCATCCCTGGATACATCTCCATGTATAAGGACAAGTGAGAGACTGAAGCACATACATTATACTTGTGATGCGATAGTTCCTGAAACTGATTTATTGTGCGTAGTGCATGCACAGCTTATAGTTTCAGAGCAGATACATACTTCATCCTCATTACCCAAGCACAGCAAACCTTGTTATTCAATTTGCATGACACTTGAAAACTCAAGAACATGAAACTCAAGAATAGGTCGAGTTTGGAAATGAGACATATCACAGATGATGAGTGGTGTGGAAGGAAGCACACAGAATGATACTTCCAAAATGTGCAATGCTTTTTAAAATCTTAAAATCTCCCAGAAATAACATTTCAAACCCTAAGGTTAGATCAATCTGTGCATTCCCCTACAACAGAAACATCAGTGGTTACATAATGTGGGTACATCAAAACACTTTGAAAGTAACAGCATCGCCAGCAAGCCTTCAAGAAGCTATGCATGGCACTGTTCTAGCGATCTAGACCCTAACACAAACAATGCATACCAAAATGTTCATACTCTAGGTTTACTACGCACTGCTTCCCTAAATCATAAATTACCATATCATAACTTATTGGACACCCAGATTTAGGCATTGAATACAAAACAACAATTCATTGTTTCAACTGAAAAAAAAAATGTCATTGTGACATCAATTGGTATGTAATTTGTTATTATTTGTTTACACCAAATTATTTTCTCACTTCAGAGAATATCCCAACTGAGTGCCTGCCCATGGGAAAACAGTACAGAATGGTAGTGTGATTATGTTTTTTTCCACTTTGCAAGAGGTAAGTACGTGACCCATACAATACATAAGCATATGTTCTGGTATTTCCGAAGACAAGGACACATTTATGGCAATTTATCCTACAAAACATAACAACATTAGGGTCATCCATAATATAGAAAAAAAAAATCAACCCCAAAAATTCACCGAAATAAACAATTTGAAAGGCATCTGTTACATAATGCTTAAACTTTCTTTGACGTGATCGCATAAATTGCAGGCAAAATTTGAGGTTTAAGAGGGATGGCTTTCAAAAAAAAAAATGGCCTTCGAACAGAAACAACTTGATTCAAAGATTCCTGAAATTATACCTCTTGTGCTAGCAGCATGTCACTCATGCTTCATTCAATAACTTCAAACAATTCATCAACCACTGCATTACAAAGGGTGAACTCTTTAATGCTTTGTTTCTTCAAAGGTTAGTATGATCTGCAATATTGCATGAGACTTATGTTATGGCACATACTACATAAATTAAACATATATTAGACATTACTTGAGGTTTTGAGACCACCACTTAATGGGTCCTAAAGGAAGTTTCTACTCAAAATCATGTGAATCATGTATTCATGCATGGAGATGTTGAACACTGTGTATATGAAGAAGACGTAGTAGTCATTTGTTTGCCATGAATGACTGACTTCAGAGTTTCAATTGGGACTCTGGGAAATAGATAGGTCATAAGAAGAAGGAACAGGATACCATATACTGAAACCCATTAGGTTGAACAAGAAGTAATTTTCACAGGTATAGTATGGGACTGATCGTAATTATGGCATTGTCTCTAGGACAAATGAATCATAAACTATACAACGAACAAGACTGCACAGCCTATGCGAAAGAAGACTATCCAACAGCCATAAGAAAAACTAGACAATTTTTCTGCTGCATGCAGTCCCGTGGGATGTCTCCACTTCTCATGTAATAACAACATCTGCCATCATTAGATGGCCCTGCAGTTATATTTTAGTAAACTGTTCTTGAACACTGACCAAGGACTATTCTTTCACTCTCTGTTTGCATTGCGCAATTATCATTGCATTCCACACTTCATCCATGAATTAACATCTGCAGTAGTATCTGCAGATTAAAATTTATGATAAAGGTTGGCCAAATAATCATCTAATGCTTTAGAAATGGGAGTTTTTGAAAGTGCCCATATTTCAGCATTGCTTTAATAATATTCAAGTAGCTTTTTATCATTGGAAGAGTACATTATCAATAGAAAAATTGTTGCAACTTTTCACTTTTGATCTGTCCCCAAACTCAGCTGTTTTACACATTCATAAACACCAAATTATAACAAGCGAGGTGTCATTGTAAAGATAATTGATCAGGGTTTCTTATCGTATCAACAAATTCAACATGTTACAGGTAATCTCTACTACAAGTCTAAATAAGATCTCACTAATGCATGTTTGTAGTAAGCACGCCTTGGGATTGGAAGTCACTTCAAGTGTAGCTTATTACAAATAATGCAAGTGTGGCATACCTGAAAACCCTGTATGGTCCTGTAGTAGGGGTCCAGAATGATGCTTGCCAAGGAACATGTCTGAGCCGTCCTGTCCCAGCCATCTGAACAATGCACCAACACTGACAGCCCCTCTTCTCCTATTGCCTGTGGGGGCAAGTAGATCATATACTGTAAAACCACAAGTTTTCACACGCATGAAACTTTCACAAATTTTGCAAAGAGCCAAGATTCGCAAAAGTAAAATGTACAGGATAGTGTTTGTCTACACAATGCATTGTACGCCAGTGGCAATTTGCAAAAGGTACATGCCACGAAAAAAGCCATTGTCTTCCATTCTCGAAAGTTGCATGCCACAAAATGTTTCTGATTTTACAGAACCATAAAATCTCATGCACATGGCGCATTCTAATTTTTTATTTTTGAATAATATGATACATGTATATAAATATCTAAATTTATTGACCTATTGAATGCCATATATCTTATTGAATACACAATCTAAAAACAAACAAACAAACAAAAAGCAAGCTTTGCATTTTCATGTCATTGCTTTTATTCAAAGTTTAACAAACATTCCCCCTCAAAAAAAAAAAAAAAAAAAAAAAAAAGAGGAAGTGATCGACCAAATACTACTGTACAAACAATCTTCATAAATATTGACAACAAATACTGGTTCAAAATCCTCTTTCACTAATCAATTGAAATGAATTCACTACCTTTGCAATAAAATGTGATGTGTCTAGGATGGCTTTGATGTGCTTCAACCAACAGCTGGACTCCAGACCACTCAAGAAAGCGTCCATTGATGGATTCTTCAGTTCACACACTGTCAGGAATTAATAGCAAAGTCATCTTTAAGGGCCCTCCTATTACCACTGCATAAGTTATTACGTTTGTGACATGTGCAAGTCTGGGCAAAGTTATAAATTGAACAACACTTGAGAAACATAACTGTCTACTCTCGCTTATATCCACGGTACGTTTATCCATTATCCAAGACAGTCTCCAGTACACAGGAGATTAAGTTTTGCAACACTGTACAAACCAAGGCATCTCTCTGCCAATTGTCTTTCCATCTCACAAGGTCTGTTGTAAATTTAATGCAAAGGACTCACTGCCACTTTGGGAACTGCAAGCTGAACTAAAAAATCAAGTTAAAGGAAGAACTCATTTTCACTAAGTAAAAGAGACAAGTTGGAGGTCTTCATATTAGTGCAGCATATTGTCGCTGTTTTCTTGCAACTTTCACAAAGTTTCATGCCATTATTGACATAATTATCTGACCTTTGAGAAAGGAGTGAAATATATCACTGTGTGCACTAAGCATGTTTCACATGTGGTTGCATGATCTGATATGAAGGTCATGTGCATAAGGGTGTATCCCCCTCGCTCTTCTTCTCCTTCTCCACCTCCTCCTCCTTCTCCCCTTCCTTGTCATTCTTCTCTTGCTGTGAGATCCACAAATGATAAAGTTGACAAAGTGAGCCAAAAATTAGCAGATCACCTATTACAGGGCTCCACACTAACTTTTATTTTTGGTGGCCCAAAGGCAAAGATCCGACCTTTTTTGGTGGCCCGATCAGGTCACCAAATTCTTCATTTCTGAAATTTTGGTGGCCCGACGTGCATTTTTAGTGGCCCCGGGCCACCGTTAGTGTTGAGCCCTGCCTATTATGATACTCAACAATTCTACAAGAGGTAGAATCTGAATCTTTTCCTTCGCTGTCTCACCTTCAATTAGCTTCTGCAGACTACTCCGCATGACGTGTATATTCTCGATGCCGAGAAATTTGAACTTGATGTTCGTATAGACATCTGTACTCTCATACCCCTTCCCAGAAGCTTTATTGACCATTGCATTGATCTGTGTGATGAGAAAAAACAAAAAATAGACTCAAAGAATGTTGATCATTTTGCACACTCAGGAGACATGAGGTGCCTTCAAACACATTACAAAGGTGGTTTAAATCTAAACCATGGTCTAAGCAAATTTCTTCTGTGTAAATACGATTGACAGATTGCGTATGCCAACAGACATCCAGTAACAAATGCACATTGATATGTGCATGTCAAAGATAATTATGCTTTTTCATGCTTAATTTCAGATCACAGTCTAAGTTAAACCACCTTCATAAATTTGGTCCATTGCATCTACAATAGCCACACAATATATGACAGGGAAAAGTTTCAGAACAAGGGCATTCACACAGAAAAAGGTCATATGACCGTGTAGTATCGCGAAACAATGCTCTACACACCTAATCACTGTATTATGCATGGTCATAATTTGTTTCGATAGGCAACCATTAATGCACAACCCCCCCCCCCCCCCCCCCCCACAAAAAAAAAAAATGTTTTGCATGTCCTACAGGGAAACATGACTTACGTGAACAAATATATGGCACTGTGAAACAAGAACTCTGAAGGTCTGAAAGGGGGGGGGGGGTTGGCACAGGTCTGGTTTTGCTTTGACTTCTATAACCACTTATATACCTTCTCTGAGTGACTAACAGGCAATTACATAAAATGACATTGCAAGTCAAGTAAAAATTGTGTAAACATGTTTATGCTATTAAAAATGACAGCACTACAGTATGATATCTGAAATTAGGTCCATAAAATGCTCACATGATTCAAGTTTCTTCATGTACAAGACATAAAATAGTGTATTTTTTTTTACCACGTACAAAACAGTAAATGGTACCATATGTATGACAAATAAATGTACAGAACTTTATCATGTAAATTCGATGCATATATTTCAACTCTTTAACTCCTTGTCAGTTCTTTGCAGCGATAGGAATTTTCTGGCCATTTATTCTTGGAACAGTCACATTTCAATTTCTTTGAAAAACTTTCAGACAAACTGATATCAATAAATGGGGGGGGGGGAGGGGCTACATAATACATGTAAGGTTGTCTAAGGCACTCAGTATCAATGTTCTTACTCGACAATGACCCTGTGTTTGTGAGATGTAGCATCAGCAATTATTTTTCGTGAACTGAATTCATTGACAGTAAACTGGTGTAGGCAAATTTGACATTACTAGACCTCTCCATTTCAGTCCATTCATTGAGGTGCATCTGAACCTATACAGGTCTGCAATTTTCTCAGCTCCACATACCCACACATGGCACCATGAAGCTCTCGGTAAACCCTCAAAATATATGAGTCCTACAACTGCAAAACCACCACTCAGAGCCACAAACACAACAGAACTCCACCTTGCATTTGCTCTCAGACATTGCTGAGAAAAATCATACCTTTTGTCACATTTCTTGGAAGTTCTTATTACTACTAGTATTGAAAAACTCACCTTTGGCCTTGTATCTACAATGTACATGACATCTGACTTTGGGTTTGTCTTGAGGATGGCTTGTAGCATCTCCTCATCTTCCACACAGCGAGCACTAAACCCTGCCAGGGGCTGACTACATCGACACATAGCAGCCTACAAAGAAATAGAATTTGTTGAAGGTAGAACTTTGAAATATTAGTCATCATAACAATACTCTTGATGACAATGCTGTGATATACGGCAGGAGTGGTGATGATGATGATAACGATAGTAATCAAAACAATGATATCATCATTATCATCTCTGTTCATTACTATTATTATCATTATCATTATTATTATTATTATTATTATTATTATTATTATTATTATTATTATTATCATTATTATCATTATCATTATTATTATTATTATTATTATCATCATCATCATCGTCATAAGCCATCGTCGTCATCGTCATCGTCATGATCATAAGCCACTTTTCAAAGCATGATTATCCAAGCAATCATGAATTGATTACATATAACACAATCACACTTTAAATATCAATTGTTCATCACAACTAATTAAAAGCAAATGATATACAAGCACACACTAACCTTGTTTTCTTGATGGAGATAGGACAAGACTGGTAACCGACCTCTACTTCTGAACCTTGCACTGCCCACCAGGACTGGTGTACTGACAAATGTTGGAACATACACCGTCTTTGGATACGTATCACAGATCTGATGGAGAGATAATTTGTGGAGCAGATGTTTCACTATAGATACAATATCTCTGCATACATTTCAGCTGGTAGACTTTACAACAGAAGTACTTGCTCTATTCCTCACCTTTGTTGAGCATCATTACTCGATAAGCAGTATACTTGCCTTTTTCAACCTGGAAAAAAAATGTCTACCAGCAATCACTAAAAAAACAGACAAACAAACAATTAAAGAATAACAAGATAACATCAGCAAATGGCATAACACCCAAAATGCAACAACTGCAATATCATTCATTCAGCATATTACAAGATGTAAAAGACTTGCATACAGAGTGTTTTTCTTCTGATCAGAAGCATTACTAACATGTTATTCAGGCTTCACATTTATTTTCCGACCGCGGTTTGCATGGAAGTTATTATAGAATTTCACAACAATGTTTTGAAATTGTATTCAGTTTTACCACTCAACAAAAACAACAAAAAACTAGAAATGTCGGTACGATGGCGACTGGAATGCCTCCGCCGTATCACATTATTCTTCTACTAGCAGCACCCGTGGAAATCCACGGGTCTGAGGGGTTTTATTTTTTTTTCTCATAATATGATTTTGCACATTTTTATTGAAGAAATAAAAAGAAAAGTCTTCTCATTCTTTCGTTAATTGTGCTGTCTTCTAAATGACCACCCTTCCCAGAAATTTTATAATACATTTTTGTAGTATATGCCCGGCGATCCGGTCCATTGGTAGGGATCATTCCCGCCACTACTTGCTTTTATTATAGAACTCAGTTTCGAGGGGTTATTTGCACCCGTTGAAGTCCAACAGTTGTCTTGTTGCCCCTCACCCCTCCCCCCCCCCCCCCCCCCTCACGCACACACACATTTCCACCTCCGCAGGTCAAAAAACAAAAACATTCAGGGAAAAATTACCAAAAACGCAAATGAGATTCCCCGAAAGTTCTGCCCACAGGTTGTTCCCGTCAAAACGGGAAGATATTAACGCTATGACTTTGATTACCCCCTGCTCTTGCATCCACGCGGGCACCCGCGGGAATCCATGGCTGGTTTCAAGGCCTCGGTTTTTTTTTTTTTCATGTTTCTTTTCCCCACGTTATGAGAGAAAAATAAGATATTTTCGTCTTCATAATTTTGCTCCCTCCTTTTTGTTTTTAATCACCAAAACTTGGCTTGATATATAATATTACATCTGCTTCAGACTGTACATTATCATAATTAATATTAGGCCTACAATTATTGCTCCTATTATAGTTAATTATTATTATTATTATCCTTATTGTTATTATTATTATTATTGTTATTATTATTATTATTATTATTATTATTATTATTATTATTATTATCATTGTTATTATTTGGGGAGGGGGAGATCATAGTCATCAGGTTTAATAGGCACCCGTAGGAGTAGGGTCTCACGACCTCGTATTTTTTTTCTTTAATATTTTTCCCATGTTATGGAAGAAAGAAGAATATATACATCACTGCATTCGTCTTCATTTGCTCCCTCTTTTTTCTGTCACCAAAACTTGGTTTGATAGACCATAGAACCACACATTCTATTTCCACTTGCAATATATTTTAAAAATAGGCGGTCGGCAAAGCGAGATTTTCCTCTACGTCCGCTCATCTTATGAATATGTATGATTACAGCAGCTCTGCAGTAAACGAATGGACACAGCTGCGCGTGTAATCTGATATGGAAGGGTACGATCGGCAAATATATTTAGCCGCGTCCTAAACAGTCTGTGTACAAATAATGACATCGGACTTGAGAGCAAACGGCGAGCAAACGGCGAGCAAACTAAATGACGTACCTGAGCTGCATATAGTATTCTGCAGTTGTGCAAAATACAATTATATAACAACGTTCGTTGTTTTCCTTTGGGGACGCCAATAATGGCGAACTGTACGTAAATGCCCTTGTAGTCCATATCACGCACACACAGATTCGTGTAACCATCGTCAATACATTCAGTACACGTAACAGGCGGAGGCAAAGGTACATCACAGAACTATACACACAGTGTAGAGTGTGTAGAGTTCTGCGAGGTACATTGTGTGTGTGCGTGCGCGTCCGCCGGAAGATGTCAGAGATTTCGCTGCACCATCATCTTTAGTATCCCCCAGTGTCTCTGCAAGCTAAAAGATGGAAGATCGAGAAAGCAGGAGGCCAGCGCAGGTTCCGTGAATATTGAAACGCTCGGCTCTTTCGTCACGCACAAAAATGCATTATGCATGTTGCTAATTAATTTTTCTTTTTCGTCCTCGACGTCGACACGGAGGCGGAGAGGGGACGAAACCCGCGCCATTCGATGTAGGATACTCTCCTGCGGCCGACGGCACCGGTCGCAGCTGCCCGGAGCCGACGGCTCGGGAGGAGATAGACAAACCAGCAACGCCGAATTAAAACAGGAAATACATAAGGCCGCGACAACAACAACAACTTCGAGTATTATAGTATAGGATACGTGTGACGGACTGACAGACAGACAGCTAGACAGACAAACAAATGGATGGATGAACGGATGGATGGATGGATGGATGGACAACCTGAAAACACAGTGCCTCCAATCCCATTATGTGGATGAGGATTTTACGAAAAGGAGATGAATTTACAGCAATTAGTATGACTGACTACTTTAAAACAATTGAACATTGGCTATAAAGGTATCAACCCTAGCCTGTCATCACAGCATAATCATTGTTCTTTCCAAGTTTCAAAACTAGCTCTTAAGAGAGGGAGAGATACATAGCCTTGCTCGTATTACAACACTTAAGTTTCATATAAAGATTGATAATGACAATTAGAGTCATACCTCGTAATTTTTGTTGATTGTCGTGCTGCACCACTCCTCATTGGGGATACCCATCCGTGCATACTCAGCTTGCAGATCAAACTGGTCCCAGCCCGTCATCATGGTGGGAACTACAGTGGCAGACTTGTAGTGAAATGCATACAGGTCCTCCAGCTCAGCTGTAACAGAAAGGCCAAAGCTGTCAAATCCCCTAGCAAGGAAGATTGGGTGGAGGGGGTGGGGGGAATCTGTCTAAATAAAGACAGGGATTTGACTAAATTGACCACATCAGCCCAGCGTTGGAAGCCGCAGTGAGAGATTTTCAGGGAAATTTAGACTGTCCCACTGTGCCATAAAGAAAATATCATGGTTTTCACACAATTCTGGCAGTTAGCATGACTACTTGAAATGGATATGACCAACACAAATGCAGTGACACTATTCAATGACCCACATTTTGAGATAGCTTTTTTTTTTCCCCATGAGCATTGTACGGATTCAAAAAGAGCCTTTACTTCATGTTGACTCAGATGGCATAATGCAAAAGTAACCAAGATTAGAACATAATGAAAATATGCAAATTAGACAAGACAATGATGTCACACTGCCTCTCAGATCTTCAAAAGACTTATACACCAATTCCAACCACATTTTCCAATTTGTACAAAATTCAAGAAAAACAGTATCCTTCCCTCTCTTTTTCCTAGAGTTGCCCTGATTCAACAGCTATTGTAGATGACTTTTCTAGAGGGAGACAGCATTTACTTTGCAGAATTGCCAACCCATTGACAGAAACGGGTTATTTGTCATGATCCAAGATGTACAACATCAAAACTAATGAAGATGTTGTGAGGTTATTATCTCATTATGACATTATCTCACTACGCTGTCTACTGTATATGAATGTGTCCAACACCACTGCCTTTGGAGAGATTATACCTGGATTTGAAAGCTTTTGCAGTGACTTGTACAGCTCCTGGCAATCTTTTTCACGTGGAATCACAAAGGTTGCAGCTTGGAATGTCTTGCAGCGGATCTGTATGGGAGCCCCTCCTGTCGTCAGGGGAAGTTTCTCCACCGACGCAATGTGCATGTGCAAAATCTGAACAAGGGGATCACAGAGAGAGAGAGAGAGGATCTATCAAAACTGAAACTTTTACAAAGGCTATCAAGTTGGAGCAGGTTTTTAATTGAGCCATAACAGACAAAGATATTTGTTCTTGTAAACCATTTGGAAAGCTGTCAAGTGACTCTTACATTAGAATTGCTGCAAAATTTTTCAAAGATACGTCAAACGTGAGATACATGTACCTTGTACTGACTCATGTAAGCAAATCAATGAAAAACCCATTTATGATGGAGTTTGTTATCAAAATCATAGAAAATTTTAAATGGCTTGATCAGTGATCTTCATACCTTAATCTGAAGCTTTGATTATTGATCTAGATCTGGATTAATTCATGCAAATAACCTGTTCAATGTACATGTATAGTGTACAGTACCAAATGATACACTTGTATTCCTATTTTAGAAATGTACACATAACAATACACTGTATCAATTGATGCAAGTTACATGATGTAAATTTAGCTCTGATATTTTGAATTTCCCCAAATTTTGTCTAAGATTTGGTTATTTCTTTGCACCCCAGTGATTAATAAGCGAATGTACATGTAGAATAATCAAAACAAATTCCACATTAACTACAAGCACTTGTGGGAGAGATGTGTATTAACCCACTGAGGACGAGTCCCGAGTATACTCGGGCAGGTGTCTATGGGAATATGTGTTGTAGCAAAATCAGTCTGTCCTCAACAGGTTAAAGAGACAGGTGCACCATGCACAGATTAATATGAAAGCCTGCAAGGTGAATGTTGAGTTTCTTCTGTGGACTCTATAAAGTCTATGAATTGCAATGCAAGCAGCACGATACATATTTTGCTTTGACTGCCTTTTTTTCCCCCCTGTCCTTCTTGAACAATGCTGTTACTACATGTAGTTTCACCCCTCTCTTGTCTACAGCATAGACAGGTTAAAGATCAGGTTTGACAAAGTAGACATACCCATGTCTCCTTTTTGCCCGCAGGATCCACAAAGATCAGGTGGGTGGCTGTTAGGTAGAGCGTGCCTACAGCTGGTTTGCGAGCATTAAAGCGATCTCGCAGACGCACATTCTCGATCTGCAGGACAGGATGTGGACATACACAAAGTCATTATGACATTGCTAATGAAAATCACTTTAAACTGTAATATGCACATATCTTCCAAGACATGGCATATTTTTGCACCTGCCTACTCTGATACACCATCAAGCTCAAAGTAATAAAAACGTACGGCATTCAACATATGACATGTGTCAATGGGAATGTAGTGGGTCCTACGGAAAAAAACAAACAAACAGGAAAAGAAGTTGAAAACAAATATCAAAGGGATTCACAATAAGATGCATGGTTTGTTTTTTTCATGAAAATTTCACACTTTACACATAGATACATTGATGTGAAATTTGTTTGTCATTTCATATTTTCTGTTCTTGTCATTTTACTTTTTCCCCTGGGCATTTTATTACCACAAATCTGAATGTCACCTTGTGGGAGTATCAAGGGTGACCAGCTTGCATTGCATTTTGACAAAGATACCCTTATAAGCGGTTATTTTCACAAGGGTTAAATTTGGAATCATGAATTTTGCGAGTCACTGATGGACTGTGGATTTAACATCACATGAAAATATCTTGAACTGACATGCATTTATGACAGCCTCAGTGTCAAATGGCAAAAACAACATATCTACAGAACACAAAACTACAGTGTAACAGCTTATACAATACTGTGCATGGCAACTAAATTCTATCAGTGTGATATTCTCGTGCAGAATACCTGTAGCCAGAATCATCCCAGACAAGTTGTCTGGATAATTCTCCAAGCTGCCTACAATAGAAACAACCATCTTTACCTTCTGCCATTTATCAGAATTATACCAACATATTTCAACCCTGAAATTTCCTTCAAGTGAAACTCATTGGCCCGAAATCACAAAGGCGGTATAATTGAAACCATGGTTTAATTGTAACATACCATACAAATTGTCCATGGTTTACAGCATGGTGTCACTTTCAATTGTACCACCTTCGTGAATTTGGGCCAATGCTTTGGTGTTGTCGGAAAATTGACAGTCATATTTTTGTACATCTATACACATGTACTGTACAAGTACAATGTATACTGTACAAATTGAATGTATGCGCGTCAAGTATGTATTGATATTACTGTCACATCCAGGGTTTGTGACATCATCATGTAACATCTTATTTTAGTGCACAGATCTGTACATCATTCTGTTTCTACATACATTCCACATATTTTGAAGGACAAGCTAGGACTAGGACAACAAAATTGCCTCTGTTTCTTACTGAAATCATTTGATTACTTTCATCATAGTGTACATGTACATTAATGAACTACAGTGTACAGTGTACATGTATTGTACAATGTAATTGATAACTTTATCATGTTCCAAGTGTTCTTTGCTAATATCATACATCTCATGCATCATTAATGATTGCAGTATTTCTGGCAAAGCCTATTGGATTCACAGAGATACAACTGTATGTGATAGTGACTACATGTACACTTGTTGTAATCAGAACAAGAAGCTTTACTTCAGAACAAATCAATTTTAATTTATTATGTCCCCTGCTGTTAGAAGAAATCACCACTCCATATGGCACCCTGTTTTGTTATGATCTATTCAAGATTCATACCACCATGCTTGGCGATCACATTCAATGCTCTTGCCAATAAAGAAAGTCTCTTTTCATGAGAGCAAATGACCCTGTGGGTTCTTTGCCAAGTTAATGTCACAGTTACGAGATACAGTACTGTACATTGTAGGTCTACCAGTTTTCCACAATGAGTTGCATACACATGTACAAATTGTACAGTTGTAAAATGTAGTGTACAATGTAATATGCTTAGATCTCAAGTTTTCATTACATTTGATATCTACAAATGATGTACATTGTACAGTGCACATTGTATTTGTACACTGTAATAGTATGAAGGATCCTGTGAGGGTATCCACTGAGGGTACTGTAAAACGAGAAATGTTCGAATGCATTTTAATTTCGCGAATTTCGCGAGCGCCAAGATTCGCGAAATTTCTTATCTACACTATATGCATAGAACGCAAGAGGCAATTCGCGAAAATTTCTTGCCACGAAAAAGGCCGTCGGCTCCAATTCGCGAAAATTTCGTGCCGCGAAAATATAATGTTTTACAGTATCCACGGTGTAACAAGTTGGCTATGAATGAGTCCAACATTTGGAACATATAATATGAGTACCGGTATCTATACTTCCCTCCCAACTACTGTACATGTTCATATACATGTATGTACCTGCAGTGAAGGCATTTTCATTGCAGCAATGCCCACACTTAAAAGTGACTGAGTACAAATTTCTACATCAAATACGGTACTCATTTTTTTTTTTCGCCTTCTACTGACACTCCATACAGTAAGTTGATTTTTCTTGACCAGTAGTTTGCAATGATAAGGTTCAAACCATAAATTTTAACATCTAAATGTCATTAATATACAGATTACAAAGAAAAAGTTTAAACCACTACTAGGTTTGTGTCATAAATTTGTCAAAAGAAAGTACAATGTAATTCTATGAAAGTGATTACATTTAATGTAATCACTTTGTCATCTTTTCTACAATATTCACATCGCAGTTTGCTACAACACATATATGCAAATGATTATAATCCTGATTTGACAAGCACTATCATACAAAATACTCAATCCCTCAACATGTGAAACCTTGCGTCTGATAATGCAGAAATACCCTGCAAAATCACCTTCCTAGTGGGCTCGGTGGGTTGGTTTAAGAGTCTGGTCAGACATGTCAGCTGAGACGAGTAAATGGCAATCTCATCTTCATGCTGTATTACGAGATCACTGTGACTCCTTTTTGGCCTCACACTTTTCACATCATGTTACTCTATACCATGGTACCCTACCTATCAAACAGTCTGGGCTTTGCATCTACATGCACTGTACAGCCATGCTTTGTTTTTGTTTTTGTTTTTTGTTTTTTCAAGAGACATGGACTTGTGAGAAGGGGACTGAACCATCTGCTGTGGCTTTAATTGTTTTTACATGTGATGTTCATCTGCAAAATAAATATCTTTCTTCCCTTTTCTTAAAAGAACCCCAACAACATACAATGCATTATGATGACGAACTTTTCATCATCTCAGTCCAACAGATGAATAATGAATTTGGCTTTCCTACAATGCACCACAATGTGTAGTCCTCCCTGCCATGATGTACAAATCACTATACCGCGCGTAAGAAATCACTGCAGTTGCTGGGGCAACAAAGATACATGCGCGCTGTAAACATGAATATTGATTAGTTTCTCAGCAGGCTCGAACCCCTGGCACGTGTTTTGGCCAATAAGAGACATTCTAAAATAGGTTTCTTTGCATAAATTATTTTTCTGAGTCCCAGTAAGGATCTCTGTGATTGGCTAAAATTATTCTACAGCTCCTGGCCAAGCCTGAGGTCTTAGGACGCCCTCTTTTGGTCATAAATAATAAAAACCACGTTTTTTGTGGGAGGTGACGGGGATGGGTTAACCTGACCTATACACTTGTACATTGTACAAGTATACAACACAATTTTTCTTTTTCTTTTTCAGTATACCACTATACATTATGAAATCATTCAAATTTCAACAGGACATCAGGCCAAAGGCCAGTAAGCCCTTTTGACACCTGGGCCCTGTTTTATGAAGAGTTAAAATTGATTATAAAGTTGATTTCTATGATATAAGTCTATGGCAGACTGTGTGTTAAGGAAACTTAAAATCAATTTATCTTTTGATAAAACAGGGCCTTGGAGTTACTGGTCATCTGCCTTCTTGTCTTTCATCATTATATTTTTTTCTTTGAGACAATCTCACCGCAATATCATAATCATGTCAAAATGCCACCTTCACAAATTTTTGTTTTGGTTGTCTACTTGAAAGTTTACAAGTACCAATTACATACATGTACCCTGTAACATGCATAGCAATTAGGCTGCAATGCATAATGGGAATGCCTTGCATGATAGAGCAGCCCCCAATGCACAAACCCACTTACATGGTTTTTTGTAGCTACCATAACATCCACACATAGCAGACAATGAGACAATTTTCAAATCATGATCTATTTTCTGCTAAATTACCATGTATCAAGTTGGATGGGAATAAGTAAAAATATTCTCCAAGTACTCCAGTATACATCATGTACAGGTCTGGGGATGGTGTACATACAAAACTGAAAGTGGCTGCAATATCTCCTGGAATTTAATTGTTACATTTAATTGATTCCATGCTATGGGTCAGCCACTAATGGTTGATCTTACTAGATAAAAATTGGTATCAATGAAGACAAGTAGAGATATAAATGTCAGAATTGCATTAATTGCATCATGCACTTCTAGTATATGAATATGGCAAATCATATTACAGTATCACAAACCTCTCTTTCTCTCATATTACACTACCTTGCAATCTTGTAACCTTACATGTACTACTGTTGTGGATACTTTCTGGTTTGTTTAGTGAACTACTGTAGGTGTAAACACCTTACATCTAGCGAGTCTAAATTTTTGTGAATCGGGACTTCCCGACGATTTCGCGAGTGGTTAAATTCATGATCGTGGAGTACTGAACTGAACGGAGAAATGTGATACCAATACACTAGTACATCACATTTATATCAAGATCAGAGTTAATTTTTTTCGTGTGTCTTTCATTTCGCCAATGGCACAGACTGACTCGCAAAATTCGTGAAAATAAAAACCTTACAAAATATTTCGCGCATACAGTATTAACCACAGCATTCTACACACAAAAAAAAAAATGTATTCCTCTGGTTCATCTGTAAAACCTTGGTCTAAACATCATACAGTGTAATCTAATGTTCAGTACAGGATGGACTGTTGTACTTAAAAGTTGGGTGCATATCAAGAGGGATTCACATTATGCAAAGGGGTTGAAGCAGACAGTGACAGTTTCAGTATTGTTTTTCTGTAGTGCTGTCAGGTTTAATAGCATTTAAACATGTTTACACAATTATTACTTGACTTGCAATGTTCTTTAATGTAATGGCCTATTCGTCACTCAGAGAAGGTATATATTCAAGTGGTCATAGAAGCCATTTGAAGCAAAACCAGACCTGTGCCAACCATCCCCCCCCCCACAAAAAAAAGAACTTTCAGAGTTCTTGTTTCACAATGCTATATATAACAGTGCTTGTTCACAAAAGTTAGGCTTCCCTCTATGACATTTGTAAATTGATTTTTAGCTCCCAGTTACTCTAAAAGTACTGTGATGTGTCACATAATATCAGATCACTACATTGGAACTTCAGTTTCAGATTATGCAGGCAGAGTAGATCTACACTATGCCACGATCACAAAGGGTAAGTTTTTTGAGCTACGACACGAAAGTAGATATCGACAGCGACACTTTCCAATACTCAATTTCATTTTAAATTTATGAAAATATGTGAGGGGAAAATAAAGCTACCCTGATAATCAATATGAATGTTATTTTGGACTTTTGGTGCAATTTGGTCATGAGGAATTTGAGATATGGATACGAAAGTACATTAGGTACAAAATCGCTTCCACTTTAACTTCATATATATAGCACAACTCATAAAAGTACTCGGCTGCGGAGATATCAATAATTTTATTAGCTCATGTCAAGTGGTTTAGGAAATCAGTGTTTCAAGAAAACCGCCTTCAAATGTTCTCCTTCTGATGCTATCATGATCAATGGAGGCAAGACAGTTTCCACCTCAGCGTGCTCCTACAGTAGCAACCTCCACGATGTTCATTCAAGCTTAGCGCCAGCGGCCTACGCATGACCAATCAGTAACTAGGATGCCACGCAATGACCAATAGGATCACTCCCTCGTTGCTGCGGCGGAGTTTTGCTGCAGTGCTAAATCCGAATCTTCAGACAGGTTTCTGATCCATTGAAAGTCAGAAAATCATGGCCCAGAAAAAACGCTAATGTCTTGCCTTGTCTTTGATCATTTAGCTTCGAAATTTCGATGATAGACGATACGTTAGACTACAAAATTAAGGTAAAAACAGAAATCTGATTGTTTTGACCGAGTTTGATGATCTGACTTCACAGTTGATTTTCTCGGTTCAAACGTCAGGGACTTTGTGATCCCTTTGTTGTGGCGGGTCACATGATAGATCTTGACCTCTATTTAGAGGCTGTACAAAATGTACTCTGCAAATTATCGTGTAGACTCTAACCAAAAGTCAGTAAAATGTGTATGTGTAGACAGATTACGTGTAGATCTAACGCAATCCGCCCATAACTTGACCACAAAGCCGTCCAAAATTATCCAGCTACTACGTAGAAGCCTACATGTAGGTCTACCGGTATTGACCGATTCTGTGACGCGCTATGTGTATTTTTGGCATGGGCAGCGCCATTACGCGGTGTCTCAGCCGACCCCCCCTCCCCACTCCCCACCCCTCTCCCTACATTAGCACGCGCGCGAAATGAAAAACTGATGCATGGTTGCTTTTAATAGCCAATAAGCGTCTCGTACTGAGTGCGCGAATGCTTGCTTAGTGCGCAGTAAACATGTTGCCCCCCGTGGGGTGGGGGAGAGGAGGGGGGGTCGGCTGGGACACCGCAAAATAAACTAATGGCTGCGCCCAGTGCCACAAATTGTCTGCTGCCCTCAACGAACCCGAATCGGTCAATAATGCTTGTGCACATGGTTGAACCTTGGCACAGGAGGTTGAATCTTGGTGCAGGTGCCAATATATTCTACACGGCATAAGGTCTATAAACCATCCAGCTCAAGAGCTCAGTCTTGGCAGGGAGGTGGCACCTCCATTGTCTTGGCACCAAAGCCGAAGGCAGTTGTGGAAGAGATTACACGCATAGCCTACAATGTAGATCCACAAGGCTTCTTTTAAAATCACTCAATTTCATTTTTACCTGGCCTCTGCATACATGTACTCTCATAGAAGTGACTTTACAGCAATAGTCAACATAAGCATTTGCCTTGTTTTACCAACATTTGCATACATGATGAAGGATGAGCATACTCGTGTCACAAGTGATACATGTATACCAAATGTGTTTTGTGTTCTCTCAGTACCGAAGTTACAGGTAAACTCTGCCTAACAGATAAACTCAGCCCCTTGTAATGAGGGTGCCATGGGCCAAGTTTACCAGCAACGGCGCTAAGTCGAGTTTACCACCGTACATAGAACTAGAAGTAAAATGTACTACTTGAAGTGCATGACGTTATTATATAGTAAATATGAAGAGTTAAAGCCCAAACAAAGTTCTGGTACGCCTGCAAAAGTTGTCAAATTTCACTCCCAAATGTAAACGTATGCTTAGGAAATGTGCAGGATAACGATGTTATAACAAGATATTCGATGGGTAACGACAAAAATGCGAAATATTAACCAAAAAGGTTCAGTCTCAGTACCCGAACGGGGTCAGGCTAAACTCCGACTCGGGTATAACTCGGCCTCGCTTTAATGGCGGGCTGAGTTGTACTGGTTGTCCCTCTGGATTGTACAGTGTTGTACTATGGGAGCGGCCTTTATAAACTAGCGCTTCGCGTTCTGGCTACTTGCAGTAATGGTCCGAGTTGTTACAACACACTCATCAAAAAACCTCTTTGGTGCGCATGCAAAATCAGTGTGCGCCTATCAAGCACCTCTAAAAACAATCAAAGACGCTTGATAAACAACAACAAAAACTTCAAAGACAGCGTGTCTCAGCAACTGAGGTGATGTGCGTATAGGCTTGACGACCGCGCGCTGTCCATTTGTTTTGTACAGGATTAGCACGCACTTTCCTGTCTGTTCAGTTAGGCCTCATTTGGTATTATAGAGTAGAATATGGCAATCACGAACTGCCTGTAAATTGTCTGAAATAGGGTCGAGTTTTCCCTGAGACCGAGTTAGTCTGGATCCTTCTGGAATAAAAGTCGGTTTTCCGACTTTTATTATTTTTCTCAAAATACTCCAAAACGACTCATCATCCCGGCAAATCGCGTCAGCCATGTAAGTTTCTTTGATGTAGACTCTTTCGATATATTGCAAGCAAATATGAAATGGTGCTAGACGGGTTCTCACCTTACCAAAAACAAAACTATGTTTTCACTTTAACACAGGACCTAATTCGTGCATGGTTTGGAAAAGTTGCGCTAACTCTGCATTTTTGATGGTTAAATTCTGGATTTTAGATGGATTTTTGGAGTTGACTCAGGCACTTTCCTGTCGTGAACGACTGTGCAAGTAGTAGTATGGTAGGTGTGCAACACACTGACCGGGTCTATAACGACCGACCGCGTATTATAATGGCATTGCGCGTACAGAAAGAAAATGTACGCATGGGACTACACGCAACGGTGTTCGATTCTTCACTGGGCTACGCTACCGAGTAAAATGTGGCGAAAACAACTAGTATTCCCTCTAAATTACCGAAATTTAGCAAAATCGAATAAGGTTTTAACCGTGTAACTACATATAACTAGGCCTACCTTTGCTGACTCGTTGTTAGATGTAGAGTATCCTTCCGTAATAAATTTGACGATTTTGACCGCAAAATTGTCACCGCCGCTTGTACGATCGTGCACACACGTTACGCATACACGTACACATGACATAAACATTTTGTCGCCCGCTACGACCGTACGAGTTGATGCAGGAGAAACGAGAAATGAATGTGAAAAAACAAACCGACTCATCTAATTTATTTCAATTACGATGAAAAGTTTCCTAATGAAACTCAAGTCAAATTCATCAAACAGTCCTTCAAAAGTAATATTGAAGGATTCAAAATATATTCAAATATTATTGGGGAAAAAATGACGGCTAGAAAAAAACAGCGGCCTGTCGAAAAAACGCATTTAAGTGCCCTTTATACGTATTGTCAGGGTGGTCGGCTGAAATGAGCAGGGCAACTGAGTGCGGAAAAAATGACACCCCACGCGTTCGAAGCCGCCATCTAAAAACGCGTACCTCAGATCGCATTTTCAGTGTGCGCTTGTGAATCCGGAGTATTTTCTCCACACGTGAGTAAATTTTCAGGCAAATTGTGAGATTTTTCATGTTTCTATTGATAGAAAAACGTTAGGTGTCCGGTATAATGAACACCCAACCACGTAGGCCTACACAGGTTCTACAGTAGAACCTCAGTGCCACTGGACTACACATGACTCCTTATAAGGGGTGCCCCGGGGGTTACTTATAAAGGGGACGGGGTTACTTATAAGGGGGACAGGTTACTTATAAGGAGGGGCCCCCCTTGTGAGTGGGTTTCCCGAACTGACATTGCCCGTCGATGCCGATGGTATTTTGCAGAACTCCAAATAGGGATGTTCTAGATGTCTACTCTAAATCATCTGAATATCCCTCGTACAGTTCTATTCACCTTGGCCTGCAGACTCGGTGAAACAAAACAGCACTGGGGATAATTCATACAAATTACAATAAAATTTAATGGCCATTTCATTTGTCGTTCTACAATACAATCCAGATCACCTGCCAGTAGAAAAAGAGTGTGATTACATTTACAGTGATGATGAGCATGAGCATTATTACCCCATTGGTATAAAAATAGAAAACTAGAACTCTATTATCAATCAACAATGAATTAGAGTTCTAAACTAGCTAGCACATTATTAACTACTAGTCTAGTATGTTACAGCAGCAGGACAATTGATTGTGTCGCGAACCATTCAGGGGCTAGCATGTCTTGTAGGGCATCACACACAAGCTTCAGAATCAGAGAATCACACACAGGCCGGCACAGCCTATTCCTAGCTACACGTGACATGGTGACACCATAGGAAATCAGTCTCCACATTGCTAAGCATACCTTTGGAGTAGTAATGTATTCCATAACGGAATTAGTTCGATTGCTCCTCCTTCTCGGCATTAGCTCAACAACATGAGAAGTCGTATGCTTTCTTTCCTGTCCCGCCGCCGGTCATGTACAGACGATGGGGTAATGAATCACTCGCACACTCAGTCGTAGGTCGGACTCACAAGCTTGATGCTCTAGCTGCTGCCTGTCCTGCTGACGATCTCAGTCCGTGCACTGTGCAGCTGTACCGGTACCAGCGAGACGTTGTCAGCAAGATTCCCAGACGGATCCTGATCAGACCACTAATTGACATGAGTTGTCAAAAGAATCCGAAAAAACAAACAGTACAAAAAGCCGACCTCTTACTTTCTCGGAATCTGTGCATATCACCTGTCCCGAATAGTCCAATTATGCGAATATTTGGATCCTATCCACCATTATACAGCACACATATAAACTCGTATCCTCCGTCGCGCGACTCGCTCGACCTCTCCGCGATATACTGTATCGTGTATACTTGTACATTCACGCTGCTGTACTGTGTACGCGCATAGTGTACTGTACGCTCGCGCGCGAACCCATGATCGATCATCCCTCTTCTAATGTGCACGCGTTTCCACGTACGCCTCTCACCTGACGCGTACGCTTGTAGAAACAAAAACAGATGAAGAAAAGAACAAAACCCCCTCAAAACAGAGAGGGGGACCTCCCTGCCCAAAAGAAGGGCATTTCTCACCAGTACACGCCCACCAGTTCAGCAGTGCATCCAGAATTATCTTTCCCTTCCATAACCATTCCCCCAGATACATGTACCTTTATTCTGCACTATAGTGCCTGTATACCCCATCCAGGGCAGTTGTAACTAAATAGGCCTATAATGTCTCATTGCCAGTCAAAATTCCATTTCAAGCTCATTGTTTCTCACTTTACTGTCTGTTATAGGAAATAATATTACCATGACGAAATAACGTCATGATATCACCTTCTTCTTCTTTTGTTGACTTCCTCCAGTCCTGGAGAACTGCGTTATCTTCGCAGAAACACTGATTGTCATATAATAGGTCCTAATAATGTGGTCAGGGTTCAAGCCAGAGACAACAGACAAGAATCAACACAGTCGCCAAAACAAAGTGAGCAAAGAGCAGGATCAAGGGAGAGATGAGGAAGACAAAATCAAAGCAACAAATCAAGCAGCAGGTATGAAGAGTTTACAATGTCAGTGATATGAGCGAATCACATGCACATCAGCAAGGAAGCGAAAGGAGTTGATGTGGAGAAATGCAGATTCTTCCTGAGAAATATTGGGGTCACTTGTTCCGATGACTATTACTATAGGCTGGCATCATCACCCAGCAGTTCTAATCCTGGAAAGAGTTATACACAGACCATTGTATATATATTTCCTAAATATCATTCATTGATTTAAGCCTACTTGTCCCTAACCAATTTGGTTTTAGATAAAAACACTCTGCCTCGTTATTGAATAAGGTGACAGAATATGTTTTGAAACACAAAGAACATATGGCTGGAGATTTTATGGATTTATGAAAGGCATATATTTTTGATACAATCGATCATGACATTTTGATCAGAGTATACTGATGAGACATGGTGTCCGTGGTATAGCTTTATCTTGGGTTAATTATTTTATCCAACAGAAAACAAAGTGTAACATTTCACTCTTCAGAATCCTTTAAATCTAATATTTATATGTGGTATCCCTCAAGGATCCATATCGGGTCCCTTGCTTTATAAAAACAAAACTTTCTAACAGTTTAAATTCACCTTCTCGTCTTAGTCTTATACTCTTTGCAGACGGTACAAACGTTTTTGGTTTTTTTTTTTTAAATTCCCACAAAATATTTGTAACTCTTATCATCACACATAAGCATTGATAAGCTAGATTCTGAGATATATAAAGTGTGCTGGTATAGTGATAAGTTATCCTTAATATTTCAAAAACAAATTTTGTAAGATTTAAGTTGAATAACCTTCACATGTCGATTATATTGATTACAGTAACTACGGTGTTGACGAACAGGCAATTTTTGAAAAGAGATCTACTAAATTCTTAGGCTTTGCTATAATTGATTCGAATTTGTCTTGGAATGATCACAGAAACAATGCTCATGCTTTGTTTTCTAGTGGCATCGGAATTATACCACCTGCATGAGAAACTTGATTTCTCCGAAGTCTTTGTCTATTCTTTGTAGTTCCCTTTTCATGATATCACGTGCTGTAACATTGTGCTATTATAGGAAATTGTGCTTCAACTAAAAACTAACTCAATATATTTCTTTTGAAAAAAATGAGTATAGTGCGGTTGAGTATATACGATCTCCCGGGTGATGTTCGTTATTCAGAAGGTTCGTTATTCCGAAGGTTCGTTAATCTGAAACACAGAAATTCCCTATACCTGGAGGTTCGTTAATCCGAAAAAGAAAAAGGGTTCGTTTATCCGAAGATTTGTGGCGTTATTCCAAAGGTTCGTTATTCTGAAGGTTCGTTAATCCGAAAAATAGGGTTCGCTATTCCGAAGGCTCGTTTATTCGAAAATGAAAAAGGGTTCGTTATTCCGAAAGTTCGTTAATCCGAAAATGAAATAGGGTTCGCTATTCCCAAGGTTCGTTGATCCGAAGTAAAATAGGGTCCGTAACGAACCTTCGGAATAACGAGCTTTGCTTCATTTTCTGATTAACGAACCTTCGGAATAACGAACCTTATTTCGGATTAATGTGTATACCTTCGGAATAACAAACCTCATCACATTTTCGGATTAACGAATCTTCGGAATAACCAATCTTCGGAATAACGAACCTTCGGAATAACGAATCTTCGGAATAACGAACCTTCGGACTAAAGAACGAGCTGTAACCCGATCTCCCAATTTCCCTCTGACCCACAGTTTTCTCAAATAAATACATTTGAAACTACTAATATTCGCACTTTTCAAACTGCAATTTTTATGCATGAATACACGTTCGATCAACTTCCCTCGGTGTTCAATGACTCTTTTAATCCCTAATTCCAATACGCTCAACAAGCTAGCTTTTTAGTAGCTTCCTTCATAATTATTTCTGAAGCATTCATTCACAAATTCCAAACTTCATAGATCGACCACTGTTATATTTTATGTATTTGCAATACGTCTCCTAGTCGGATATCATGTATTCATTTAATTTTGTTATATTTGATGTATTTTTTTCATCGAGAAATATGAAAATAGATTGAAAAAATTGAAATTGAAATTGAAATATTCATTGTTATATATCCAACTCGCCGTTCATCTGATGATTATCATCTTGAAAACCCCAAGAATTGTCTTAGCGCAAAAATCTTTCAAACATCGTGGCCCCGATGTCTGGAATCTTTCACCCGACAGTAAAAAAAACAAAACAAAAAAACACTGTCGATTCATTTACTTATATCTAAAAACAACTTCGGGGCATGATATCAAAATCAATATTTAATATGTCTGATTATCAGAGCATGTTGTTAACGTATTATCTTTCATCTATTGCTTCTTATTCATTCACTTCTATGATTCAGTTATAATGGACAAAGGGTCACGAGCTGAATGTACACAATTCTATGTATGGACATTATAAACGACGCATTCATTATTATACACACACAACTCATCGTCACATAAACTTTCCACATTTTTGCACAATGCACCGTTGAACTTTTTTGTCTTCATATCCTCTTTATCCCCTCTCCACTCAGTGATGGTGACTCGAGTATCCCCCTAATTTGTCATATTGTTTATACCAGCAGACAACTATAATTTCTGAGGCCATTATCTCGTCAAGCGTTTGCTTATACATATCATAATGATCATCTTCTCTATTTCTGTTTATGTCTTTCTTTTGAACAGAAGGTCGTGTGATTCTTAGTTTTGCATATATGCATAAAAGAACACCTGCTTCGTTCTGTATTATCGATGTCGTTATATTATATAATCACTTCTCTCTTTCATTTTCATTTTATTTTCATTCCTATAGCACGGCACGTAGGCACTGCTTTGAACAGTCCGGCGACTGTTCTTCCGCTTGTCCGTGTGGATGATGTAGCAGAAATGAAAACATAGAATCTACAGCTATAGATTCAAACAGTATTGCGCTCAAAGCCACTTTGTTCAGGTGACTTTGCAGTTTATGTATGAAAAAAAAAGAAATGAAGCGATAAAATAAAAATCAACCAATCAATTAAACAATTAATTAAACAGTCCACCCACCCATCCATCCATCTATCCATCCATCCATCAATCAATCAATCAATCAATCAATCAATCAATCAATCAATCAATCAACCAATCAATTAATATATCAATCAATCAATCAATCAATCAATCAATCAATCAATCAATCAATCAATCAATCAATCAATCATTCAGTCAATAAGTCAATCAGTCAATCAATCAATCAACCAAAAAGAAAAATCATGTGGTTTCCAAGCAAGAAAGCGAGAGTAACATGATGGACGCAACGTGCACTATACTGCTATAAAGTGCACTGCTGTGGTGGAACATGACTAAGTATAGGCCCCTAAAGAACAGAGAAACGTGTCTTAAGAAATAGGGTAGGCACGTAAAAATAGATAACAAAAACACAGACAAACAAGACAGAGTTTAAGGGGGAGAGACTGAAAAAAAAGAAATACTGAATTAAACTGCATTTTGGTTAGTTCCATTTTCACTCGTATAAATGACAATCATGCTATAAAATTATAGTAATTACATTGAATATTTTTTTCAGTCTCCTTTCTCTTCCTCCCCTCCCCCTTCCTTCTCTGTCCATCCCTCTCCCGTAGTCCTCCCCCCCCCCCCACTCTCTCTTCTCTCTTTCTCTGCACAAACACAGTAAACACAGATGAGGAACAAGCAGCGCGCATAATCACAAAAATTATACATGAAAAAAAAAAAGTTTCAATATCCATCCACGAATTACCATAAAATCGTGCATATTAACAATACAATTTGGATCATCATAATCTAGACATATATATTAATGTATAGGGTATAACTACTTATACCTCGGCTGATGAATAGTTATGATGATGATTGACTGAATGTATTAATGACTGTTTTAAAAACACTGATTAATTCCTATCAGTGGGCCCACTACCAATTTTTCAGTGACTCTTATGTTTCACTTGCTGCACAGTTTTAATTTGTTTAGCAGTATTGCAGCTGGGCCCTGTTTTATGAAGAGTTAAGATTGATTATAAAGTTGATTTCAACTGTAAGTCTATGACAATTTGTGTGGATTTAAAAAAAAAAAATCGATTTTAAATTTCCTTACCACACTGGTTGCCATAGACTTACAGTTGAAATCAACTTTATAATCAATAAAACTCTTCATAAAACAGGGCAGCTGTATTACTAGTACATGTACCCAAACAAAGATTTTCCCCAATAGGCCTACGGAGGAGAAAAATTTTCTTTGTACCCAAAACCCGTCATTTTGCTCAGCTGCTGTTTCGGAGTGTTTTGCATTAGCGCCATCTTCCGGCAGCTTTGTATCGGAGAGTCGTGCGATACATGTACTAACATTGCAGCGCAGTGTATCAAAATTCGGTTGCGAATATCGTACTCGCGATAATTGGTTGGCAAGGGGAAATGTGTAAACTATTTCACACTTCGAGAGCGTTCTGCTGGAGTTGGATACGCTACCTTCTACACTAATTTGGTGACTTGGTCCAAGTGATTGAAGTGAAGAAGCAACACCCTTGTTTTGTTGACTTTGAGGGAATACTTATGTTATGGATCCGTGCCATTTTCGGAATTATAAGGGACTTCGGCGCTCACTATCCTGCGATCTTGAATGGGGTCTTGAGACTTGATTCTTGGCACTCGATTGTGCACTCGACTCTTCCGGCAGTCCAGTGCAGTGGCAGTGCAGTGGAGTGGGTGAATGAACAGCGCGAAATACACCATCGGAATACCGTGGAAATCAAGACATTAACCAGTCAAACAGTGGAAAGGAAGATCGAAGGAGCCTCAATTACACTACCCATACTGATTTCTTAAAAACGACAGAAACCTCTGTTTGAAAGTGCATCGGGTCTTTGGATGAATCCCTCAGTCCCGACCCTGTGGCTGTGCTGTGGAATCATGGAGATTGCTACAGTATACTACTGAGCCGATGAAGTAGGACCTAGAGATCTAAGTTAGTTAGGGTTGTCTAGACTCAGTGTTGTGTTTGAGATGTTTACTTGGGAGAATTTCTAATCTTACTTGTGATTGTCTAGAGTTTTAACCGTTTTTATAGACCCTAGTTCACCTTGAATTTAGAACATTCATGAGATCAGTGATAATGTTTTCATTTAGATTTATAGATTCTAACAATTATTGTCTAGGCCTAAATAAGTTCTATAACTTCTAACGTTACACAAAACATGTTCGAGGAGAGAGGTTGTACAAGGTTACTCAATATAAATAGTAACTGGCAAAACTGGTCACTCATAGAATCTTAACGTTACAATTATTGTTAATGTTAATTTTCTACTGTAGGCAGTAATAAGTATCAACAATTTAGCTTGCAGAGAAGATGGTAGACCCTACACTTCTGCATAGTATCTGATGTGACACAGCTGCGTACCCCTCTTCTAACGTTTAGAAGCCTGTTGTTGGCATTGGCCACAAACACTGACATTGACTCCAATTTAGATGCCTAGTGGAGGGAAGAAGAATGGCATGTTGAACAACTGAAAATTGTCAACGATGAATGAGAATTCAGCTGTGTGGAAAGAAAAAATGGTGATAACTAGCTCCAACTTCAAGTCAAACATCAGTAGTCTTCTGCACAATGGCAAAAGGAGGAACGCTATCACATTTTTAATCAACTAGCTAACTTTGATGAATTTAAGAGATCTATATGCACAGAGCTTGGCTAGGTCTAATCCCTTGAAAGACCCATAAAGTATCCCAAACTTCAGTGTTTGGGAACTGTTCAGCCAAACAATTTTCCAATGAAGGCAGAAGTGAAAAGGATGACAACTACCCGCGACAAAATGTCCAACTTAGGATTTTGTGCTGGAAACTTCGACTAGTTGCCATTCAGCAAAGCAAGATGAACAAGTATGAAGTTCTCGGGATAGTTGGTGAAGGTAATGTATTTTGACATTTTAAGTCAAATTGACTACGGGTACCTCTTGATGTATGGTAGATATAAAAGATAATTTTATGTTTGCTTTCTCTTGCTAACTGAGATACTTGGTAATGTTTCTTAAAGCTACAAGTGTAACAGCATTCATGAATGTCTTGCTGATATGTAATTTCATGATATGAGAATGATATCTGTATGAAATGAAACAAACTTCACGTTTGTGCTTTATTGCTTTATATACACGTGTACATATCATGTATATTGAATATCTATTTTCCATCAAACTTTGTATCTGATAATACATTTTTAAAATCTAAAATGTAAAGCAGTGAGGCCATACCCTCTTTACATTTACCAGGTTTCTCACACATCCTGTCATATTACGTAATCTATTCAGATGTCTGTGTGAACTTGCTTGGATCGAGCATGGTATTCTGTAGATTTAAATCGGATTTCAGATTTGTTTTTTCTCAAGTCTCCACACATTTTGCTTTTTTCATGTATTCAAATCAGCTGAAAATTTTGATTTCTGTTGTTTTTTTCAACTAACCTCATTATCATCCCTGTTGGATATTGTATACAGAGTGTATCATCTGTGTTTATTAATTTTGACATGATGCTCAAAGCAACTGAGTGAGAAAAGTTAAATCTGTGTTCATCAATGGCATTACAGTCAAGCGCCTTGTGGATGCAGAAGTTCTTATTAATACAAATATGTGTTTCCATTAGATGATCTCAGCACTGTGGTGGGGTTTCTTGGGCAAATGCTTTTAAAAAATTTGTTTAGTTCAGCTGTATTTTCTGTCCAACTTAATTCAGTCTGTTTCTGTAGTGATCTTATTGATTGCTCAATGTGAATATCTAAATCTTATTCATATTGGTGACATTGCACCCATGTAGGAATACTTTTTAAAACAATTTTTTAAACATAAAAAAAAATTGCATGCTGAGGCTTTTAAATACATAATTTCCCGAAAACCATGACTGGAACATGACATTACCAACATTTAATTTTGCAAACCCGAAGGTAGATCATCAACTTACTTGGAATGTGTGTACAGTAGTACTCCTTAACTGTATGTCCACACAATAATGTTGGGCAATTGAAGAGACTGGTCCAATAGAGAGCTGTACTTTCTGTAACACTTGCTGCAAATTCAGCAGAGTGGTTTACAAAGAGTATGATACCAAACATTCAAGTCAAGTGAAGAGATGCTCCAAATCATACATACATTCAATTTCATCGACATTTTAAATGGTAGCTTTGCTGCAAGGGAATGGAGATGCTGAGCCTAGCCTCAATGTTCAGAATATAGGCTTGGACAGTGAGTTGATAATGCTGCTGATTTGAGTGAAAAGTGTATCATGACTTTAATTAGTTCAGGACTGTTTGATACTTCTTACATAACGTTTATTGCTCGGTGACACACTTCTTACATTGCAGGTGCCTATGGGGTGGTGATGAAGTGCAGACATAAGGTAAGAATATTCCCTTAGAATTAAATGCTTTAATTCTATGCGATAGTTCCTCACATTTTTGTATACCTGTTTTCCTTGTGTCAGAAATACTGGTATGATTGCACTTTACAATGTGCTGACCCCATTGCTTTTACTAATGTTATGATGAGACACAACACTATCAAAAATATGTGATATCCATGAATAAAATTAAACAAACCACTATCATCTTTGGAATTACAGAGTTAATGTTGAATGTGGTTCTATTGATAGCAATTATGATCAGATTTAGTATGTCTTCAATAAATGGTCAATAAATGGAAATTTCTTCACTACCAAAAACTACTGGATTACAATGTTTGTTGGGTTCTAAGCTTTGATGATTTCATCCCTTTTCTGCCTCAAGTGGCAGAAATCGGCTGCCCCCAAAAGTCAGAAATTTTGTAGCAATGTATTTTTGTTTTGTTGTTATTATCTCTTGTAAACTTTAGTTTTAAATTTTGTGTGTTGCAAATCAGGATACATGGTGTCAAAATTCTGAAAAATGATTTGGAGAGTTTCAGGTACATGTAGTCTTGATGAAACATGTATTTTACAAAGCTCTGTATGACCTCATCCTCAAAAGGGCCATCACAAATATTAGGCTACACAACAAGTACAGTGTATGGCTATGAGTGAAATGTCAAGGGTTGTTTTTTTTTCCAAAAAAAAAAAAAAAATCAACTCGAAAGTTTCCAAAGGGACTTGGAAAAGTATGAGTACTTGATTCCCCCCCCCCCCCCAAAAAAAAAAAGAAAAAAAGGAAAAAAAAAAAAAAAATCAGCTAGGAAGTTGCCTAAGAAATTTGGAAATATATGAGTATTAGTACTTGATGAAATAACTGATATTTGATCATGGAATATCCATAATTCATTCAAACAATGTTTTACAATGTAGTGAGTCTTTTGAGAATGTCTCCCTTAGAACATTTTTTTTTTTTTTAATATGAACTTTGACATAATTTTATAAAAACTAGTACCATGTAACTAATACCATATACAGTAAGATTGGCGTGTCATGGGATACAGCTAATCAGATGTCAGTTGTCAAGTCCAAATCAACTCATTTCTGTGGCATTTTCTTTTTCCAGGAATCCAGAGATGTTGTTGCAATCAAGAAATTTAAGGACAGTGAAGGTATGTCATGTTTATTGTACAGGACTTTTCAATTAACTAGTTTCAGAGTGCTCAATTGATTTGTACTGTTTCTGACTAGAAGTCCTGAGGAAAAGCTTGTACCTTATTTCTAAGTAACTTTCATCTCTGCATTCACTTTGCATTACTGAAGTTTCATGCATGCTTCTGACTGAAGAAAATGACCATGATTGGTGCATTGTATTGTACAGTGCACTCCCATCATAATGAACACGTTTTTAACAAAATTCCGGTTACAAAGAAGTAAAGATTCAGGGAGATGTTTCATCAACGTTTGTCAGCGCTGACTGTCACCATAGTAACAGTCAGTGACCAGAGCATCTCATCCAATCAAAACCAAGGATTTTGTTGAAATTGTCAGCGCTTACAACTTGTCAGCGCTGACAAATGTTGATGAAACACCCCCCAGGCTGCAACATTACCCACTCTGTATTTTATTGTTTATTTTGTTCGGTTATAGCGAAAGAAAACTGCCGGTCCCAAGGACTTCTTTATAACTGGAGTCCACTGTAACACTGATGTGCAGGAGTGATGAATGCTTGCAAGCTTTTGATATCATTAAACTATTTTGGAAGAGCAAACTCACTTCATCAGTTTATTTCATGGTAGAATGATACAGCTCATTTCCGGAGTCCTACACTGTATATCAGTAGTATTGATGTAAAACAGCTGTACATGTAGCTATAGTAAGAGTAGGGTTGTAAGAACCTTTGCTAGATGTCAATTCTATTCAAGTGTTTTGTATAGTAAAAAATATTTTTAATTGAAAACAATCAGTTTTATTATAAACTTGTTATCCTGACTGTAAAGAAGGGTTTGAAATGATGTGAAATCAGTTGTGAGAAGATTAAGATGAGTGAACTGATGTGGAGCAATCAAATGCTGTTATTTATTGTTTTGTTAGAGCTGCATATTGTTTTCATCAAACAGGGGAGGTCACATGTTTCAATCATTGCTCTCTTATTGTATCTGTGCAGATAATGAAGATGTGAGGCGAACGATCCTACGAGAACTGAAGCTCCTTCGACAGCTCAAGCAAGAAAACATTGTTGAATTGAAGTACGTGTAAGCTTTACTGCATAGTCCCTTGTTCGTGTCCGGTGTAGTGCAGGTCAATCTCCATGTTTGAGTATCAGAAGTTGCATTGTCTTCGGGTTGTGGGGCATGAAAAATGTGTGTGAGGGGTTGTTTTTAGTCTGAATACCATGGCTATGAGAACTGAGTGTGTTATGTATTACAACTGGTATGGTTACCATATCTTTAATGGAGACAATGGATACAGTGTGATTAGTGAACAATTGGGGTATAAGGGCTACACAGCTACTGCTTGAAGATCTGTGCAGCTGTACTTCATTTTTATAATGAATATAGTCACTTGTGTTTTTGTGTTTTTTGATTCAGACATTGCTATAAATACATTTGTAGTTCTCCCATATAAAAAGATCATGTAACTTATTTCTCCTAAAAAAATGCCTTTAATTATATATTGTATGTGTGTCAGGAATCAATTTCACAATGCCCGAGTGTCACTTTTATAATTTGCCAGAATTACTAATGTGTAGCAAGGAAGACTGCTTTTCCTTTATAAAATGTGGTGTCCAATCATTCCAGCAAAGTTGTGTCAAGAATATGTCTAGATACCACAAATTTTAATGATTACTGGTATGAAGCAAAATTTACTTTATAAAGGGTGTGTACAGTTCTGGTTGAGGTGAGGATTTAGCTTTTAACGTGTTGCGAGATATTCAGAAACCACTCTGAGATGTCAAAGAGCATGCAATTCTAAGGGGTATCAAAAGTTTATTTGATGAAAATCGGTTTTGAAATGGCTGAGATATCCCAAAACAAGGTGAAACAAAGAGATCCTAATAAAAGGCGTGGCCTGTCGCCTTTTATCATTATCCCTTTTTTTTATATCTCAGCCATTTGAAAACCGATTTTCATCAAATAAACGTTGAATCCTTCTTAAAATTACATGCTCTTTCATATTTCATAAGAGGTTTCTCCTTATCTCACGTAGGAATGTTAATTTGTTTAAACCTGAATCCCCACCTCAACCAGTACTGTGTACCTTTATATCTCCAAAGTTTAATGTAACATTGTGTACCGTTCATTGGTACAAATTGAATTTGTGCTTATGACCTACGTTGCATAATTTACTATTTACAACAACAACAAAAAAGAAATTGTGCTTGTACTATTGCATTTTGAGTTTGTTTGATGCAATCAAAGATAAAAGGAAAAAGAAATAATTAAGCATTCAGAACAATTTAACTTCTTGCTTTCAATAGATTTTCTCATTTTGTACCCATAAATATACATTACTTTATTCAATAAATAAACATTTATCTTGTGTTCATTATAAAACTTTAAAAACTAGGAAAAGACAATACACTTTGTTCATAATCTTCCTGATATTGTCCATTTGTAAAGGCATGCTCAGTTTAGCCTATTGATAGTTAATATTATTATCATTTAGAGATTTTAGAGATTTTACTGACTCTTCCAACCCCATTCCCGGGTATGAGAGTACAACACATGTATGTAGTCATTACAATAACAAAGAATACATGTTTGTGATATATTACAATGATGTATATAAAATAGTCTATACCTACTAAACATATATACAGTGATATACAAATTGGCAAGCAAGGTTAACTAATCATAATGATGATGATTAACATTAGTTGACCTCAAGCATTAGCACTTTATTTTTCTGATTATGTATGAACACTGTATCTGTTATACATTAATGGACATACACCATGGTAGTGTACACTGTCAGAATTCAATGATACAAGAATTGTAGCTTCAGAAATCATTCAGATTAATGTTAATTGTCCAAAACAGAGACATACCAAGGTCTTGTAGTATGTGTGGTAACTCTTTGGACATAATGTATGTGTACATTCCTAAAAAAGCATGTTTGTGAACAACACTGTCCCTTCCTCTCTTTGGATGTTGCCTAGGCCCCAAGCAGCATGTGCTCTTTGTCTGTCTATCCCGTGTTTGCCTGGATACATGTATGTTTTCCTGCTGTTTTCTAATTCTCATCACTTTCACTATTAATCACATTTTATACCCACGCACACAGAGAGGCCTTCAGACGGCGAGGGAAGCTCTATCTAGTCTTTGAGTATGTTGAGAAGGTGAGCCAGAGCAATTTGATATTCTTCAAAACATCTGCTGCCTGCTTCCCCCGCAGCTTTATGAAAGGATCTTTTCCCCCCAAGATTTATGGTTTCGACACCAGGCCAGAACCGAGCCTTGGGGCTGTTTGGGTATCACATGTCAATATCCATCATGCTGTTGGGATCTGCTTGCGCGCTTTGTAGAGCACACCTCGTTAATAACCAGTTTGCTTCTACTGGGAGACTTTGCCATGAAACTTGCATGTTGTGGAAAAGCTTTCATTTAATAATTGAGATAGTTGTGCGACTCAGTTGTTGTGCTACTAAGCATAGCCTAATGTCCATTTCTTGTAGTATTGTAGGCGGGATTTTGGTTGTGTTGTACTGAGGAGCATGCTTTGTTACTGCACTTGATTTGATGATGTTCCATACAGTAGTGTGTGAGTGGCAGCATACGCATCTTCCACAAAGATCTGATTTTTTATTGCAGACATTTGATTATCAAGGAAATTGAGCAAACATAATCGATATCTATTTTTCTGTTTGTGTTTGTGTGTGTGTGTGTGTTTATTTCTCATTTACTAAGTACTTTAATAAAATTTGAAACACATTGATCCAGATGATTACATTAAGTTTGGGATCTCGAATATCGCAAGAGAATTCACGCATGACTATCGTCAGAAATCAGTTTTCATATTCCTAACCAGGTTTTATGCAACAAAATTCATGTTATCCACACCTTTTCCTTGATTTAGACACTATTTCTGTCACCTCTTTATCACTTGTGTGTACTTACGTTTGATTTTCTTCCAGAATATGTTGGAGCTGTTGGAGGAGATGCCTAAAGGTGTGCCTCCCGAGAAAGTTAGGTAAGAGATTTGCACAAATATCTCCTGAATATTTCTGGGTGTCTGGACAGCAACAGTGTGTGTGTGGGGACATACTATTACTGTAATGTCTCGATTTCAAAGAGTTGAACAGAACGATGATACAGTGCTCCCCCATTATAGCATACACAGTTACAACAAAATTTCTTTACAACAGAGTACAAATTCAGATCCCAAAATTATTGTCTATATACAATGTACCTTTATGTACTTGTTCAGCTATAGTAAAATTTCAATATAATGGTCAATATAATAGTCTTGTGCGAGGACTTTGTTATGATGGGATACGCCTGTAGTAGGCAATGCAGTTGTACATTGTACTTGTATCCGCATAAATGGGCACCAGTCAATGAGGTACATGTATGCTTGCTAATTGGTAGGATTTGCATACCACTTCTGATAAATGTGATCTTTTTTTTTTCCACCTCTTTTTGGTGCTGTGGTTATTTATATTTAAATCAATCTGCTCTCAAAGAGCCTATGCAATTATGCAGATGATACTGCATCTTGTAATAGAAGTACCGTAGTCACTCGTTTCCGATATTTTAACATTGGACCAGGAGTAGTGCATAGATTTCTAAGAAATCAGTGTAGAGTCTATACAACAACAACAAGAACAAAAAAAAAGAAGATTTGTGTAGCAGAGTGTTGTCTTGCATACCTGTGTAGGAAGTTGTGATGAAAAGTCTATCATGTATATTTTTGGAGGCCATATGTGTAGGAGATGCAAATCCTAAACACTTGAGTTTTCCCAGGAGGGATGATTTAAGTTTTTGTACTGGCAACAATGAAAAGAACAAGCTTGGAGTACATCGTGGTGGAGAATCAAATAGGCTGATCCACGTTGTATGGACTGAGATACTGCTTATTTTCTCACATAGTATTACATTGTAGGTTGTGAAGAATATAGAGTCCCTCCTGATTGTGGCAGTTTAGAAAGGCCTCAATGGTTATTTCTAATGATTGTTGTTATGTTATATCATAGAGACATTTTTAACCATTTTATGATATATGTAATTAAAGGACAAGTTTACCATCATAGACATGTGGGTTGAGTAAATGCAGCAATAATAGTAGAAGACATCAGTGAGAGTTTGAGGAAAATCGGACAATTCTTTCAAAAGTTATGAATTTTTGAAGTTTCTGCTAAGTCACGGCTTCATGAAAAGACTATAAATATAGCTTGTGATGTCACATGAGTACAAGACATAAAGAAAGAATAAAGAAAAATCAACATATTTCCATTTTTCTCGCATAACAAAAGAACACTCGACTTCTCTCTTTCAGAAGGCAGGGGGAATAATATAACCATTTAAAACATACATCAGTAATAAGTCAAAGAAATCTGCACTTTATTAAAAAAGTAAAGTTTTGTGAAATTCCCTTTATATTTTCCTTACGGTATATTGTTGTATGCATGTGACATCATACACTGTAGTAGTCTTCTCATCCAGCAGTGTCTGCACAGACACTTAAAAAATTCATAACTTTTGAACGGATTGTCCGATTTTCCTCAAACTTTCACTGATATGTTCTACTAATATTGCTGCATTATCTGAATCCTTGTGAATATGAAGGTGGACTTGTCCTTTAATGACAACAATCTTGAAGCTGATGCAGCTATTATTTTACCAGCACCTTTCCCAGATGTGAATGCACTGATTTGCCAATGTAGAATGTTTTTGTAATGGAAAGATTGTGACATAATGAGATGTAATAATTGCCATTTGTTTGAAAAAACAAATCCCATTCCACTGTTGGGTATGTTTCATGCATTTAACATAAATAAAAATGTACGAAATAACATTGATTTGTTTGATCTTCCTTTTTTTTTTGTTCTGACCTTGTAGGAGCTACATTTATCAGTTGATCAAGGCTATTCACTGGTGCCACAGGAACGATGTCATACACAGAGGTAATAACAGAAATAGGAAGCACTTTCAGCTTGATTGCTCTTCACTGCCAGCAGAGAAGGCAAAGCGTTAATGTTTTCATTTTAGATGTAAGCTACGTAGCGTAAAGAAAGCAAAATTAACTGGATCGTTCAAGATAGGATGTTAATGTTCATAAGATGTTGAGTACAATGCAAGAATCAGTTTCCCCAGTGTATATGTAGTTAACATTCAACAGTATATTTTGAGTAGGAAGAAAGTGAAGTGACACTTCATGACTGAAGTACAGTGTCGCGATTTAAGCGTACCAATACACTGTATGTGTCATAAGTAATGTACAAATTTGAGAGGCAGACATGATGAAATTGTAAATTAGTAGACAGAAGTCGGCTAGAACTTCCACACAGCATCATGTGGCCACACACTTGTGCATGAATATACTCCTCTTTCTCTTCCTTGGTCTTTCTCTCACTCTCTTGCTCTCTTTCCCCGCAGACATCAAACCTGAGAACCTCCTGATCAGTTCTAATGACACCCTCAAGCTGTGTGATTTTGGTAAGTGGTGAACCTTTTCCGTGTTTGTTACATGAAGTATAGGCAAACATGTGAGCTCAACTCCCTCTTGGGATTGTGTGTGGAGGTATAAGTAGTGTGATAGTGTCTCACTACCATATCAGCACCATGCTTCTTACAGTGGAAAGGTCTTGACACCACAAGGGCTGGATTTATTACTTACCATAATTGTGTGCAGCTCAGTCTAGTTCCATTGTATTTGCCAAATTAATGTGAATCTGAGTTTGGCATCTTCAAGGATGAGATGCAAAACTACATGTGAAGGAAAACCAACGTGCCAACAACACAAGAACACGAGCAACAAAATAGTGCCACTGATTCAGTTTGATTTTTTTGTGAGATGTGCTGAATCTTGACAGTGGCAACTGAAAATCTCCAGTGTGCTGATGATCAAAATGATGATGGTGATGATGATGATGATGATGATAATAAAGTAATAATGTTGATTTTGATTTTTTAAAATGATGTTAATGATAACTATCATCGATATCGTGTTCTTCATGATACTTCTACTACTACTACTACTACTACTACTACTACTACTACTACTACTACTACTACTACTACTAACAGTGATGATGATAATAACAACAATAACTTGAATGACAAAATAATATCGTCGCTGGGGTGACAAGACCTTGTATCTGCAATTTTGGTGAAAGTGACTTTTTTGGATTAATGGTCAAATAATCGATTAAGTGATGTCCTGTCCAAATCCTAAGTGTCTTAACCCAAAAATGAAGCCACCACGGCATTTCCAATGAAAGGCCATCCCATTCGCTGTGTACATGGTGCTTTGGCCGCCATGTTTTTTGGCTCCCCTGAACATTTGACATTTTGTAGATACGAGGTCTTGTTGCCCCAGCGACGATATGTTATAAAAAATCTCTACTTGAAATCCTGTATGAGCGAGCAGTCTGATGCAACAAATGAATCATCATGACGCATGAATTGAACTCTGTCTTTACCCGGCTTCTCTGCGATCACATGACCATATGTAAACCTCCAGATGATTTTTGTTTTATGGTAGTTATGCGCCAGCCCTTAAAACAAATATTGTCTGATAAAGTGATAAGTGATAAGCCACAAGGGGCAAAATACATTGTACAACTGACAAGGACGTTGATAATAGTAAATCAATATGTGCTTTCATAACATTATCAGCACTTTGATCAAGAATGAACCTGAAGAGTACCCACCGTGATATTGTGGCGTGCAAAAATTCAGAGAATTTGTAATTACTGCATATAATGTTTCACTACAAAGTCTGGACATTGAGAAACATACTTCTTAGTTGTAGTTTTACCCTTCCTTTCTTTTAAGATGGTTGCTATATTAAACTTTGAACCCCCCCCCAAAAAAAAAACAACAACAAACAAACAAACAAACCAGATGGCTGAATTGCCATGCCATTCATACTAGTGAAGTCTCTGATTCTATGTATCATGTTCACTGCTCATTCATACTATTACTTTCTTTTTCAGGATTTGCAAGAAATCTTGATGGAAACAGTTCAGCCAATTACACGGACTATGTTGCAACAAGATGGTACAGATCACCAGAGCTTCTATTGGGGTAAGCTAAAAGAGTTGTCTGTAAGCTAGAAGATAAGACCCTTTAGATGTACGTGTGCCACAAACAATATCTATTTGATTTATTATGATTTTTTTTTTTTGGTATGATTTTTTTTTTTTAATGTTGCAAAAGAGCATCCAATCTTTAGACCACTCAACCTGCACTCAAAATTTTCTTTTTCTTTTCTTTCTTTCTTTTTTGAGTAGTCATGTACTTCAATAGACAGGTATTTGTAATTTTCTGTAGGCAGTTCATAAATTTGTGTTTGTCTTTTCCTTGCTTCTTTTTTTTTTGTTCCTTGCTTCTTCTTTTTTTTTTTGGGGGGGGGGGGGGGGGGCAGAGAGGAGGATGAAAAATCGCATTTATGTTTCCAATAGAAATTTAGTTTCCAGGCAGAATAATTTTACACTGAAAGTCCATCCTGTTCTGAGTTTTTCATAGGAATTGCATTCATTTTCTTTCTCTCTGGTACGGCTTACACTTCTAACACAATCTAGTCCAATATAGTACAGTCTATTTCAAGACCATTTGTATCTTTTTTTAAAAAGATAAGTACAGTCTTTTGTAACAGTGATGAATCTGTATGCAGCAGTATATTTTTGATATTATTATCATAAACAATTTCCTTTCACCATGCTAGTAAGACTTGAAAGGGGGTCTTAAAATAAGGGGGAGGGGGGAATAAAATGTACAAGAGAAGAATGTGTGCTGAAAATTTTATCATGCTTTTGACTGTAAGTTCCATGTGTTATTTAACATTCCCGACATTCCAGGTGTGCATATGGCAAGGCAGTGGATGTATGGGCCATAGGTTGCATTCTTGGAGAGCTCAGTGATGGTAATGCTGTCTTTCCGGGAGAGAGTGAGATCGATCAGCTGTTCATGATCCAGAAGGTGCTAGGTCCTCTACCCCATTACCAAATGGCCGTCTTTGACAGCAGTCCCCGTTTTTCAGGACTGAAGGTGCGTTTCTAGAAATCTTCATTTTTTTTCCCTCTATATTTATATATTTTTCTGGCATCGCTAATTGCTGGAAGTTGTAAGACAAAGAGTAAAATGCCCAAATGATGTCATCACAGTGGTACGAATGTCTTCATCCAAGTGTTATTTTCTTGATATTATACAGAACTGAGTTTTCTTCCCATTGAGAGATACCATTTGTAAACAGTAAACATTTTTGTTTTCCTACTCTGATTTTGCCCTTTGCAAGATCAGGTGAACTGTCATCCAAGGTTATTTTAATAACTTCTACAGTTGTATGTTGTAAAGTACAATTATATGATATTCTGTACATTTATTTTGTAAGACTAGTATACATTATTGACTTGTACCTCTTTCAAATTGTTTAACAATATGAATTGACCAATATTTACTTTGTATCATGAAT